>NC_134796.1:28988587-28996087 GCF_046742065.1 Oratosquilla oratoria
TAACCTAACATTTTATATTGGACAAATATATCAAAACTAGAAACCTAACATTGTATATAAGACAAATATATTAACTATTGACTTATTCAATGCAGTATAAGTTAATATAAACTTTTATAGTGAATAAGAAAATATTTTTAAGGCACTGCTATGCTTTGAAATGCCAATTTTAGCCGGACTTAACAGGTATTATTATATGAGGTTAGTGGACACCAGGGTTAGCGATTTTTTTTTTTTATGTTTTTTAAAAATATAAAAAAATTATTTATCTTTATTTAAATCAGATTTATTTGATTTAACTAATTTTTTTTATAGATTTTACATATTGTGGAATTGCTATCTGATATGCGATCTGATTGCTAAAGGACATTTTTAGCATATCAATATAAGGAGCAATGTTATATAGATTTGCCACAAGTATACAAGGAACGGTATAAGCCGTATGTGTGGACGGTATGCTCAGGTTCACTCGATTCCTCCAAGAGTTTTCTCATCTTGGTGACATTTGCTGCATTGTCTGTCACAACACTTCCAATGTGACAGCCATAATGTTGTTCAGCTTTCTTGATCGAATTTTGTACAAGTTGTAGAAGATATTCAGCAGTGTGAGGTTTCCTTGATGTGTCTATTGTGTCAACTAAATAAATCTGACCAGTGGATGTTGTTAGAGTGACACATATTGTTGGCTCATTATGGATGTTAGACCACCCATCAATTGAAAGACCTACAGTTTCATTATTCAGGTCATCTGCACACTTTTTATATTCCTTTTCATACACAAGATCCAAGTATTTATCAGCAATATCTTTTCTGGATGGAGGAATATAACCTGGCCTCAAGTTCTGAACCATCTTGAGAAACTGAGGATGCTGAACAAGACGAAATGGTGAATTTGTAGCAAATATAATTCTTGCAACTTCTTTGTCGAGATTTTCCTTTTGGAAGGCTGAAGTTTTTATGATAAATCTGTCCAGAGATGTTGATGACTTTCTTTTAGATGAAAACGATTTAGCAGAGGTGGCGCCTGTGAAGGAGTCTGATAGTGACCTTTTTAATGGTGGAGTCAGGTTTGCAGATAATTCAAGTGGAGCCGATGATGAAGGGATTGAAGCTGTTGATACAGATCCTGAAATGGAAACATAAAATTTGAGCATATTGCATAATTTATAAATGAATAAATAAATGAATGAATACAGTGTGATTTAGGCTACTTTTGAGTACAGTAGTTATTTTTTTAGATAATGATCATATTCACACAAGCCACTAAATTATTTGGAAATAATTAACAGGATATGAAATAGGTGGGCTTGGAATTCAGCCCACACAGGATTCAGTCCACTTTTAAATTCACTAAAAATAATGGGTTAGTTGGGTTAGGTTAGACTAAATCCCTTTGGGCTGAATCCCATGTGGGCTGAATTCAAATGGAACCTATGAAATATATTACACAACGTTGAATGAAATGAATAACAATTATCTAGGCCCCAAAGTTGAATGGATACAGTATATTATAATGATATAGTCATTACCCAAATTTAGAAGTAATGAAGTTGAAGTATCATCTCTTTAGGCCTTCACATTTTTATTGTACATGCCTTCCATTGTTCACCAAATTTATATAGTTGCGTATGAAAAGGGAGAAATGCACACAATATAAATTATTTACCTGAGTCATCAATTTCTTCTTCTGTATGCTGTGGCTGACCTTGGCATTTATCTCTGTGAGATTTTAATCTTGACACAATGCCCTGTAGTTCCTGGCTGCAGCCTTTGCATTTAGCTCGGTACCCTTTGCCAGAAGTTGCTGGTAGTTTTTCAAAATAATTCCAGACAGGATCATTTTTTCTGCCTGAAGGACCCACTCTGCCAGGTCCAGAAGACATCCTTCCTAGTTGATTCCAAAGCAGCAACTGACTGAGTGAGAAGCTGCTTACCTAGAACAAGTTTCAACAAGAATATAGTTGAAACTTGTTGTGGGCTGCAGAGTGATATATACATGTAGGCTTATACCGTTCCTTGTATACTTGTGGCAAGTCTATATAACACTGCTCCTTATATTGATATGCTAAAAATGTCCTTTAGCAATCACATCGCATATCAGATAGCAATCCCACAATATTTAAAATCTATAAAAAAAATCTATTTAAATCAAATAAATCTGATTGAAATAAAAAAAAATATATTTTTCTTTTTTTAAGATAAAAAAAATCGCCAAACCTGGTGTCCACTAACCTCATACAATAATACCTGTTAAGTCCGGCTAAAATTGGCATTTGAAAGCATAACAGTGCCTTAAGAATAGTTTCTTATTTCACTATAAAATTTTATATTAACTTATACTGCACTGAATAAGTCAATAGTTGATATGTTTGTCCTATATACAATGTTAGGTTTCTAGTTTTGATGTATTTGTCCAATATAAAATGTTAGGTTACAAAGAAAGCAATGGCCTCCGCTAGCGGACCCAGAGATCTGGGTGCGCACGTCCTGTGTAATAGTAGTCCTTGATATATACATACATATATATATTGCAGTAATTCACAAGGCACACGTGAAAATAATATGCAGAAAAAACCACTGGGAAATAAGAAGCTTAGTCCGAACGTTTTCGTCTATTTAAGACATTATCAATAAGCTTATTTCCCAGTGGTTTTTTCTACATATATATATATATATATATATATATATATATATATATATATGTATATGTATCATATATATGTATGTATATTATATATATATATATATACTATATATATATGTATGTATATTATATAAATATAAATATATATATATATATATATATATACATACATATATGTACATATATATATATATATATATATACACATGTTTATATACATATATATTTATATATACATATATACATATATATGTATATATATACATATATATGTATATACATATATATACATATGTATATATACATATATATATGTATATATAAATATACATATATATATAAATATATATATATATATACATATATATATGTATATATTCATATATATATATATATACATATATATATATTCATATATATATATATATATGTTTATATACATATATATTATATATATACATATATATATGTATATACATATATATATATATATATATATATATGTAAGTGTGTGTGTGTGTGTGTGTGTGTGTGTGTGTGTGTGTGTGTGTGTGTGCATATATACATACCCGGTATACATACATATATATGTATAAACATATATATATATATATATGCACTAATACATATACATACATCACTTATAAAAAATATAGTAACACATTTATAAATCACAACTAATACGAACTGAACAGGAAAAAGTGGAGACGGGGAGTATATATATTTCTACTGCTAACTGTAGTCTTCTTCAGTGGTATAATGTAGGAGGATTGTACTATCTTTAAATGGCTGACTTACAAAAGGCGGAACCTGGGAAGGAACTTCGACAACTACCCTTACTCACTAGTGACCTGATAATCATGCGATGTGGGGTCAGGAGGAAGTTGCCTGTTGACGACGTTTGTGATCATCAGTCCGGATATGGTGTCCAGAGACCAGTGCCCCTTTGGGATATTCATGTGAGGATAATATTCTATTAACACGGATTCAACCACTTTCCTCCTGAACTCACAACTAGGTTTATAAATAAAGTCATCTTTGTCCCAATCCAGACGGTGATTAAACTTATTTACATGCAGGAACACTGCCGAACTTTCTTGCTCGTATCTGATCAAAGGTTTGTGTTCATTCAGCCTTGTCCCCAAATCTCTCCCTGTCTACCCAATGTAAACTACATTGAAATCCATTGGCCAGGCAAGCAGAGGGGCAATGGGAGAGGTAAACGCGAGAATGCTAGGCAGGGGTTCGGGGTGGTAGAGTAAGACTGGAGGGAAATGAGAGGTGAGCCAGTAGTTGTTTGCGGGTGACACTACATTTGCTAAGTAATTCAAGGTTAGGATAGGCCGGGCGTTCCTTTCGTCTTGCTCAAATTTTGTCCAATAATTCTCAGCTGCCCTTGACTCGTCTTTCTCCTTCTTCGAAACTCTGGTCTTCGCTCAACGCACGGTTTTCTTCCGTGGTCTTTATCCGCAGTTTTCTTCCACATACTTCTTTCGCGGTCTTGTTCCACGGTCTGCTGACTTCTTCCACGGTCTCTTGTCGTCTTCCGCAGTTCTCTTTCCCAACCAAGAAGTGTTCACTTCGGTACCTGCTCCTACATGGGTACTTCTAAGCAGCGATATCCCAATTGTAGCTCGCATACAAATCCCCTCTAAATGTTAATTCTTCTTTTTGTCATATTTCCAAGTTTGCGGTCGGGGCCGGTTTGTCGCCTCGCCGTTTGAAAATGCGCGGGCGGTGCCTCGTAACGGTGTCGTGTTGCTATCGACGCAACCATCGCCGCCGCCGCCGCCGCCGACATGACGTCACGTCGTCGACGCCAACCAAAGGAGTTCCGGCGCCCGAGCCTCAGCTTTCATAGAAAAGATCACAACAACAAGCCAGGCCATTCATTTCCGATTCCACAGCGGACAGTTCTTTGATCAGCTGGTTTGGCATTCGACAGCTTAATGAGTGCGGCGATGAAGTCGCGGGCAGCTTCACCCATGAAGCTGCAAGTTGGACATAACGCGACTCTTTCTCCCAAATTAGACGGTGACAAGAAAACACTTTGAGAGCGATCCGACTATTCCAACAACATTCATTCCCTCGCCACGCTCTCTGCCGGGCCAGTGTCGTACTGGACACATAATGAAAGTGCTACGAAATGTTTCTCACGGAATTCGGGGAAAAAAGTATCACAACAAAAACTCTCTCCTCCACCCCCCTTCCCCCTCCAGTTGCATTTCTGCGTGTTTGTTTCTTTGAGCACGGCGGCTACCACTGAGTCCCCCCTCCCCTGCCCCTCTCCATCTCCCGAAACAGTGTCCGGGGGGATGCCCGGACGGGAGTGCCGACCCCCCGTGGCGAGGGGCGGGGCAGGGGCGGGATGGAGTAGGAGAGGGGAGGGAGAGAAGGATGGAGGGAGGGAGAGCAGGTTCGACAGCAACATAAACTTGGAGAACTTAGCCACAACAAAGCCCCGATTCATCTTCGTTTGAACTTGGGACTTAAGCAAACACGAATAGGGCCTTCTGGGCGGTTGGCACTACTCTCCCCCCCCACCACTCCCCGTGGCCCCCTTCCCCTCCATTTGCTTGTCACTTTGTTCAGGTTTAGCTCGACCCCAATCTCCAACGTTCCCCTTGTTCTCTGCGATCTTTCAGCTCTCCGCGTAGTTCCTGGTTACTCTTACGTGTCTCTCATTGTCTCGCGGCGGGGGGGGGAGGGGGGTTGTGTCACATTCGGGAGAAATAAAGTTCCCCATGACGTATCTCAACCCCACCCCCCCTCCCCTTCCCCACGCTCCGGGGAACTCACTGCCATTGCCGCTAGATCACCACACCTAGCTTTAGCACTGATGAAGTAAAAATCGTGTTTTTAGTTTACTCTTCGCATCGCTGTGCCAGATGCTGTGTCACAGTGGCGCTGGTGGTAGTGGTTGTAATAGGGATGGTAATGGTGGTAGTAGTGGTAGCGGCGGCGGTGATCACAATAGTGTTGGTAGTATTGGTGCGGTGGTGTAGTGATAATAGAGGTGGTAGTACTGGTGTGGTAGTGGTAGAGGCGGTGGTGGGAGGCGGTGGTGGGAGGCGGGGGTGTAGACAACTGACCGTTCGTGTCCAGAACTGTCCATACCAGAAAACTGACAGACAGGCAGATAGACGGGAGGCCAGACCCTCGATTGTGAGAGCAACAAGTGGGTTCCTTCCTCCTCCAAGCCAGACGACGAAATCCATCGCCGCTGCTCAAGACCCCAAAAAATGGGAAGTTAGCGTACTGTGTCCGCAGGTCACTTTCCATTTTGTCCAATCACATTCCGCCAAATTAGTCTCGCCAAACTGAATTTCCTCCAAACTTTTCATAGTATACTAGAATAATTTAGCACAACTAAACTAAAGTTACAAAAGCATAACTTAAAATCGTACAGGAGACGAAACGGTGGAATTAAAATAGATAAATTAATGAATAAATGGAAGAAAAAAAAAGCCTGGCTCACTGTCCCAAGTCTCATGTGATGCAATAAAGCAACACTGGTTACTTATTACCACAAGGAACGAGGAAATTAAAGAAGTAAAGAAAGGGCGCTTAAGCGCCATTACAGCAGAGCGCTCCGACTCGTTAGGCGTCTCTTTCTTGGTGGTTTCTGCTGCTGCTGCAGCCTGCATGACGCTGCCTTTTAGTGGTACCAGTACAAGTAAAGTACGCATTCAATATTGTACCTTTCTTGTACTCTACGGTTCTACGCTACTATGATTTATTACACACACACACACACACACACACACACACACACATGCACACACACACGACATCTGGCGCAGTGGTAGAGTTCCCGGCTGCCACTTCAGCGGTTCGGGTTTGAATCCCGCCCACGGCCGAAATAATTTCAGTATCGCTAAGCTGCGGGTCGACACTCCAACTCCCGTGGGCGGGGAGTTCGGTGTGTGTGTGTGTGTGCGTGTAAGGTCACAGCATTACCCACAGATCGGTTATATATGAGCTCTGAGCTCTCTTCCGGGAGGAAAATAGCTTTCAATCACGAATCCAACACGTGATCCAAGACCATGGTGAATCACGCACACACACACACATATCTATCTATATATTTCATATACATATATATATATATGAATATATATGTATATATATATATGAATATATATATACATATATATATATATATACATATATATTCATATACATATACATATATATTCATATATATATTATATATATATATATATTTATATATACATATATATTCATATTATATATATACATACATATATATATGAATATATATTCATATTATATATACATATATATTCATATATATATGTATATATATATTCATATATATATACAAATATATTCATATATATATATATATATGATATAATATATATATATATATATATATGAATACATATATACTGTATATTGTCACGCTACCACTAACCTTAAAGCAATTAGTTAGTAAATAAAGGATCTAGGAGGACAACAGATCTTGCCTCATCCCTTAAAGGTGGAGTGACAATAACGGATATCTATTTCACTTCCTCCAGCAAACCTCCATCTGTATCAAATGTATCTTATCCCCTTTCAGTTAGGAAAAATCATCATCCCACATTAATTATCATTATAAATGGAGGATACAAAAAGATAGTAGGTAATTATATCTATACCTATATTGAATAAGCCTTACAGTACAGAACTAAATGAATGCATTTATCTTTGCATTTCAAAATCAAGCACATTCTTATCATATGAGGTAAATATGCAATGTCTCATGTGATTAAAAGCACCAATTCCTATTATCATCATAGGTTTCACAACATGCTCAAATTATATAATCTTCATCCAACCATCTTAAA
>NC_134796.1:29001087-29003587 GCF_046742065.1 Oratosquilla oratoria
CAACGGAGTCTTCCTCCTCTTCCTTCCCTCCCACGAGACCCCCTCATCCTTCCTCCCGTCCTCGCCAACTCCTCCACCAGCTCCGATCCTCTCCCTCCCACCCACTCTCTCCTTCCAGCGGTGGACCTCGTTGATTGTTTTTCTCTGTAATGCTGCTCATCTATAAAGGTCTTTCTTTTTCCTACCCATTCATCTATTTATTAAATCATTAATTCAGTTCCTTTTATCTTCTTACATGCAAAACTGTAAAATATGTAAAATCTAAAAAAAAATCAGAAAATTATCACTTCAGAGAGAAGAGCTACATACCAAATAATAATCATAAAAAGGTCGAACAGTAGTCACCAAACTCTGAAGAATAATGACCATTAAAATATCGATAGGAAAGAGAGAGAGAGAGAGAGAGAGAGAGAGAGAGAGAGAGAGAGAGAGAGAGAGAGAGAGAGAGAGAGAGAGAGAGAGAGAGAGGTCTTTTGCGGACGACAAAATCAGCTTGAGGCTGTTAAGTGTGTCAACGACCCCTATTACCCCGTTCAACCTTAAAACTCAGGTTTCCCGTCTCAAACCCTAGTCCTTTGCAGTCAACTTCAATAAACAGAAATAAGGGGGTCACAGGGCTAAAGCTGTCAAAATTAAATTTGATTAATAAGGTTGTCATCAGAGAAGTCAAATTTACTTCATCTGTATCATTTCCAACCTCATTCTTTTTCTCACGCTTCCCTCCCACCCCAGCCAGAATTGCTCTCATATTCTGCCTCCAGTGATATCAGTATTCACAAGGCTAAAATTAGTTGAATGAATGAATGAAGGAACGAACAGACAGAACAGATATGTCAGCATTCAAGTGTATGAATGCATGATTAATAAATGATCAAAGATATCATGCTATTACTGTTATTACTTCTACTACTAAAACAGTGAAAAACATAAACAATAATAATGATGATGCTCAAAATAATAATGATGATAATAATCAGCCCATCCATATACATCCATTTGCATTCATCCTCAAATACTTGTATCCACTTCTCATAAAAAATAATAACAAATAAATAAAAATATGATGATAATGATGATGACAATGATAATGATGATGATGATGATGATGATGACGATAATGATAATAATAATAATGATGATAATAATAATAATAGTAACAATAATAATGATAATAATAATAATGATAATAATAATGATAATACAATAATGATAATGATAAATAATAATAATGATAATAATAACAATAATGATAATAATAACAATAATGATAATAACAATAATTATAATAATAATAATAATGATAATGATAAAAATAATAATGATAATAAAATAATAATAATCATAATAATAATAATAATAATAATAATAATAATAATAATAATGATAATAATGATGATACTGATAATAGTGATAATAACAACAATAATGACGATAATAACAATAATTAATGATAATAATGATAATAATAATAACGATAATGATAATGATAATAATAATAGTAATAAAAGTAACAATAATGATGATAATAATAATATTTATAATTTTCATTTAGATATTTACTCGCTTCCATTACTCTATTATTCGCCTCCATCTCCATCTCCACTCCCCCACTCACCTCTATATGTGACCCAATGTCCCCAAAAATCCTCTTATTCCATTCTCTCATCCTTGCCTCTCGTGTGACCTGACATCCTTACCACTCCGACGTTTCATCATCCCACAGTTATTCTCAATGTTACCCTCTCAGACACTTTCATAAGCTCGGTCACCAACTGTTTTCGTCTCGCCCCAGAATAGTCGACATGGCTGTTGTCATTTCCGAAGACCGAATCATCCTTTTTCCATGTACTTTCCTTCTCATCCCCTAATTCCAACCATTTGGCTAGTACACTTATGTTTAGTTACTTTAACATTGCATCAATAAAGGTATTGAACAACCATGGTGACATGATACACCCCTGACACAGTCTCATCTTCACTTCCAACTTATTCACGCTCTTCACTCCCTCACATGTACCCTACTATTCATGCAATAAATTTTGACTGCCTTAAGAGATTTTCCGTGACTCCAAATACCCATAAAACACCCTAAAATGCGTCTCTATCAACTCTACCCTACGCCTTCTCCAAATCTAAAGGCCAAACGACATCCTTACCTTCTAGTAAATAATTCTCACGTACCTGTCCTTCCACACTTTTTTCCATTAAACCCATACTGCTCTTCACCAGTCAATTCCTCTATTCTCCTAATCTTCTTAATCAACACGCGCGCACACACACACACACACACACACACACACACACCATTGACTACGCTCATACTCGCCTTCCTTCTCCTAATACAGTGGAACTATTAATATACACCTCCAATCCACCGGGAAATCTTGCCATTTAACAGACTTTTTGCATGGCATCCGCCCAATTCAGTATCCTATCCAGCTTTGATATGTTTCTAATGTTGCTTGTATCCCATTGTTTTTTTTTCAATATGTTTGTAATT
>NC_134796.1:29026087-29028587 GCF_046742065.1 Oratosquilla oratoria
TATGGACAATATATATATATATATATATATAATATATATATATACATATATATATTATATATACTGTACATGCATATACATACATATATACATATACATACACACACACACATTATACACATATACATATATATATATATATATATATATATATATATATATTTACATTTTCTGATTTTCTTCGTTACTGAGCAGAAGCAACACAAAAGAAAAATACTTTCCGTGTGATCCGAGTCATTTGGTGATCTGCACACACACACACACACACACACACACACACACAAAATAACTAATCCTGTTCTCTCTCTTGCGTTCTGTGTTAAACTAGCAGGTCGGTAGGTAGGTAGCAAGGTGACGTCATTTCGCCACGCGACTCCCTCCCACAGCAAAAGCAAACAACCACTCTATCACGATAGCGATTCGAATATACCCAATATAAAAATTGATAAGTGAATAAATGGATAGATAAAAAAAATAAACAAACAAATAAATAAAGATAAATAAGTAAATAAATAAATAACAGATAAATTTAATAAAGTCGTCACTACTGGAAGTACTTGCCCTTTCATCACGGCGTCCTGCCCAATATCAACAAATTGATTAAATTTATAAGTTTTATAATTAATACTTAATCTTCCCAGCGTCTACAAGCTGTCAGAAGAGCGAAAGAATTAATACAGTTTATATCAATGTGTGTGTGTGTGTGTGTGTGTGTGTGTGTGAGAGAGAGAGAGAGAGAGAGAGAGAGAGAGAGAGAGAGAGAGAGAGAGAGAGAGAGAGAGAGAGAGAGAGAGAGAGAGAGAGAGAGAGTGTACAGGCTTGAAAAATAAACCATTATATCATAATGATCCGTATTTGTGACTGATTTTTTTCGGGTACTGCACTCCCATAGTACGGATATTTTAGTTCTATTATGAATACAATATATATTTAACTCAGATATGTAGATAGTTCGATAGATATCATAGATAGATAGATAGGCGGTGTTTTTCCATCTTTGACCTATATTCTTACAAAAATATTATTTCAGTATAATTTTTCCGTCTTCCTTAAGGGCCAAAGTTTCACATTGACTATTGCTCCTACCACCCTTTCTTTCCTGGGACAGAACACGCTGGCCCAGCAAGCTAAGCGAGCTCTGGCGCGGATGGAATGCCGGCGCTACAAGGAGAAGAAAAAGGAGGAGAAGGAGAAGAGCAAGCGGAAGATGCGGCGCAAGATGATCAAGTGCAGCCGGGGCGAGGGCAAGGCCGACGACGACGACGACGACGCCGAGGACGACGAAGGCGACAGTCGCCAGCCCTCCGTCCTCACCGACGGACCTGAAGTGAGTTGTTGTCCTCGGGTCTCCCTCCCTCCCTCCCAGATTCTTCTGTCGGGGATCCAAAGTAGTACTCCTACTCTCCCTCCTCCTTATCCTCCTTTTCCTCCTCCTCATCTTCTTCCTTCTTCTTTTCCTCCACCTCCTCTTCCTCTTCTTTCTCCTCCTCTTCGTCCTCCCTTTCCTCCTCCTCTTTCTCCTCCTCCTTTCCTTTCTCCTTCTCTTCCTCCACCTCATCTTCCTCTTCCTCGTCCTTCCTCTTCCTCCTCCTACTCCTCCTCCTCTGGCGAGCCTCGTTTGTTTACTTCGATGTTCTCTCACGCTGTCCATGTGTCCCTATTTCTTAGTTTCTATGCATCGTTTACTTTTGCTCGTCATTAACAGTAGCACCTATCAAATAAAAATCTTTTTTGGTGATTTCTTTAATTATTTACTTTCTGGAGGTCTGTTCTGTTAGATCGGTTGGGAACATGTGATGTAGAAAATTGGATTTTTTCTTTCTTTTTTCTTTTTTGAGGGAGGGAAATAGCTGTCGATCACGAGTCCAACACGTGATCCAAGACCATGGTGAATCACACACAGACACACACACACGTGTACACAAACATGCGTTACAAGTGGATGTACATAGACAAATACACACACACACACATACACACACACACACACACACACACACACACCTATATATGCATATAAACATGTTTTACTCAAATGCACATCCACAAATACACACACACACATAT
The DNA here is from genome assembly GCF_046742065.1 of Oratosquilla oratoria. Lineage (NCBI taxonomy): Eukaryota > Metazoa > Arthropoda > Malacostraca > Stomatopoda > Squillidae > Oratosquilla > Oratosquilla oratoria. The sequence continues at coordinate 29,028,155 of NC_134796.1, forward strand.
GTACACAAACATGCGTTACACGTAGATGCACATCTACAAATACACACAAACATATGTACACAAACATGCGTTACACGTAGATCCACATACACAAATATACGCACAAACACACACAATACGGACAACACAACCCATGAATTCTCATTCGAGAAAGAAACAACAATTGATCATTAGTCCAACACATGGTCTAAGACCATGGTGACAGACAGTCAGGCAGGCAAACAAACAAACAAACAAACAAACACACACACACACACACACAGATGCATATACACAAACACACACACACACACACATACCTATGACTCCAAGTCTACAAGTACCAAGTCAGCTCGTTTTGTCTCAACAACTAGTAGCAGCCTGCGCAGGGGAAGGGAAGAGAGGGGAGGGGGGCGGAGACTCGTCTCTGACGTCATCTGGCGTGATGCCCCAG
>NC_134796.1:29038587-29115904 GCF_046742065.1 Oratosquilla oratoria
CCAACATCCATATCTGTGTCCAACCTAGGGATTAGACTCAACCTCGCCTGTGATGCGAGAGCTCGACCCCTGAGCCATCCTGGAGATGAAGTTGAGGGAACTGGGGACGGCAACAAGGATAATATACATCCAGAGTACCTCGCTACCAAGCACGGTGGCTTAATCCATCTTGCATGGTAAGGTTGTTTGTATGGGGACAAGTGTAGAGTGAGGTGCAGTGTGTGTTAGAATGTCTCCGTTTGCTGTGAATGGTGAGGTAAAACACAGTCATCGTCTCGATCACACTAACGAGTCAACACCGAGGTGCGCAAAGCAGGGGCACTTTCATGAAAGAGAGGGAGATGATCGTCACGAGATGCAGCGACCATGGAATGGAACCGCGAAGACAAACGTGGCGACCATGCTAGAACACTAGCAGCAGGGGGGAAATGATAGAGATTACAAGGCATCAAGTTCAAGATAATTTACGTTGGAAATGAAAATCAAGAATGAGGATTGGGAATCGGAATCGACCTATCTATGTACATACAAAGGGCCCCTTACCCCTTGTAAGGAAGGTAACCAGTCAAGACAAGCACCCACTCCCATCCACCACCCTCTTCCTTCCCTCTTATCTTGGCTCCTCCTGGATGATGGGTCATCCCTGTCTCCTGCCCACTGCCCGGGTCAGATGCAATGCAGCAGGGCACGGTACATCCATATCGGGACATGGAATGAATAATAATAATTGTTGCCTCAAGTTTCGATATTTGGAAACCCGCAGTCTCACAATAGCTGGCAACGATCCCTAGGCCCTCTCGTACATGTGTAGACTATTATCTGTGTTGTATTAGTGTAGGACTCTTTCTGCTCTTAGCTTAGAGAACCAGTAGGAGAGTGGTAGTCACAAAATGTCAGCTCTGTGAAAAGGAAATGTAGTTGAACTTTATATTGATAAACTTGATTAAATCTATATTTTAGGTTCTTCAGTGACATCCCTAAGGACCACAGTCACGCGGCACTCTTTTGAAGGCCAATCTTCATTCAGAAAAGAATACTGATCATTTTTCAAGTCCTTCCTCTCCTTTGCCACCACTCACCACCCTTACGATTCCATCCCAGTAGATTTTACAAACAAAACACTTCCTGTTCCGATGGTCAGATTCTATTTAACTGTGTAATTAAACTTTTAACCCAGACGAAGCCGTAACGTATAAACCTAGCATCATAAGTTCCCCCACGATGACTAACGTACTTTAAACTCAGATTTACTGTCCCAGTTCCTACTAACGGACATGCTTTGTTGCAGAGTGTGGAGGTGCAGCACCACGCCACCGCCGCCGCCACCGCGGCAGCTGCAGCCGCAGCCGCTGCCGCCGCCGCCGCCACGGCCAGCGGCAGCAGCGGCCACGCCACCTGCGGGTCCTCGGGAGAGTCGACCACGGATACTTCGCAGTACCACCACCACTACCAGAACATAAGCCAGGTGCAGCAACAGTACCAGCAGTACCAGGAACAGCAGTACCAGTTACAGCAGTACCAACAACAGTACCAACAACTGCAGCAGCAGTATCATCAGCAGCAGCAGCAGCAGCAGCAGCAGCAGCCTTCCAGACACGTGACATTCCACACCGCCCCCATCCCCGCCCCCTCCACCTCGCCCCCCTCGGCCTCCGCCCCGGCCCCGGCGCCGGCACCCGTCACCCGCGGCCCTCTGCCGGCGGCGCCCGTCAGCCGCCAGCAGCTGGAGCCCTTCCTGGCGGCCCTGATGGCGCTGCAGGCGGAGCAACGCGCGTCCCGAGGTCTCAGCGTCAACAGCTCGACGAGTGACCAGTCCTCCTCCTCCCTGGACAACGTGTCCTGCGAAGTGCACGTTTCGCTTAGCCCCAGGGCTTCCCTGGCGTCCCTGCACGAGAGTGAGGACGGCAAAGGTGGAGCCGTCGGAGGCGGAGGCGGAGGCGGCGGAGGCGGCGGAGGCGGCGGAGGCGGCGGCGGCAGCAGCAGCCAGCAGCACCGCCACCACACCCACGACGGATATTCCTCGGACGTGTCGTCCAGCCCTCGCCAGGCACCTCCCGAGCGTGTAGCCACGGTAGGGGCGCGGACGCGACGTGCCAACACGTGGTATGTATGCGAGGCGGCAAGGGCCACATCTTCCACCCTGGGAGGCGCAGAAAGCGGAGGAGGCGGAGGCGGAGGAGGAGGAGGAGGAGGAGGAGGAGGAGGCGGAGTAGGAACCGGCGGGAGACCCAAACGCGAGGGCCGGGCCCGACGCAGTGCCGTGATGCGGGAGGAAGTGAAGGGCGCCGTCGGCGGGATCGGCAGCGGCGTGGAGAGCGGAGTCCTGCACGACGAGAAGCCCCGGGTGACCCTCCGGACGCAGCGGGAACAGGTGGTCTACACCGTGGACGCTTCGGCCCTGGCCACGCCGCCCCTCCGCTACCGAGACACGCACAGGCAGGCCACCCGGCCCCACGACACCGTGCCCAGGAACTTCAGAGACTCTGGCATGAGGGAGGTGGCAGGGGCGGCAGTGCCCTCTGGAAGCGGCCTTGTCGTACCTGGAGGCTCCACCGCCGCCTCACACACCTCAGCGCAGCCTTCAGGCAAGGACATAAGCCTCCAAGGGGGGCTTCATCCGTTGTGGGTGGGGTGGGGTCACCATTAGGATAATGGAACGAGAGGGTTGTACTCTTAATTACTCTTGGTATGATTGAACTGTGGGGAGCCAAGGCTGCGTGGCACTTCCTGGAAAGGAGTGCAGATCTATGGCACTTCCAGGAAAGGAGTACCTATGACACCTCCTGGGAAAGACCACGGATCCGTGGTACCTACTGGGAAGGACCACGGACCCGTGGAGCCTCCTGGAAAGGGCCACGGACCCGTAGCGCCTTCTGGAAAGGGCCACGGACCCGTGGAGCCTCCTGGAAAGGGCCATGGACCCGTGGAGCCTCCTGGAAAGGGCCACGGACCCGTGGAGCCTCTTGGAAAGAATCACGGACCCTTCGCTTTGCCTGTAAGTGGCCCAGTGCCTCACGCTCGTGAAAGGGACACACAAAAAGAGTGGCACCTGTTTGGAAGGAAGCCATGGCACCGCGAGGTCTTCAGGAAAGAGCCACCGTGCTAGGGTGCCTCATACAAACGCCACTGTTTGAAAGTCCCTCCGTGGTTTGGCACATTGTGGCCCAATGAGGAGAGGGTCACTGACCTAAGGTTTCGGGGACATATGGGGAAAGGTGGGAGGCTACCCATGTACAGTGGATAATCAATCGAAGGTAACTATTTTGTTTTGTTTACGAAGGGAGGCATTGTACAGTGGTTTTTCCTTTGAGGCCGTCAACTATACGATGACATGTCTTGGAGTCTTTATAAAACTGTCGTCTCTAATGGGAAGGAATCCCTTTACCGTGGCACTGCTTGTAGGCATTGTTCAGTGTAACTTCCTGAGGGTATCTGAGGGCATTAGGACATGGTCGGAGGAGATTACATGAGCTTCTATCCAAGTACTTGTGTTACATGGGTGACCTGTGCATGGATGGGTTATCTAAAATGCTGGGAGGGGGGATGATTTTACAATCAAACCGCTATCAAGAAGGAAGAGAGCAAGTCAGGTTCCAAGAGAGGATAATCGGATGGTAGAGGTGTGCCCTGATGTCAGAGGCGGCACCGAAATCGCTAATAAAACATCGATCTCCCCGTGTTGACCCAGTACCCCGGCGGCGTCTTAGATTTCTCTTCGGGGAGTCACGCGATTTGTCCGTCACGTTGAAGAACGATGTCGTCGATCGTTACCCCATCCTTGGTGGGTGACCACACCTGCCATTCCTCCGGAACCTCCTCTCGACCTTCCTATGGGGATCCAGTGCACAGTAATTCTTGCTGTCACCTCACGCTTTAGAAGGGGGCCTTTTCGCATTATGTATTGCTGTTCATTAGCCTCTTTCTGGAGACGATCTTGACAGTGTAGAATCGTTAGACATTCACTAACTCCCACTAGTTTGGTTTGATGCCCCTTAGGCGTCTCTCTAGTGTCTACACTAGGCAGTTCCAAGTCCACTACCAGTGATCATCCCCATTCATATATCTATCTAACCTTCTCTGAAAAGATCACCACGAATTCGACTATGGTGGTGAAGAGCATTTCGAACCCAAGCACGACAGAAATTTGTTCCTCTCTACCCCATTCAGGGGCCACCGACTACCACATCTAATTCTTTCTTTTCTCTTTCTCTTTCAGAATTCATCTCAGGTCATTCGCTGAAAGACAGGTGACGGCGGCCTTCGCCCAGTGCCCAACCACGCACGGCGTTACTGCGCATCTCGTCATGACGCAACGCGCAGCAAGCCGGCACGACGCGCGCAGCTCCGGCCAGCGGGGGACCCACCACCATCACCACCAACATCCGACCCCGAGGGCGCCGGTACGAGCACTGACCGACCGACCGACCGACTTCGGGGGACCTGAGTCGAAGTGTGTTCGGGCTGTCCGCTGTGTAACCGCGACCTCGAGCCCCGCGGCGACTTCGACGACGGAGCGCGCCGCGGCGGCGAGCCGAGGTTCTCTTTCTTTCGCCAGCCAGGGGGCGCGGCGCGCGAAGTAGCACCCTGGGAGGAGGAGGAGGAGGAGAAGGAGTACCCTTCCAGGAACACAGGTTGGTGTGCGCGTGAGTGTGTGCCCGTTAGGGGCTCTCCCACGGCGACGAGAAGAGAAGGAGTGTGGACGACATTCGTGACGGTCTTGAGAGGAGCATGAAACTCCCAGACGGTGACAGGTGGCGTGATAGTACTGCAGGTGGCACTGCAGAGTGATGATAAGGTGCACCAGTGCCAAGTGATGACGGAAAAGGAAAAAATAATAAACGAATAAAAACAAAAACAAAAACACGAGTGCTGGCACGAAATAAAAAATAAATATATATATAAATATATGTATATGTTCGTATAGGTATTCAATATTGTATAAGAACTGTTGATTCGTAATGATTATAAATGTGAACATGTTTCCCCACCCCCCCTTTGTATAAGTCGAATGCTGTCCGTAAGCCTCATTTACACGGGGCAAGTTGAGAGGCAAGTCAAGTGTGCAAATTACCTGCTACAAGTTACTTGCCGTGTGTAAACTTGTAGCAAGTAACTTGCACGCTTGACTTGCCTCTCAACTTGCCCCGTGTAAATGAGGCTTCAGACGCACCGAAGGAAGGCGATGACGTAGACCGAGAAAAAAAATTCTCCCACGACCCTCACCACCTCTCCCTACCACCCCTCCACGTTACGTCACGTCGTTACGTCATTTTCCACGTCACCGAAGTGGACGTTCCCGGGTCTCCTGCCTGCTTATTATGTCTTCCAGTCTTACGTTGATCGAGATCTCCCTTCACCGCACTTCGTTCTCTTCCTTCACTTCGTCCTCCAACCAAGAAAGGCCCAACTGTAAACGGGGCCACGGGAGATCGTGATCCCTCAGCTGAATAAAATCGCCTTGCGTCACTTGTGAAGTAAGACGTGGTGATAAAGAAGTTAATTAAACAGTATTTTTTTTTTTTTTTTTTAGAAACCGGTAATTATCGTTGTATAATAACTCCGCATAACAAGGAATCTGGTCTCTGCCCCCTAAAAAATGCTTCCGGGCGTTAGTTCAAGAACAGAAAAAATCGGTTTCGTTACCCGTAAAAAACTGCACACATCATCCTTCTTCCACAACGACACGTCAGTCGTGGTCGCACAGAGTTCCCAAGATGCCAAAAGAGTTTGCCAAACGATGAAGGTGTTTGCCAAACGATGAAAGTATTTGCCAAACGATGGAAGTGTTTGCCGAACGATGGAAATGTTTGCCAAATGATGGAAGTGTTTGCCGAACGATGGAAGTGTTTGCCAAACGATGAAGGTGTTTGCCAAACAATAGAAGTGTTTGGCAAACGATGGAAGTGTTTGCCAACCGATGGAAGAGTTTGCCAAACGATGGAAATATTTGCAAAACAATGGAAGTGTTTGACAAACGATGGAAGTGTCTGCCAAACGATGGAAGTGTTTGCCAAACGATGGAATGGTCTGTCAAACGCCAAATGAGATTCGAAGGTTCCGCTCTCGGTCAGCCTCGACAGGTCTTACCAGTCTCTCTCTCTCTCTATCTATCTATCTATCTATCTATCTATCTATCTCTCTCTCTCTTTCTCTCCTTCTTTCAGAAATGTTTGTATCAACACACACATGCCCCCTTGATGTGCGTGGGGTAATGCGATACACTGATGGCGAGGTGGGGGGGGGGGGGGATAGAGGGGCAGGACCCCCCTGGCGAAGGTTCACGTTTCCACGGTGATCTCCCTGGATCCTCCGCGGGGGCCCTCGGGTGCACCAGGGGCTCCTGAAAAGGGAGGGCCTCCAGCACAAGAGATATCTGAAGAAGGCATAAGTACGGAAGGTATGGTACAAGACAAAAGGGGTCGTATTTTTTTAATGAAGATTATTTGTCTCTAATCATAATACCACGTAACACCGGTCCATAGGGGTGTTACCAGCCCCCCTCTCTGTGAATACCTACTGCATAAAGACTATGCTATCAATACCCTATACGGGAAATGAGAAGAGTACCCAGTGTCATGATATAATGTGATCGAATCACCTCCTACGGTACAGGAGGTGCAGAACCTTCTTAAGGGCTGGTCACTAACAAGGAGCCCATTTGCCGACCGATGAATGTGTGTGTAAAGAACCCACCCGCCCCTAACGGTGAACTTGTAACAGCAGTACCTACCGCAGAAGGTGACATCGATGTTACTACCAAACAAGACCTCCTTCAGACGACGAAGCACTGATGTCACTGGCCTGGAAAGTAGTCCCCTGGAAATAGTCGTCTGTGTCTGTACCTATATCCATGAGAACCAGAACAGAGACAAACCACGCCAGAACCAAAACAACCGAAGCGTTGGTGAGCCACAGAACCCCAACTGGGAAAAAATATCTATGACAACAGAAGAAGGGAAACAACCTTCGCTTATACTCATACTGAAGGAGGACGACCTCTACCGAACTACCGCATCAAAGACGGCAAATGCAATTACCAAAGGCACAAGTCTATTTTGTGGCTCTCCTACACCTCGATTCTCCATCCCACCAACCTTCCTTGTACACCAACTGCATGGCTAAGGTTATGGAGGGCATTCTGGGCCTCGAACTGGACGGGGCAAGTCTTGCAACATAGCACAACACAGCGCAAGGATCACCACCTTCACTGACATCCTGACTCCTAATTGGGTGGTAAACTGTGTTCCTCTCACCAACTCGCTCTTGGAGTGTTGATAATTAAACCAGCCGCCATTAAATTTTGCACATAAGCCTGGACTCCTTTGTAACTCTTCAACCAATGGTGTCTTTCCTAGAGGTGTGATACGCACACACAGACACACACACACACACTTTCTTGAAGTCTGGTGAGGAGTGAACCCTAAATCACAACGAGATAATGTCAGCGAAGTCCACCAAAGAAAGTGGAAAACAAAAGAAAACGGAAACATACTCGCAAACCAACGATTCTGCGGCAGAAATCACCCAAAAACAGATCATATATGTATGTTTGTATGTATGTATATAAATATATATATATATATATATATATATATGTGTGTGTGTGTGTGTGTGTGTGTGTGTGTGTGTGTGTGTGTGTGTGTGTGTGTGTGTGTGTGTGTGTGTGTGTGTGTGTGTGTGTGTGTGTGTGTGTGTGTGTGTGTGTGTGTGTGTGTGTGTGTGTGTGTGACAAAGAGGAGGTGCACAGGACAAGCACTCGTAATGAGGCTGTTAACAAGTCAGATGGACCAGATATTTCGAGATAAACCAATGCGTTCAAACAACAGAAGCATACAACGGTTAGGGGAAATGGCGGGGGGGGGGGAGATTCTGGCATGTGAATAGTGGCCATGGCAGAAAGGAGTTGTAGGGGGTGGGGGTGGGGGTGGAGTTGGGGTGGTTACTCACTTGAGAACAAGAGGAGGGCCAACCCCAAAGACTGAAAGGCAAGGAGAAGAAAGCCCTATGCACGGTCTCATTAGTTACCTGTGGGGGAAGGCATGTGGGGGAAGGCATCTGGGAGAACCATGAAGACTTGTGCCCAGGACGAAGCACGGGCAATGCGTCAAGCACCAATCACGAAGGGAGGAGAAAATTGACAGACGGTGGAGGAGGAAGGGGTGGCAGTGAATGCTGGGAGCCAAAAGTTCGGTATGGGGAGGTGGGAGGAATGGTGGTGGCATGGGTAGTTGATAACCAGAGTACTCAATAAAAAAAATGGGTGAATGAACGGTTATAAGAGTGACGTACACATAGTAGAATGGTGCTAGTTGACAACTTAGGACCAATAGTAGACTTGGGGATTGTTCGTAAGTACGTAAACGAGGCAAGATCACATACCACCAACACTGAGGGCAAAGGTGCCAAGATGAGAGTTAACCCCTTCCGTCCCAGGTGGGACTTTTCCTTAGATTTGATTTGCCGTCAGGCGCTTCTGTTCATGTCCGTGGCACCCTCCTTGCTAAAGAAGGCGTTGCAATCTATCTCGATGACCCCTCTCGGTACCGAATGTCGATTTTCCTTTCATTCCATCCAGGTGACTTTATTCAGCCCTGTGACACTCTTCCCTTCGGTGGCCAAGCGGTTCAGAGCTCGTAATCTCGGGCCGAGAGGCTGCAGAGGCAGAAAGAATGATCAGGTGCGCATCGTAGAACACAACCAAGTTCATAAGTCTCTATCCACCTCACGCGATGACCCCCCCCCCCCAACACACACACACAGTGTCTGCAGACATGAGCGAGAATATTGTCCTCAGTCACGGCCGGACACACTGCCTTCGTCATCGGACGGACAAACACTTAAATGCTTTGCTGTTTCGTCTTCTGCAGGGACAAAAGAGGCAAGGGAGTCTGTCACTGAGAACAATAATCTCGTCATGCGAACAGACACTATAGGATGTTCGTGTTGCGGATGGGACTCGAGTTTCGGCATCAGTGTCACACTTTAAGTGCCGAAGGAGAGACGACAGAAGCGAGGTCACGCTTGAGAGTGCAACAAGGCCGAGTAAGAGGACGAAGAGAAGGGAGACAAGGACGAGGGCGATCTCTGTGCCAAGCACAAGGCGTGACTGACGATTCAACCAAAGAACACAACCCACCTCAGCACATCCAGTATCTAGTCCTCCCTTCCCCTTTCCCCCACCCCATTTTCGGAGATCTAAACTTCGAATGCATGTGTAACAAACGCACGCACATGCGACATACACAGCATTGTGTACGCGTGTACACAGGCAAGCACAAAGCAGGCACAAATTCGTGTGAACATAAAGGTGTGCACTTAAACACGTACTAAAGAATACCCCCTCAAAGAATCTTGGATAAAGCACATAAAATATACAGACACGAATACGTACATACATACGTTCGCCTAACCCTACAAGCTGGCCACCCACCTTGCATGGACTTGATGGGAACCACCAACCCGTTTTATTCATTTAAAAGAACCCATTCCTCGACTCCTTTATGGACTGTGTTTGTGTGTGTGTGTGTGGGGGGGGGTATATGTTCGTGTGTGTGCGTGTGTGTGCGTGTGTGTGTGTGTGTGTGTGTGTGTGTGTGTGTGTGTGTGTTCGTGTGTGTGTGTACTTGGATTCCAGCATTCAGCTACGGAGGAAGCAACAGATGATCAGAGATAATAACTATAACTACCAATAATAGTAAAAACAAAATAATAAAAAACAATAATAACAAAAAATAACACAAACAAAATAAAATAATAATAACAATAGTATTGTACATATATTGTACATATTGTACATAGGCAGGCTATTGTACATTCATACCACGAGTGTTGTAAATATCCTGATTGTTGATGTTCATCCTTCCCCCCCACCCCCGACCAAGCAGAGGTTCTTATGGTCTATTTTTTGTTTTCCTTGGTGACCTTTAAGCCCGTGGGTGACTACAATTATTACTAACAACTGAGCTGGGCCGAGCCATTCCCAGTAAAGAGATCCTGCACACGATTAAGAACATTAAAGCCAATAGCGACCTTGTTAGGTTGAAGCCAAGCATCCCAGAAAAGTAATGTTCTTGGTTGCTACTGGAAGCGAGAAGGAGGTCATGATTATAAGGGGAGCATTGACAATATCGTTATCGTTATTGTCAATTCGCAGGATCTTAACATTTTACCCAAATCGTCACAGTAGTCCATAGAACGAAGAGATCTGATGTCGTCATGTCGGCGGTTCCTCTATGCTGAACAATTCGTTGTTCATCAGTTTCCCGAACCGAGGCTGAAATCCAAACCTTCGACAAAGTCCCGAGGGTCGAAAGGGTGGCTCTTCTCACCACAGAACCAACCTCCAAGACCCGCCCACCTCCAAAACCAAGTTCTTTGTAGATTCTCCAACCTCCTCTCACCGTCTGAAAATATTCTTGAGATACGATTAGAGGAGGAAAGACAAGAGCATCACCATCGGGCTCCCAGTGCAAATTATAAAAGTCGTAAACGGGGCACGTTTTTTCTTCCATACCGAGATAACAAATGCCTTTAACAGTTACGAATCATACAAAAAACAATACCCATGGCATCCTGACAAACTGATAGTAATGAAAAATAAATATATACATAAAATAAACAAATAATCAACACAAAAATGGAAAAATACTGTTCAATCCTCACGTCACTGTTTATGTTTTGACGGCGCCACATTTCCAGTCAATTATTCGGAGTCCAGTACACATTATGTGTGTCTCACAGTTCAACAGGAAGCGCGATAAGTGCATTTGTCTCTCTGAGGAAGACAGTTAAACAAAATCAGAAAGGAGGCTCTGGAGGAATACTTTCCCCCGGCGATTGTGGAGATAACGTTGCCACGAGTCTCCGCGTCTCTCGCTGCGAGTCTCCACCGCATCAACGCATAACCTAGTATATTATACATACATACATAAACACACACAATTATATATATATATATATATATATATATATATATATATATGTGTGTGTGTGTGTGTATATATGCATATACATATGTATATACATATATGTATATATATACACTGTATATAATATATGTACACACACACACACAGACACAGACACACACAGACACACACATATATAAATTAATATATATATATATATATAATATATATACATATATATATATATATGGGTGGGAGTGGGTATGTGTGTGCATGTATGTATACAAAAAAGCAATACAGAAAGAAACAATAAATACATAAGAAGACAAGGATACTCGAAGAGGTCCCATGTTACATTTTATCACACACAATTTTTCAAGTTCATGTTATTTCCAAAATTTCTTTTTATAAAGCAAGATTCAATAATATTTCTTTCTATAACATTATTACAAGAAGTAATTATTTTAGAATTTCCCCAGTCAATATTATGACCATAATCCTTTTGGTGGACAAATAATCCATTGGACACTTGCCCCGTTCTAATACAATATTTATGTTGGCCTATTCTTTTTTCTAAGCCGTTGCCTGTTTGGCCTATATAAATAAAATCACAGTTTTTACATGGTATGTTATAAATACATCCTTCTTTACTTCTTGGAGAATTTTTAATTAACAGACTCTTAATGTTATTATTATTTTTAAATACTATCTGGATACCAAATTTTTCAAAGATGCTAGGAAGATTGATTAAATTTTCGTGGTACGGAATTGTTAACATATTTTTATCATCAAATGGTTTGACCTGCGAAGTATTAAGAAAACATTTCCTAGCTTTGATTTTTGTCTTATCAATAAGATGTTTTGGATATTTTAAATTTTCTCCAATGTCATGGAAGAATTGTATTTCTTGATCCAAAAACTCAGGGGAACAAATTCTATGAGCTCTCAGGAACATTGAAGAAAAAACTGACAACTTGGATTTTTGACTGTGATACGAGTAAAAACGAATGTACGAAAGGACATTGGTCGGCTTCCTGTAAACGTCAAATTTAAAATATCTTCCACATCGGTGAATATTTACATCTAAAAATGGTAACATATTATTTTCTTCAACCTCTACTGTGAATTTAATGGAATGCACCAAATTATCTAAATCTGACAAAAAAGTATCCAAATGTTTATCAACATTTGGATACTTTTTTGTATCTGACAAAAAAGTATCCAAATGTTGATAAACATTTGGATACTTTTTTGTCAGATTTAGATAATTTGGTGCATTCCATTAAATTCACAGTAGAGGTTGAAGAAACTAATATGTTACAATTTTTATATGTAAATATTCACCGATGTGGAAGATATTTTAAATTTGACGTTTACAGGAAGCCGACCAATGTCCTTTCGTACATTCATTTTTAATCGTATCAGTCAAAAATCCAAGTTGTCAGTTTTTTCTTCAATGTTCCTGCGAGCTTATAGAATTAGTTCCCCTGAGTTTTTGGATCAAGAAATACAATTCATCTATGACATTGGAGAAAATTTAAAATATCCAAAACATCTTATTGATAAGACAAAAATCAAAGCTAGGAAATGTTTTCTTAATACTTCGCAGGTCAAACCATTTGATGATAAAAATATGTTAACAATTCCGTACCACGAAAATGTAATCAATCTTCCTAGCATCTTTGAAAAATTTGGTATCCAGATAGTATTTATAAATAATAACAACATTAAGAGTCTGTTAATTATAAATTCTCCAAGAAGTAAAGAAGGATGTATTTATAACATACCATGTAAAAACTGTGATTTTATTTATATAGGCCAAACAGGCAACGGCTTAGAAAAAAGAATAGGCCAACATAAATATAGTATTAGAACGGGGCAAGTGTCCAGGGGATTATTTGTCCACCAAAGGGATTATGGTCATAATATTGACTGGGGAAATTCTAAAATAATTACTTCTTGTAATAATATTATAGAAAGAAATATTATTGAATCTTGTTTTATAAAAAGAAATTTTGGAAATAACATGAACTTGAGTTTGGACAATTTTATTATTGACAAAATTGTGTGTGATAAAATGTAACATGGGACCTCTCCGAGTATCCTTGTCTTCTTATGTATTTATTGTTTCTTTCTGTATTGCTTTTTTGTACCTTTGAAAATGTCTAAATAGACGAAAACGTTCGGTATCTGTTTTTTCAATTTCCCGGTGGTTGCTGCAAAAATAGTTTATCACGTGTGTTTTGTGATTTCTTTGCATATACACACACACACACACACACACACACATATATATATATATATATATATATATATATATATATATATATACATATATATACATCACTTTAAAAACCACTGTTGGAGTAGAAAAGACTGGAGACGGGGAATCTATATATTTCGATTGCAAGCTGCAATCCTCTTCAGTAGAAGAGGATTGCAGTTTGCAATCGAAATATATAGATTCCCCGTCTCCAGTCTTTTCTACTCCAACAGTGGTTTTTAAAGTGATTGACAAATGTGTGATTACATTTTTCACCTGTAATATATATGTTGATGAAGGTGGAAAAAGAAGTCACGTGTCTAGACCCGTGACTTCTTTTTCCACCTTCATCAACATATCACAATATACCAGCATATACATACATGTATATGTATATATATATATATTATATATATATATATAATTTATATATATGTGTATATATATACAAATATATATATGTATATATACACATATATACATATAATATATATATATATATATATATATATATATGTGTGTGTGTGTGTGTGTGTGTGTGTGTGTGTGTGTGTGTGTGTGTGTGTGTGTGTGTGTGTGTGTGTGTGTGTGTGTGTGTGCGCGATGATCCTTCCATATGATTTTTATTTCCACCACACACGACATGACCGGGCTTGTTGGCCGCCAATTCCCGCACAGCTGACGCCACGTGCCACCGGGACAAACCCAACATCAGCGTCCTAACATTCACGCCCAAACGCCCAAAATGGCGTCTTTTAAGTTCAGTTCCCCTTACAAACAACACCGCACACGCACACGCACACACACACACACACGCACACACACACACGCACACACACACACGCACACACACACACACACACACACACACACACACACACACACACACACACACACACGCATCGCATAAGCAATTTGCAGTGTCCTCGGTGACACTATTGCAAACCTCCTAGTAAATGGTAGCATCCGAGTGAACCGGAGAGCCATCAGTGAGCGAGACCTTCTTGGACCTCTTGGTCCATCCCAGGTGTTCTGGACCGGTACCGGAGAGCAGCCTGCCGCCAGTGAACACGCGAAAATTACCTGAGCAGTCGTAGCTGCCGTAAGGAATTGGCTTGAAAGGGACAATAGATGACAGTGACCAGCATGTAGGTTAAGGCCTTAGTTAAGAACCTTTTATGGGCTTATCGCGTACGCTAAGGATGTAGTGACCCGGGAGGAAGCAAGGTCACCTTGGGAAGAGCCAAGGTCACGTGACCCTGGGAAGGATGACGAAGAAGACGACGACGACCTGGGTGCAGAGGTGCTAAGAGATTATTTCATTGTTGGTATCTTGTTGTCATTGTGAGGTAATTATATTTTATACTTGTTGCAAACCTCATGTAACTTATTCTAAGTTATTATTATCAATGAACTTAGATGAGAATTTTATTCTTTCATTATCCTATCTTGCTTCCAATCCCTCCCCAGACCACACCCCTTACCTTTTTCTTCTGTCATCTTGCTTTGTCATATTTTCTCACCCCACCCCACCCCAACCCCTCCTTCTCTCCATTTGCCCTCCATCTCACCTCTCCATTTCTATTCTCTTTTACGTTTTCTTTTTTCAATATCGTGAGTATTTACGCACTCGTGTTCGCGTTCATCTTAGGGAGTCCTTTATGTCAATGGGAACGCTTTCACTCAAACTACCTACGTTTTGCACAGACGCGTACCTACCCGACCACAAGAAGCCAAGAAGTCATTCCTCGCCGTGCCACCACCCCCCAACAAACAAACAAACAAACACACACACACACACACACACACACACACACACACACACACACACACACACACACACACACACAAAATGGTCCTCCTTCGTGGGCTTCACAAGAAGCCTAAGTTTTTCACGTCACTCCCCCAACCACACAGCGCTAAACCACATTATTTGGAAGAGCCAAACCCCATGAGATTTATTCCACCCATGATTGTTCCATCCACAAATCTTCCCCCTAGGCAGCAGAGTCAACTGATTCCCTTCCCCTGTGGGACGGACTTTAGGCTCAGCCAAAACAGAATCCTCAAATACCCCCACCCTTCCCTTCCTCCAAGGCCATACATGGCCAACAGGTCACTGAGCTTGAACGCACATATCACACGTTCTGATTTGAATGTGATGGTCATCAGAACTCAGTCATCCCCCACCCCACCCACCCACCCACCCACACACACACACACACACACACTTTTTTCTGGTAAGGGGTAGGTATATAGTTGTGCAGAATTCTATAGAGTTTAATACGACGTTCTCAGATACACTTTTGGTGTATTAAAGTAGGCTCCACACATGTACACATACATGCACACATCCATACACACTGCCTGTTGTTCACGCGTTACCTATACACATGTATTCGATACTATTTTCCCCATGTTGACATACATCCCGCCACACACACCCCTGTGATGCATCCCACGCTTCAATGGAGAATATAGGACAGCCCGTTGACATAATCCCCTTCATTCAATAATTGTATTTTGGTAGTTTGACTCTACCAGCTTTGTTTCAATGTGTAATTACCCTCCTCCATTAATCAATTATGGATGATGTGCATATTACGCTGTCTTTGGTGTAGGTCATACGTATTATACAGTAGATAGCCAATTTAATGCACGAATAGAACATGTCAATATCTATTACACTTTTTTATGAAGCACTTATGCTTAAATATTGATACGACTGATAAGATGGTATGTGATTTGTAATGAAGCAGCTTTTCCTGACCACTATCATGCCTCCCCCTCCCACCATACCCTCCCTCCGCCAACCTCCTGATCAAAGCTCAAAAGTGCGGTCCTGAATCGACAACCCCCCAAAACATATTTTATTTTTTCTCCATCCCATCAGTCCTAAACACAGCAAAATATACAACTAATAACCTCTTCTACATTCAAAATAAAATCATTTGAACCGTTGCTGATGTGAACAGGTTATTGGTAATCTGTTTGGCTGTATTTAGCACCGAAAAAAAAGTTTGAGCAAATCATGTTTGGGGTAGACAACAAGGGACCGCATTTCTGATCTCCCTCTCCTGAAATTACTAAATGTGATTAATGTGAGGAGATCCAAAGAAACCACGGCGACTAATGTTCTTTGCATTTCCAAATGTAGACACTGTACTTATTGTGATACGTCTGTCTTCAATCAATACGCTTAACGCACCACTAAAATCAAAACGACTTGACTCCAGACGATTAAGCGTAACTACAGAAATTGTGGAATTTTATAATAGTAAAACTCATAGACTTGTTATCATATAGATATCGTGTATGTATGTAGAATTCCTCAAGTACCTTTAGTGGTAGTATATTTACAAGAGATGAAGTCATCTTTGGTGAAGGAGCATGTTTTGTTAATTAGTCGCTCCAAGCCAAAGTGTGTGGGAAAAAGGCCAGTTTCGTATATTTGAAAAAAACAAACCACTAGAAGCCCATTTTCATCAAATTGTAGATGTTTGTCCATACCCATTACCTAATATAATATCAAGCATCATGTGAAATATCCAGACACGAGGACAAAATTAAAAAGAAAGATAACGTGCGGGGAAGAGAGGTGGCAACAAGTGATGACGTCATAATACGTTTCAAGGAAGCGACCTCAAACTGAACCTCAGATTTCGGGAAAAAAATATAATAATCACAATTACGGCATTTCGGTCATTCAGCAGTGGTTTTGGGAATTGTGGGGATTCATTGTCTCAAATCCCACAAAGCTGACCTCCATGCCTCGTCTGATTAAAAGAGAAATGGATACGTTTCAGGATTTCGTCCATTTCCAGCGTGTATTTTGGATTCCCCCACCCCCAAGTCAAAATACCAAATCGTTTGAATACCATTACCCAGCGCTCATTCTTCACTGCGGTTTTACTGGAAGATGCCTGTGAGAACCAATGTTCATATCAATCAATCCGTTACATTTGAAAAGAGCTCTCACACGCTTAGTATTACCGATCAATGTAATCTGTGATGACGGGAACCTGTGTTGTAAAGAAATTGATTTTAATAGTTGTAAAATAAGATATAAGTCTTACCTGGGACCATTGAAGACTGTACATAGTTATTTTGCAGGGTTGGTGTGTACTCGCTTCCACAAATCCAATTAAATTGTGATTATCGTTGTTAGCCTTGCAGTAAAACTTGACATCACCACTAAAAAAAATCAGGTGCATATCCTCTTTCATTTTCGAATCTACGATACACTTCAGAGGAGGTACTGAATTACTGGGCATAGAACACCGCTTTTCTAGCCCAGGATGTCTTTGAAAGTTAAAAACAAAGCACATAACAACGTAAACACGACTGCTCATTTCGGGTAAGATAAAACCCTTACTGTCTGTAAGTTATCTACATGAGAAGAATTTTATAGAGTAGGATATGGAACTGAATAATTGTGTTCTTGTTTTAAGTAATTTAGCAGTGTGATATTCAACCGTTATTTTGTGACCATGACAATAAATTAGTGCATAATAGCGATATATTTACCCTCCCTGTAATCTTGTAAAATTCGTCCCAGTGATTTCCTGTTCCATCCTATCTTTCCAGTAGAAATTATGTAGTTTATAAGAACAATGTTTACTGACTTGGATTCTTCAAACCTTGTGCTATTTTACGGAAATAACTATAAACAATTTCTTTAATATCATACATATGTATATATACATGATATATATATATATATATATATATATATATATATACTTATATATATGTATACATTATATACATACATACACACATATATACACACACACACACACACACACACACACACACACATATATATATATACATATATATAGTAATGAATTATCAGATGTAACTTATTCTTCCGAATTGGAATCGTTTTGCTATATAACTAGTGGACTGGACCCTAGGCATAAAGAAGACTTAGAAGAATGTTTACTTTTCCAAAATGGTTATATGAGAATTGTATATATAATCAAGCATACACTATACCTATATACTATAGTTTTTAATAACAGATTCAACACTTCTGCCTCTTGACTCCAAGACCATTACACACAAAATCCCATCTCGGAGATTCGAATGCTGTGGACTGCATACTATAACTTATATGTCATTTAGTACTATATTTGCACTTTCAGTACTATGTTGTTTTGTTTAAACTTGCTACTGTAAAAGAAAAAGAAAATGGCCTTATGGCAGATCATCATTTCTCGCATTTTCTCCATCCGTCTCCATTCGTATACAATGTCACTTCATAGTCTTGTACCAAGTAATTTGATAAACTCCTTACATTGTATCACCACATAATCACACTACTACATTGACACCTTACCATCATATGCTCATACCTTCGTAAATCTACCAATTTTCTACTTTATAACAATATTCCAACTGGATACTGTACCACTACTATGTTGCCTATCATGTATCTAAACAATATCCCCAATACGTATGTACATTACCTCTGTCTGATCTACCACATCCACGCACCACCACCTGTCTATCACATCACTATACCTCACCTCCACATTGCCACACACCACTTTGCTCAGTGGTCGGAGTTCGATCCCCACCCACGGTTGAAAAGCATAACTGCTCTGCAAGCCGACACTCCGCTCTGATAAGGAGTTGGATGCATTTTTGCATGTGTAAGTTCAAAAGATTACTCATAGATTGGACCATATATGAACTCTGAACGCTCATCTGGGAGGGTAACAGCTGTTGATCACGAGTCCAACACGTGATCCAAGAGTGATGAAATTATCACACACACTACTCTCGGTCTTCACAACCACTAAACTGCCACAACAGTACACCACATTTACTACGTTTCACTCTTTGCACCTCTATGTTTTCCTTGCATGCACGAGATCTACCACAACCACACCACCCTGCTATCACTGGACCATACCTCTCAACCATATATTATCTCTTACTGCACATCACACATACCAATTGGACAGCACTTTTCACCCACCTCCTCATTGTCCATATTCAACCCTTGTTTTTGTCAGGTCAACAGTCCCACGCCGTAGCGATAAAACAAACATTAATTAATGTTCACTCTAAGAAATGATAAAATTGCTGTTCCTTGACTTCGAGTAAGTTATATACAGTATTTGAAGTTGACTCACCATTTATTAAAATCAACATTGTGTTCTTTATTCATTTCTCTGAAGTGGGATCTTTAGTCAGCTTTACCAAACAGGTGACTTTGAGCGACTGTAAACGACAAAGTTCTTCCACGCCATTACTCCTCCACCATGATGACGTGGCTCTCCAATTTCACAGTGATGGAAATGTTATTTTGGGAATTAAGAGAGACATTAAGACTGTTTCTAGGATTTATTGTCGGACATTATATAATTCCCATTAATACAGAGATACGATGAATAAATAAGTTATAGAAATCGAGTTGGGAAAATCTTTACCATTTTGCTCACACGTATTACCATAGAAAAAATAAATAGAAATGCCAAAAAGGCTTCTGCCACTTGTAGTCTTGGTAAAAGAAGTAAACAAAATATACCATGTGTTCATTCATGCTCAATTACTTTGTTAGTTTTCTCAGTTTTTCACACTACATACCGAGACTGCACACAGAAAAATTAGGAACTCTCAACTTTCAACCGTATACAGCAAACTCCCCTTATTTCCATCACTGATTCTCCCACACTTGGCAGATCTATTGTTTCAACATGGCAGCAAAACTTAGCCTGTCAATGCAAGGACACATATTGTGAATTTTGAGATGGTTAAGGCTCTTTTTCAGCAAAAGTCAAGGAAGCAGCTCTAAATTGGGCTAAATATCAGTACTGTCTACCATGTGAATTTTGCCCCCTCCATTTTATTTTCCTTCCTTCCCTTATATAATTGGTGAATGACTTCCCATCCCTGAAATTGGGAGGCTTCTGAGCTATG
Organism: Oratosquilla oratoria; assembly: GCF_046742065.1. Taxonomy (NCBI): domain Eukaryota; kingdom Metazoa; phylum Arthropoda; class Malacostraca; order Stomatopoda; family Squillidae; genus Oratosquilla; species Oratosquilla oratoria. Next base: position 29,058,691 of record NC_134796.1, read on the forward strand.
TTCTAAAACCACCTTGTCCCATTAAGGTCGAATTGTTTATTTTTTTCTGATAGCGTCTCGTTCCACCTCATATTCTTCACGCACACTGAAAAACAAAACACCTCACATGTATACTCCATCCCTGGCTCATATGGGTGAAGTTACCACGCTTCTCAGCGGTGAGGTGCAGAAGTATGTCTCAAATCTTAAATGAACCACAAAGTGTAGCACCTTGAAACAACTTTTCCATACTAGCTTCATGAAAAATGTCCCTTGAGTACGATCGAGGAGACCTAGTCTGTCCCTACTCAATTTCAAACATGTCACATGATTATGACATGGAGGGTCTAACATCAGCGTGAAGGCTGCATGTTATTGCTGCTGAGCCTGTCCATTTCTCAAGCAGGACCAGACTTTCAAAAGTTTTTGCTCTCATGTACTGAACACTTTTGTCGTTGTTTTAGTCTCCTTGTTGTCATCTCGTTACTAATCAGTGTAATTTATTCCACCTCTTTTCCCCTTCATTTCCATCCATAGATATCTACTTCCCTATAATTTGCATACTTGTAGTCATACATGTATAAACGTATGTATACAGACACTCATTAAAGAACCATATGAACATGCATGTAAGCATACAGATTAGGCAGACAGAGGAGCTAGACAATACAGCCAACTGTCACCTTGGTCCTTCTGGTTAGTCATTATTCATTACTCTGTAATCTTGTCATTATTCATTACACTGTAATCTTTCTTATGGCCTCAACAACCTGAACAACTGCATGTGTACAGACAGACGGGCAAGCAGAAACAGCCCAAGCCATGGCTAGTCCTCTTCATGTGTTGGCCCTCTAGTTTAGAACCCATTTGCAGAAGAATTTTATAAAATATCTCAACTTGAAATTGCAACGTAAATAGTTGTATAGTATTTCTTTGTGTACTTTTATATAAGCATTTTACATTAATAAACGCTGTATAAAGAGGATTTTTTTTATTTTCCTTAAATAAGATCACTTTCTGTATTTTACTTATTTTCACAACAGAATCATTTTCACTTGTGTCACTCTCATGAACAAAATATGAGCAAAAAATAGTCTATTAGACTGTTTATTATATACTAATGGCCCTCTCTCTCTTATAAGGGGATGGCCAAGTCAAAGCACACACCTACGTCATATACAAACAAAACCTATTCAAGCGCTTTGAAGATTAAATTTGTCCTCCACCACTGTTTGGGTCAAAAGCAAGGTACAGATTTTCCATAGCGTGGACAACAACCAGAGTTGGTTTGCCCCCACTGCTTCACCCCCTTCCTCTTCCACTCGAAAATGAATAATGAAACGGATGAGAACATCCTTGTAGTCCATGTAATTGTGCTAACAGAATTGTATAGATCAGAGACTTGAATATGAAGGAGGTTGAAAGAAAGACCCCCAAACATTTTGCGATGAAATGTTCTGAGAAGTGTGGTAGGTGTTTTAAGGATAGTGTAAGGAAAGGCAGAGAACACGAGTGGAAACAGAGCTGTTGGAGAGAAAGCCGAAGTGGTTCGGGCATATGGTAAAAGGAGTGAGGAACAATTAGCAAAGAGTGTGAAGAGTGGAAGTGAATGGAGTAAACTTGAGAGGAAGACCAAGAAGGAGTGGGATGGGTGGGGTGAATGGGGCACTGGATGCAAGAAGAATATCTGTCAAACATAGATGTAGGAAAGGGAGGGGTGGAAGTGTCGGTAATAAATTCCGAGAGGTTTTTTTTTATAGTAAATAAGCTACTAGTACAAATCAATATAGACATCTGTGGTTACGACCTCAGTTAATTTAGTGAATTGATAGCTGCAGAATTAGGATTAAGATTGAAATACAGCAATTCACTATATCAAGTTGCATGAAATTTGTATTCTAAAATGCTTAGTATATGAAAGCATATATAACAAACAATACAACTTTTCTTTTTCCTTTTAGACAGAGTGGTCTATCATTTTTGCTAATATATGAAAACATTATATAAAGCATTATGTAAGGGGCTCGACGCCACAGGACCAGGCATGGTTGACTACCCTCTCCAGGAATGTCGAGTTACCGATATATCATTTTCATTATGTAGTGCCATATTTGGCAACTACGATAGATTATTAACGAGTGGGCTTTAATCCCACCACTGCTATAACAACATGTAGTGCCCATAATGGTATGGCGACTACTCATTCATTTTATGAAAAGATGGGCGTGATATAGATTACGCCTTCATGGGAACAAAAACATGCCCGGTCCCGATAAGATGGTAATTATTCAGATATACCTATATATTGGTAATTGGGAAACTCTACGTTAATTAGAATTGTTTTGATTAGTATTCACGAGATGTCTGTCGTGTTTCGCTGCCACCATCTCGACCACAAGGCTAAATATATTAGAGTGCGTGGTAGTTCGTGACCATTCCTCCCTTTTAGGCCGTTTAAGTGTTACGTTGCATTCGCGGAATAGAGAGCAAAGGGAATAAAAAAAATCAAGTCTACATCAAGTTTGTTTTACTGACTGAAGAGGTAATGTTATATTGATTCTTATGAACACTTATAATATATAATTCCTCCTTAATCTATACTCGATGCAACTTTAGTATGATACAAGTAATCTGTAGTTTACACCAGGCGCGGATCCAGAAATGTTGGGGGAGGGGGGGGGGGGCGAACCGATAACCTATACTTGAAACACCCAAGAAAAATGCTTTTGGCTTGGAGATTGGTCCAGAAACCAAAGTCTGTTTTGCTCGTAATTGTATGTAAAATCATATATAATTCACAAATATAATTGAAATCATAAATCCGCACTAAAAAGTGTTTATCCAAAGAGAATCAAACTCGAGATAAATGAACAATGGTAATGGACCATTACCATTGTTCTTCATACTCGCCCCCCCCCCCCCCTGTATAAGCGCCTGGTTTACACCCATAGAAAACAGTGGCGTGGAGGTAGGTAACGCGGTGCGTGAGGTCTATCACACTATAGCGTGAGGTCTACCACACTATAGCGTGAGATCTACCACACTATAGCGTGAGGTCTATCACATTATAACGTGAGGTCTATCACACTATAGCGTGAGGTCTATCACACTATAGCGTGAGGTCCACCACACTATAGTGTGAGATCTACCACATTATAGCGTGAGGTCTACCTCCCGTTAGCACTATAGCGTGAGGTCTACCATTTCCATACATTTATTTTAGCGATAAACACATATTTTGTACATATCCTAGGAATGACTTAGATAATTGGATTTCTAATTACATAAACATGTTATCATACATTTCCACACATTTGTTCTAGCGATACACGCTTCGTACATCTTCTAAGAATGACACAAATAGATTAGGTTAGGTCAGGTCACGTGGACAGGTCACATTTTTTTTTTAATATATTTGGGCAGGACGCATGTTTGATGGACAGGTGAGGGGAGCGTATTGGAGGAACGCGGATCACGCGGTAGACCTCAGGCTGCACCTGGGTAGGCGACATATGGCGGTAGACCTCACGTTATAGTAGCACCTGTAAACCATCCCCACAGTACACTTACATTCGTCCCTTATCCCTTGACTCTTTTATCCAATTACATAATGATTTCCACTGCTCAGAGTTAGTAAAAATATTTACCTTGGATTACCAGAAATGGATAATCTACGGAATATAGAAGTAGCGTGGGGGAGTGGGGTTAACTATGTTCTCGTTAGTGCGAGTGAAACATGCGAGATTTACGTCGCTAAACCTTTTAGTCTCATTCTACACACAATAAAAATCAATCTACCAATTATTTTTGGGAAAAGGCATCTCTTGGCCACAATCCCTTTCTTCAAACCGATTTTTATTGGTTTCCACCGCCGGAATACATATGATTATTGTGATCACTATGTTCCTTCTGTTCTAGTCTAATTGTACGTTAGAAATTCCCTATCCCACTTTTGTCCCTGCCAATGGGGTCCGACTTTGAAATTTTTCCATACAAATTGGCTAACTACTATATACAATATATCCATAATTTACACTGATTCATCAATACACTTTAACCTACCAGCCAATGGTATCTACCTTTAAATGGCTACCCCATTGCGCTATACCACTGATCTATATAACACCTGGATAGCGTATACGGGCCGTGGGCTGCCCCAGGAGTGAGGCCGGCAGGCGGGACATGGCCGCCATAATGGAAGTACCAAAACAGCTAGTGTGAACCGCTCCGCCGGTCATTATAACACCATTTTTAGATCAGTGTCATGGGAGCTGTCGTGTTACTCTCGTGGCCTGTGATCCAAGCATGATTGGGTATATAATGGCCACACAATTCGTCGCTGCTGGGCCCTCCATATACATACATACATACATACATACGTACGTACATACATATACAAGGTGTATATCAAAATAGCATCATCACAATAAAACAATATATTGATATTTATTACCTCTAGCAGAAATAACCATTTATATACATAAACTTGTGCATGTATATGGATGAGTTGGCACTGACAAATTATAATTCCAGTATATATTATAACTTCAAGGGAATGTTACACAGACAACAAATGGGATAATGATATATAGTCAAAATATTATAGGGATAATAATATATCTATACTAGCATTTAACGGAATAAATATCCCTATAACATTTGATTACTGTACTGCTTATCGTTATTGGTGCTTGAATAAAACAAGTTTTGATAACTCCTTCCTCACTTTGACACCGGTTACTTTTTGAGAATATAATTTGGAGATATGATGGAGCCTGATTTTGCAGAAGCACGTGACGATACACTTGATCAAATTGACGATGTGGTTAGAATCCGGGGTTGTGTCGAACATGTGGAAAGATAGAGAAATTGTCATATCTATGATCTAAATTGTTTCAAATAGTAAAATATCGCATTAAAGTGGTGAACATGTAAGGGGCCATTCAAAGAGTATGTAACGCTGGGGGGGGGGGTGCATGGTAGATGCGATGCGTTACGAGGATGTGGGGGTGTTTTCAACAGCGCTACGCAACGCTAATAATGGTTATTTATATTCATTTATTAATTTATGTCATAAATTATGCACTGAAATAGCATATCCTTAACAGATCGAGCAATAAATATCGAGCAAAAAAATCCAAAAACATCATACCATGTTTCATTCTTTGATGCAATCGTAAACAATTTCACACAGGACAAATAAAAATGAGTATGTTTTGGTGAGAAGTCAAGGGGGAGGGGTGTTTGGCGGATCTGGCCTACACTTGATGGGGGTGCCGAGTTGTAATTAGTTGTAATCAGTGTTATGTAATACAGTGTTACGCAATGTTACATGAGGTGGGGGGTGTCGAATTTCACCAGAAAAAACGTTACATAATTTTTTAACGGGCCCCGAATAGTAATTCAGCCCATCTAATATGAATTCCTCACACTTCACAATATAGAAAAAGCCTACACATGTAATCAGGAAGAACAACTGGTTCTATACACCTACACAGCTCTGGACAGCGTTTGAGCCTTATAAGATATTTTTAAATGATAAATATCTATCCTGCTATTGCCACGATTACATTCGTGACAAATGGGTTGCTGCTAGATCTCTATTTCTTACGATAATAAATACAAAGCATTAACATGACAACACTTAACAAAACAGTTGGTGGGCAACATTTTATGGCTCCTGATGGCCGCATCATTTGTTGATGGGTATCGGGATGTTTTGGGTAATAAAACTTTAATTTACTTACGAGTGGAAGGACTGCTCACATCCACCTTTTCTCCGGTTGGTGCAGTTGAATGCAGCACAAGTTGGCATTGTAAAATGATCGTTGAATATGTATATGGGAGCGAAAGCTGCCGAGAACTGTAATTGTATCAGATCAGTGATCGCGTGGCGCGACTTTGTTTTGGTACTAACATCATGGCTGCCGCCGACCTCATAATCTCGACAGCGATCCGTGATCCAGTTATATCTAGATCAGTGCGCTATACCCTCCGGGCGCCCATGATTGTGTTTGCATCCCTTGATGAAGGTCCCGCCTACCACTTTGTAATTTATGTTCAGGTTTCGCTATCTCGTTTTGTGGTGGAACATTCAAGTGTCCTTAATTCCTAGAAATGTTCCTCTACGGGAATACTGAACTGGAGGGTGGGATTTTTTCTCCTTCACCTAAATTTAAGAAAATGGAAAATAATACCGAATTAAATCCCTGGCCTTACAATTAGCAATCTTTTTATTTATCACCTGGCGACTTCTCCGTCCTGAGTATTGGTTCTGGTGTAATACCCACCTCCAATTCCCACGTATAGGGATTATCTATTATATGTATTGTGCAACATTTTCACTTCATTTAAGGTGAAGTTGTACCTCTCATAGACCTTAATTGGCAACAAGGTGTTCGGCCCGACGTCGGACCCCTTTTTACTCAGTTCGAGACATGATTTGAAACTGACCAGAAGTGTTAGTGGTTCGTGATTGGGGAGTGATATGAAATTTACCCCAACCACAGACCTCATATAAACCTGCATGCTTTTATAATACCAGAAGCTAGGGGTGAGTGGATGATGCTGTGAGGGAATAGATGGGAGGGGGTGGGGGTTAGGAGGTGGTTATGTGTGAATGATATTTTGATGCAGCCCGAAGGTCTTTCTCCCCATCTTCTCTTTTTCTACATGAGGGGGCGGAGTTGCCGTTAAATGAAGCGCCTTTGCCGTGGATGTGTTGTGTCTTGCTGCATTGTTTTTGACCCAAGGCAATAAGCAAGATGCAGCAATGACCCGTCATCCAGGAGCTAAGAAAAGTGGGAGGGAAGGGTGGTGAATGGGAGTGGACTATGTGGGGATAAAATGGGTGGAAGTGGAATTATGCCTTTTTGACTTTGGCTTTGCGCGGTCTTGCTGCACTGCTTCTGACCCAGGACAGTGGGCAAGATGCAGGGATGACCCGTCATCCAGGAGCCAAGAAAAGAGGGAGGGAGTGGTAGTGAATGGGAGTGGAGTATGTGGGGATAAAATGGGTGGGCATGGATTTTATATCTTTAACTTTAGCTACTTCCCTTGTAAGGGGGAAAAAGCCCTTTGTATATGTATGACTTTGGCTACAAGGGAGGTAGCCAAAGTCAAAGGTATAAATCCATTATCACCCATTTCATCCTTACATACTCCACTCCCTCCTTTTCTTGGCTCCTCTTGGATGACAGATCATCCCTGCATTTTGCCCACTGCCTTGGGTCGGAGGTAATGCAGCAAGACACAGCACATCCACAGCAAGGCCACTTCATTTAACTGGCAATCCCCCCTCCCCATCCCCTCATGCAGAAAAAGAGAAGACAGAGTGAAATCCCTCTGGGTTGCAACAAAATATCATTCACACATACTCCCCCCATCCCCCACCCACTTCCTTCCATGCATCACAGCATCATCCATACACAACCATTCTCCACTCACTATCTTCTGTCTTCTCCCTTCCTTCCTCTTTCTCAATGAGAGTGTAGTTAATATGGTGTTATGATGTGTGTGTATGTGATGGGTTTTGTGCACTCGGGGCATGTATAATATACTGAATTTGTTACAATCTTTTTGGCTTGCAGAAGAGAAGCAGGGCAGGCACATGTGAATTGCTACCCTTTATGGAAAAACTGTAGAGTATTGGAAATGAAGTTGATTTTTTTAACTGCTCTGACTGGTGAATGATTGTTCTTTTAAGGATTCTCTGCTTTTGGGAATCTGTCCTCCTTCCTTTGTCTATCAGTGTCACTGCTTGAAAGTGCAGTTTCATAACATGCGTTTGTGAAATCAAAGCACACAGAGAAATATTGAAGCCACTTTTAACCACTGGTATCATTCCCCTCTGATATCTTCCTTTAAAGCTTTTCTACACCACCTCTTGGACATTACCTTTCTTCTAAACATGGGGTTATTGTCAATAAGAATACCAATATTTTGTATTCATATATATATTTTATTCATCTATTTTTCATACATCTATTTACATATAAACTGGGACAAAGAGTATAGGTAATATGAGTCAAGAGCAAACCCAGATGTAAACATACAGCTGGAGAATTAAAAAAATCTTCCAACACAGTGAGTCAGACAGCTGCCCTAGTGGAAAGGTCAAGACAGTATGACTAAAACATTATAGGATATTTATATTTAAACATAGGAATGATGAGGCATCACATACATTTTAACCTTTTCACTGTGGTATTTACTTTTCTCTCTTTCGCCTGTCATTTTGCAACATATGTTATAAAAATGTAACATTTGTTGTCACCATATAATGTGCACCTGTGTGCTGATCCTCTGTTAGAAAAAAAACATGTTAAAATTTAATTACTTGTATAACACAGTGACTGTTAAAAGAGAAAGAAAGGCACAAGTTAGGTCAGTCAAGTGAAGAATTTAAAAAATGTGCATCATGTCAGTTAACTACCTCCCTTACAATGGGTATATAGATAAACATATAAAAGATTTGCAAGACATTTCCAAAAATTATTAAATATACTATGTGTAATCCATATATAATAATTGCACATAATTTCTTGCAGATTCAGTTCTGATTGGAAAATAAATGCATAAACAAACTGAGATGAAGGGCTTTAATTTAGGAATATCAGTATGACTAGCAAGAGAATATGTGATACTACCATGACCACTCAGAGTAGCCAATGAGGTGAATGTAAGTGCTGAAAAGTGGAAAGGGATGCCCATTGACAGAACCTGAATGCATACAAAGTATAATAAATTAAATAATTAAATTACATGTATTATGGTTTCTTATTTTACCTATACAGGTTATACCTCAAAGGGCATTCAAATAGTTCTACAGCTAAGTAAAATATTGACAGAAGACCTATGGTATCCTCACAAAAGCAGGAACACCAAAAGATAGAAGAATAAACTGTCATTGTTCAGCATCCACTCCCTGTAATGAGACTGTTTTGTCTGTGATGTGTACTAATGCTTTTTTACTGTCTGCACAAGGAGAAGGAACAAGGAGCAATTTCAAGATGCTGCTGCTCTGGTTGATGATAATGATAAAAGCTTAAACAGATTTATTCCTTAACTCTTTCCCTCATGTTAGGTATTATAAAGTTTTTGTGCTGGCTTACACTAGATGATTTTATTTACCTCAGAGGAACCTCTAATGCGGACGAGTTAAGTCCTCAACCTAATACTTTGTAATTACCCAAATTTATGTTTTCAGATTAAAATTATCCAATATTATAAACTGCAAACTTTTTAAGAAATGTGATGATTCTAGTTTGCTAGTCCCCTGTAAGAAGGCACAATTCTAGCCCCTTCTGCAGGGGGGAGTTTAAGCAAATCAATATTAACTTAATTCTACAGAAACAAAACTGTGGGAAATCTGAGAATGGGTGGATGGCTGAGGTGAAAGGAACACTAGATATGAAAGGAGTGTCTGTTGAGCAACGTTCTCTCTAAGCTGTGCACATGTGTATACGCACATATGTTTTATAAACTAGTGGTGCGCATAAAGAAAAAATGTGCGCACACAAGATTTTCAAATATTAAAATCCATTCAATAAAGAAGTTCCACCCAAACATCAACTTATATATTCTCTAAAAATATGGTAACTTGCCAACTGTCAAACCAATAATTGGAGGTAATATGTAATACAAACTCACAAATTGTATGTATTTGCTTAAATGATCGGATGGTGACTCACAAGGGTGTGCACATACTTTTTAGAGAAGGCAAAGTTTGCACACAAGCAAATTTCTGCACACACTCACAGCAAAAAAATTAGAGGGAACATTGCTGTTGAGCATGGAAGAGAGAGCAAGGGATTAGTGTGATTAGAGACTATGAATAGACGAAGTGATAAAGCCCAAAGGGATTTCTTCTTATCTGCTTAGTACATTTCCAAATGGATGAAGGGAGAAAGGAGGGAGGCCATGTAATGAAGCAGTGAGAGTAACTCAGCTTCAGCTGTTGGGGCCCTGCTGTTAAAGTGTTGTGTCGTATTGTGCTGAACTTTCTTTACCTGATTAGTGAGCAAAGGACAGGTATGACTATTCACAAGGAGCTAAGAGAGTAGGGATAATGAACTGGTTTTTGGTTAAGTGTAGGATGGGTAGAGAGTAAGTGTATGCTTTGACTTGGTCAGCCCACTTGTAAGGGGGATTGGGCCTTTTGGTATATGTATATGCACTGTTAAAATCTTGTGGCACTGAATTAATTTACAAATGTCTCCCAAACTGAACTGCTTTGATTCATGGGCATTGATATTCTCTCTAATACTAGTAGTTGTTACCTCAAGGCCATGGATCTTCTGCGAGAGGTGAGGGGCAAAGGACTGACTGATTCATTTCTAGCTGTTACAAAGACACTAATTTACCAAGTAATAAAAAACACAAAAGGGAAAAAAAAAAGTAAGGTGCATAGAAGTTGTGCACTCTTTCAAGTACAGGGTGTGTTTTATTTTCAAGAACGAGATAATCTAGTAACATACTGAAGATGTGTTTCAATGTATTTACTGCTTCTTTGCTTATGGTGTTCCATTATATCAAAAGGGACATAGGCTGACACAATGTTGAAAGTAAATGCACTTGGAGGACTAAGTAATATATAAAATTGTCACTTCTTATTACATACAATTTTTTTCTAGTCGCCTGCAGTTTTAATCTTGTGACTAACAAATATCTGGGTTGTCTTGTAATACAATTCTAAGAGCATTTCAAAGTCATCTTAATTTCAAAATGCAATTACATTTGAAATAAAATATTCTTGCTTTTTTTAGTACACATTTCAAAACCGATTTAATTCTAATAAGTTGGAACACAATAAATAAATAAATGGAATAGTTTAGTGGAATATTTTGTGGTTGTTATGAGCAACCTGGGATTCTAAGAGATTACATCTGAAAAGTTATGACGAATGGAGCAGTAATGGACCTTTTTCGTGTTCTGACCGCTGATTACTAAACCCCCACTGTCACTTTAATTCAAACTACCATAACACAAGTGACACTCTATATGAAAGATACCACAGAAGTTTGTGTTGCATGTTTTTCTCCTGTATATTAGGATAACCAGGGAAAATCACCATACTAAAAAATATGTATATATAAATACATTAATACATAAAGAGGGCAGTGTAAAAGAGCAACTGAATGGGATTAAAAGGCAAAACAATGACAAATGTGACCAAAAACAACAGTTTATGAATCATAGATATGAAGAACAATAGCAAGATGGAAGTAAGATATGTATGAAATGATTAAAAAGAAAAGATTCTTGTAAGAACTCCTCTTGACAAAGGATTCTGACAACAGCACATATAGCTATTTTTCTTTAAAAAAATGTGAATAGAAAATGTAAGAATGATGTAAAGCTTAGGCTGATACCCAGAAAACAAAAGAAATGGTTTCACTAAGATGTAAAGAAGACGCAGTAATAAGTGTCAACAATGCGTGGTATTAATGCTATTTCTAGAAAGGTTGTTCAGAGCTTTTACAACTCAAGTGCAGTATGTATTCACTTTCTAGAGAGAAAGAAGTCATTCATCACAGCAAAAAACTGAAGGCATGGGTGCATTTTGCCACCAAATAGTTACTCATTAAAAAGGAGTTAAGGCATGACATTGTGATGTCACTATAGTTGTATATTTGAATGCAGGTTTTGTGTATTCAAATCGAGAAAAACAATGTTGTTGGTATATATAAATATAAACATGCACATGCAAGTAAGCATGCATGCTCACAAACTCGCACATGCACACACACACAGCGCAGTGGTAGAGATACCAGCTGCTACTACAGCGGTCCAGGTTCGAAGCCTGCCCAGGGCTGAAATAACTTCAGTATCACTGTGCTGCGGGTCATTACTCTATCTCACGTGGGTGGGGAGTTGGGTGTGTGTGTGCATGTCAGGTCACAGCATTACCCATAGATCGGTCATATATGAGCTCTGAGCTCTCTTTCAGTAGGGAAATAGCTGTCGATCCAAGTCCAACATGTGATCCAAGACCATGGTGACTCACACACACACACACACACACACACACACACACTCACACTCAATGACTCAGTGGTAGAGTTCCCGGCCACCACTGTGGCAGTCTGGGTTCGAATTCTGCCCAGGGCTGAAATAATTTCAATATCACTGCACTACAAGTCGTTACCCCAACTCTCATGGGCAGGAAGTTGGGGTGTGTGTGCATGTAAGGTCACAGCATTACCCATAGATCAGTCAAATATGAGCTCTAAGCTCTCTTCTGGGAGGGAAATAGCTGTCGATCATGAGTCCCACACATGATCCATGACCATGGTGAAGCATGGTGAATCAATCACACACACACACACAGTGCAGTAGACTTAGGTTTCATTTTGTTCAGAAAGTTTATCCAAAAATTCCAATTTTGTACAACATAGTAGTTGAGGGCCATTAACCTCTTCAATATAAGTCAAATACTTGCACACATTATAGGCTGCCTGATGTAAAATGATTTGATGATGTATCATAATACCCACATTATGAATATATAAAGTTACAGCTGTAATACTCATTCACTTTCACCCTTAATGTTCATAACCACAGAATATGTGATTAAGCCTTTTCACAGAATACGGGGGTCACTCAGTTACAACTAAAATAATAAATATAATCAGGACATAAACCCACTCGTGCCTCATGACACCGAAGTTGGCATCATTGTATGCTAAGGGTTAACCACAACCACACTGAAATTCAAGGTTGCATGTGATTCATTCTGAACTGAGCCACTGACATACATACACAGAAGATATTCATGGTCAAAAATGAATAACACATTGTACATGTTACAAGAGGTCCCCAACTACAGGGATTGGTACAAGATGTTATGGAACTGAAGATGAAACATTGAGTTCCTGAAAGTAAAACAACTCATGGCAGCCTTGATAAAATAAAAGTTAACTGTATGGAGCAGATCATACCCAAATGATAGCAAGAAGATTAAAAGAAAAATGTTCAAGCAGTAGTGTTTGTCAGATACGAAATCTTAATCATGCTTTGTCCACAAATTTTCATTGGTTCTTCATTTGACTTACATAATAACTATCAAACTCCCACCCTCCCACCAATCCATCCACCCAACCACATACCCACACACACAGCCTCTCTTCCCCTTGTATGCTTGGCTTGCTACCTCCCTCACAAGTTGGAAGAAGCCTTTTAGTATATAGATAAAGCAGGGTGGCCAAGTTAAGCCCACACCTGGGGGTATTAAAAATAACAAATAAAAAATTTCAACTACCCTTCCCATCTCAGTTCCACAGAAATGGAGGGCCATCCTGTTTCTCACAACATTCTAAAATACATTATTGTATATAATTGACTATGTGAGCCTCTTTGGTTAGCTGATTCTCTTCCCTTGTAATGTCATTCAACATTAAGTCCAAGCATTCTCCTTCATCAACAATTGTTCAATTAACATTTCATCATCCCACCAAATATCCATACCCAAAACTTACAACATTCATCATTTTCAAACGGTACATTTGATGTCATTTCACTTGAGCAAAATAGTCTCTCATGAACTTTTCCCCTACAGTAACCTCCACTCATTTACTTCAAACATGTCCTATTCTTATTAAAGCCAGTATTATAACCTTACTACTATTTGTTTTCAACTTGAATTCTATATAAACATACACACATACCAAAAGGCTTCTTCTCCCTTAAGGGAGGCACAAAAGCATACATCCACCCTGTACACATCCAAAACCTATTAATTGCCTCTCCCATCTTAGTACCTCATGGATGAAGGGCCATCCCCATCCCCCATCACACCACTAAGGTTGCAGGCAATACAGCAGGTCCTAACAGCTGGAGCTGGTTTACTTTCACTGCTTTGTTATAAGGTGACCCACCCCAACATTCACTCAAAAAAATTCATGTAACAGACAAAAAGAGCCTCTATTCCACCAAAATCTAAGGTCAGTATCCTTTCAAATATTCCATTTAAAACATCTACTTTGTGTTTCCTCATTCAACACTTGTATGTTTCCATGGTAACTTTGTCTTCTGAAACACTTGAACTGCATTCACTTCCCTCCTACATTTTCATTTGTACATACATGGACCTTGTGTGTATTTACCTAGTTGTATTTTACGGGAATGGGAGCTATGCTCGTGGGGTCCCGTCTTCATATCTCATTTTATCTAAACTATTTTTAAATTCATGTATTGTTTTTGCACACACCACTTTCTCATCTAACTTGTTCCAACTGTCTATTACTCTGTGAGGAAAGCTGTTCTTTTTCAAATCTCTTCTATAGCTGTCTTTTTTTTTATTTTTTTTTCCGTGTCCTCTAGTATTTCTGTCATCCCATTTTATCAGATTCTCTCTGTAAGTAATTTCTATGCCTTTCATGATTCTGTAAATAGCTATCAAATCTCCTCTCTCTCTTCTTTGCTCTAGTGTCTGTAGTTCAAGTTTTTCTAGTCTCTCTTCATATGATAGTTTTGAGAGTGTTGGTGCCAATTTTGTAATTGCTCTTTGTATTCTTTCAAGTTTTTGTATACATTTTTTTGTACTTGGTGACCATATCGGTGCTGTATATTCCAATCTTGGTCTTATCAGGGTGATTAGGATTTTCTTCACCATTTCTTCATCCAGGTATGTAAATGCAACTTTGATTGTTCTTATTAGATTATAAGTTTCTCCAAAAATCTTATTTATATGTTTCTCAGGTGACATATTATTCATAACAATGACTCCCAGGTCCTTCTCATTTTCTACTTTTTTTATTCCTTCTTCTCCCAATTTATATGCTCCTGTTATTCTGTTTTTGCTTTTTCCAAATTCCATTATACTACACTTTTTTGTATTGAACTCCATCTCCCACTTCCTACTCCATTCTCTCTGTAGTGATTCACAATCTTCTTCAGTTTTCACTCTTTTCAGTAGTTTTGCATCATCTGCAAAGAAGCTCATATAGCTTTCTATTCCTTCATCCATATCATTAATATATATAGCAAACATTATTGGGGCCAGAACTGTTCCCTGCGGAACACCGCGTATTACTTCATCCCATTTTGAGTGCTGGTTTCTTATCACTACTCTCATTTTTCTTTCTTGCAAAAAGTCCTCCATCCAATTTAGTAGTTTGCCCTGTATTCCTCCTTCAGTTTCTAATTTCTTAAGCAACTTCTTATGTGGTACTTTGTCAAAAGCATTTTTTAGGTCTAGAAATGTACAATCAGCCCATCCATCTCTTTCTTGTATTATATCTATTAGCCTTGAATAGAAACATATTAAATTAGTGACGCATGATCATCCTTGTCTGAATCCAAATTGCCTTGGATTTAGCACGCTGTTTTTTCTAAATATTTTACCCATTTACTTTTGATAATTCTTTCACAAATTTTTGCTATTGTACTTGTTAGAGAGACTGGTCTATAGTTGGTAGGGTCTTCTTTATTTCCTCCTTTGTATATGGGTACTATATTTGCTTTTTTCCAATCTTCTGGAACTTTTCCTTCTTTGTATTTTGTCTGCCAGTTCATTCCTGCATTCTTTCAAAATCCAGTTTGCTATTTCATCTGGTCCATGCGATTTTCTAACATCAAGATTACTCAAGTGTTTCATTATTTCATACTTTGTCACTTCTATTTCTTTCATCGGGGGGACTTTCTCCTTCCATTCGATCTCTTCCGGTTGTATATTCTCCCTTGTAAACACTGATTTAAAATGCCTGTTCATAATTTCCGCCATTTCTATTTCCTCTGTGTATTCAACTCCTCCTTGTCTTAATATCTCCAAATCTTGTTTGTTTTTCAGTTTGTTGTTAACAAATCTGTAGAATAGTTTTGGTTGATCTTTACATTTTTCTATGACATCCTTTTCATATTTTCTCTTTTCCTCTCTGCACGCTTGTACATATTCATTTCTATAACAAGTATATATTTTCCATTTTTCAGGTCTTTTGTGTTTCTTCCATTTGGTCCAAGCTTTGTCTCTTTTGTCTTTAACTCCCTACAACTTTTGTTGTACCAGGACTTTACATATTCTTTTTCTTGTTTTTGTCTTGGGACATACTTTTCCACTCCTTTTTTTTTTTTTATAAGTTGTCAAAATATTCCATTTCTCTTCTACTGTTGTATCTTCTTTGTGTATTCTTTCCCAGTTTTCATTTTGAAAGAATTCTCTTATTTTATCAAAATTTGTTTTTTCATACATCAATCTTCCTTTTCTATATTGTTCATTTCTTTTCATGTATTTTTTCTCATTTAGTTCTAGTTCTATCAATATGTGGTCACTTTTACTTATTGGTGCCTGGTATTCAATCTTTTCCACTATTTCAGGTTCTGATGTGATTATTAGGTCTAGTCTCGATGGTTCTTCTTCATTTCTATACCTAGTGTTCTCCTGAATCCATTGTGTCATTGTGTGGTCAATAATCATCTCAAGTAGAACATTTCCCCATGAGTCTTCTCCACCCTTTACGGTCATCTCTTCCCAGCAGATTTCTTTGCAATTAAAGTTGCCCATCATAACTATTCTTCCTCCATCTTCCATTATGTTGTTTAATGTTATTCTTGTGTCTTCTAACATACTTTTATGTTCACTCTCTTCCCACAAGGCTGTTTTTGGGGGCACGTAGTTTATTACAAACTTTCTGCTCTTCTTATCTCTGTCTTCTACTTCTATCATAATCATCTCTACTCTATTCTTTCCATATGTGACACTTCACGTTTATATCCTTCTTAGTCAGGAACATAACTCCACCCCCTTGTTTTATCTCTCTGTTTCTAATCCAATAATTATATGCATTGTATCCTATGCTGTTGGGTGGTAATGGACCTTTTAATTTTGTCTCTACAATTCCCATTATGTCCGGTTCTTTTTCCTTCAGATACTCGTTCAGTTCATTCAGTCCTGTTATTAATCCATCTATATTTGTGTAGGACACTCTTAACTTTCTGTTATTTCCATTGTATTCTCTGTTTCTTTTTTGTTTCTCTCTGTTATGGTCCATTTCCTCAATTTCATATTCACTACTCTCCAGTAGAATTCTTCTTTTTCTGACTCCGTTCTGGTCTCGTTTTTTTTTTTTAGCTTCTTTCCTTTTCATTTTTTCTTCCTCTCTTTCCTCTTTATTCATCTCTCTTTTTATCCATACCTTTTTATATTGTTCACTTGCGTAGCTTCCCTGTTTTTGCTAAGATATTCTCTGCTGTTGTTTGTGACCTGAATATAATCTTAATTGGTCTGGTCTTATCTGTATTATATTTTCTGAGCCTAAACATCTCTTCAATTTGTTTCATTATTTCAGGCTCATCTTCCTGAACTAATTCTAGTAAGCTGCTTACTTTTTCTTTTCCTCACTGATTCTTGAAGTTCTATCTAGGTTATGTTTCTCTTCCATTCCCAATATAATTATTAAAAAAAAATTATCTGCTAAGTCTCTTACTATATTCTCCTTCTGTCTCATCACTTTGATAACTGAGTCTTAAGTTTGTTCTTTCATTTGCTGTTTAATTATGTCAGTAAATGCAACTTTACTGTTTTCCTGGATTTTTTTCCAACCCTGTGCTTCTTTTGCTATGGCCTCTTTATTGTCTTTAATATTTTTCTTTAATTCTTCATTCTCCTCTTTTACTTCTTTTATCTGTCTTTTTAATTCTTCTATTTCATTAGTTAAATTTTTGTTCGCCTTCTCTAGTTCTTCCAACTTTCAACTCTCTGCGCAATGTTGGTTACGTTACCGAACCTGTCTTCCCAATGTTCGATCATCTTATCAAGTTTCTCCTCTAGTCTTGTCAATCGGGGGAGGTTGGTATCCCCCCCCACCCTCATTAAATCCCTGGAAATTATTATCCTCACCTTCCATTGTGCTGCTCTTATCCATATTTCTAATCTTTACAATTTTGTTAATCCCATCACCAGAATCATCGGTCCTTCGTTTGTTTACAAGACGTCTGGCCTCTTGGACCAAGTCCTCCCCTTCCTCATTTCCTTCCATTTCCCTCAGTAATCCCTCCCCTTCTCCTTTTTCCTCACTTTCCCATGACACCACGAGTTATCCCCTTCCCTGTAAATACAATAGGTACTTCCTTTGCGTTGAGGTCCACAAAAATTTAACTTTTTCTTCAGAACTCTAATCCTCGCCGTCCATTCGACAAAAGTGTGTGTGTGTGTGTGTACGCACGCAGTGGTATCCAGGCAATATTGTGTTATACCCAGTACCATGGCAAAAGGATCACAACAACTTTCCTTCACTGGTTCGTAAAGTTGACAGTTTGTAACAATCATAAATTAAAATAAAATAGATACATAATGAATCACTAAATACAAGAATATAAAGCTTTAATATACCTGCCCTCTCTTTATCAAATATATTTGAATGCATGTAGGTTTCAATAGTCACTTGTAACATAACTTCACTGGGTTTGACTGAGACCAGAGGACACTTTATATAAAGTCTTACTCAAATTCAGTGTTAATCCTATTCCACAGAATATGATGGACTGGGATTCTTTTTCCTTCATTGGACCAAAGACATCCATCAATAACAACCTTGTACATGACAAATGACGACTAAAAAAATATTTCAAGGCAACTATTTCCTTAACAAACAGGAAATACACATCACACAACAAATTTGATCAATATATCTTCATTTTGAAAATCTATTATCTTCCTCCCCTCCCCTGGTCTAAAAACTAATTCCCCACAAGATAAATACCTACAAGAGTGTGACAGGTGTAAGAGTTGGGAGAATCAAATCAACACAGTTGAGCCATAAATTTGCACATGGCGGGTGATAGCAATGACCTCCGTAACTTAGTTTGTGGCCACCTTCTGTAAGACATACGCTGCACACTTTGCCCTCACCCTCCACTCCTTCTGATTCGTCTTTTCTGTCGAGTTCTTGTGGAGTATCCTGGAACATAAATACATACATTACTACTCTCATTTTCCTCCCAGTCAGGAAGTCTTTCATCCATTCCAATAATTTTCCTCTGATGCCACCTATTGACTCTATCTTCCTTACTAGTTTATTGTGTGGTACCTTATCAAATGCCTTTTGTAGGTCCAGAAAGGTATGTTCAATAAGTAATGAGAAAATGTCAGGTGAGACATTAAATATAATTTGATCAAAATACTACTTCATGGTGAAGTACACATCCGTATATTCTATAAAATGACTAACTGGCAACTTTCTATATTTGTAGGTCTGAGTGCAGCGGTGAACGTGGTGGAACCAGTCTGATTCAGTTTGCCAATCTGTGAACACTTGTCAAGATGCAGGGAAACATGGAGCAACATTACGCCATTAAATTTTGTGTTCAACTTAAGGGGATCGTCCATTAGAAAATTGAACTTTTTTAGTTTGGGATGAAAGTGGCTGAGATTTTTTCCTAGTAACTGTCTTGTCTCAGAGAAGATACCACCGAGTTTTCAAGTCATTTATGCTTATACCTTTTTTTTTATTGTGATTTTTTTTTATTTTCGAGGGGTAATTTTTGAAAATTTTGAAATTGATTCAGAGGATAGACCTTTGACTGGATATTGATTATTTTTTGTCTTTATAATGGGCTAGGATATATGAAGAAACGGAGGCAGAATTATGATGTTCTGATCAGTCTGTTATGAGAAAAAAAACCAAAGTTGATGAAAAAAAAAAAAAAATGTATATATGAAAAAATCCGACTAGTCCTTGACAGGACATAAATCTGCCTCCAAATGTTCTCCCAATTATGCTGAATCCGAAAAGAATTTGCAGTTAAAAATCAGTGAAGGCGTTTTGGATATGAATCAAGTTTTTCAGGAATGAGCGTCAAAGTTTTTTTGTTCATGGTTACTGGTCCCCTTTCATCATTTAGGATGTTATGGTGTTGAAAGGGTATCATAGGCACAACCCTACTCTTTGTTGCCAGCTTTTGATTAATTACAGGTTTATATGATGAATCCAGTTAGTATCCACCAGGGTTATATTGCACTTTTCCTTTTCTTGGCGCGATGCATCTTTGGCGACAGACGATCTTTATCTACCATCCTAAGCTGTTTTATGGCATCACTGGTTGTTGTCCCTCTTGCTGATGGCATATATGCAAGTTCATAACCAAAGATGTGGTTCAGAACTGCAACTTGAGCACAGAATTGAACTCTAGCTGCTGATGTAAACTTCCTCTTTGAACTCAAAGCCCAGATCTTTGCATGGAAGCTTTCATTTTGGTTTTGTGTCCTTCCCTTGAGGCATTTCTCTAAAAACTCTGTAGAGGTGAGGTCTTGATATATTGCCAGGATGGATTTCCGCTTCTCATTGGGAATCTTCGCCAGGAACGGCTTCTTGACTCTGTGAGACTCGGGTTCCTCTTGTCTGGCTAGTGCTCTCTGGAAAAAAAACACCACGAGTCTTCTCCCTTAGGACAGTAAGAATGCAATGGCTTCTCATCTGTGCTGACAGAATGCAGGTAGGAGGCTATAATAGCTTTATGCATTGTCTGAACGTCAGTATTCACACAATCACGTATTGCCTTCCCATAATACTGTCACAGCATCTGTCAACATATTAGCTCGTATGCTATTATTTATCATACAAAAGCATAAATATTGTGCAAAATACACAGCTTCTTTTGTTAGCAAATATATGTAACAACAGAAAACGTAATATGCAGTACGCAGCACACACAACCCAGCCACAGTAGGGTGGGGGGGTACTGTATTATATATATTTTTTTAGATAGTAAAAATCAAGATACAGCTTCCATACTCAGCCACGAGATAGCTTATGAGCAACACTTTTAGAGGAAATATTTTCAGAATTTTGTATTCTTTTTTATTTTTTCAAGAGAACCAAACAAGAAGCTTATGGAATGTTAACCTCTTCACTCCGGGGCACATCGCATGTCTGCCAGCATTAGCTGCCCGACGTGTGATGTTGCGTCATAATAATTGCATTATAAAAAATAAAGTCAGTGCTCAATCGTTCATTCTCTTTCACCCGTGTATTTTGATAACCATAGAAAATTGATGAAGCCAGTTTAGAGAGAATGGAAATTACGTAGGTACGACTACAATAAATATAATCAAGATGGCGACGTCGGCATCATCGAGTACCCACTTGCTCCTCATGCCGCCTACGTAGGCGTCACCGTATGGAAGTGGTTAATGGAGGCCTATGGGAATGAACAGATGAGCCAAACAAGTTTCTATCGGTGGTTTAACAGATTTTCTGAAGGAAATGAACAGGTTGAAGATGAACCCAGATCTGGAGCACCGAAAAGTGCACGCAAGGAGGAAACATTGAGGAAGTGCAAAGGTTAGTGGTGCAAGACCGTCGAATATTTGTGATGATGATATCTGAAGCTGTTGGTATTAGTATTGGCACAGTAGAGACAGTTCTGACCAAAGATCTGAAGCTCCACAAAGTCTGAGCCAAGTTTGTGCCAAAGATCCTCTCCGACGACCAGAGGCAGTTTCGTGTGGAATGTTGCACTGACATTCTCAAAATGATAGAGGCTGATTCAGGTTTACTGAATAAGGCAGTGACTTGCGACGAGAGTTGGGTGTTCACCTACGACCCTGAGAGCAAACGTCAGAGTGCTCTGTGGAAGCACGCAACCTCCCCCAGACCCAAAAAGGCAAAGATGAGCAGGTCGCAAGAGAAGGCCATGGTCATTCCTTTCTTCGACTCCCAGGGGCTCATTCACATTGAATGGGTTCCTCCGGGTCAAACCGTCAATAAGGAATATTACCTTACTGTTCTGAAAAGGTTCAGGGAGAAGATGAGGAAGATGAGGCCTCAGCAGTGGAGGAGTGGTCAGTGGTGGTTCCACCAGGACAATGCCCCATGCCACAAGTCAACGCTGGTGACCACCTGGATGGCCGACAGAGGAATGAAAGTGGTACAACACCCACCCTACAGCCAAGACCTAGCCCCTTGCAACTTCTTCCTGTTCCCACACATGAAAGACAGCCTCAGGGGAACCAGATTCCAGTCAACAAAGGAGCTGAAAGAGGCATCAGAAAGTTACCTGAAGGGGCTACTGAAAAAATAATTTGAGGTCTTCCTGGATTGGGAGAGACGCATGCAGAAGTGTGTAGATGCAAGAGGCAAATATTTCAAAGAAGAAAAGTTTCGTAAGCTTAGGAAAATAAATGGTGTCTCTCCTGACATTTTCTCATTATTTTTTTAATGTAGTGATACATATACCAATGGCTTTCTCCCCCTTACAAAGGAGGTAGCCACACTCAAAAGCAAAAATCCATTCCCACCTATTTCATCCCCACCCACTCCACTCCCATTCACCACCCTCCCTCCCTCTTTTCTTAGCTCCTCCTGGATGATGGGTCATCCCTGCATCTCACTCACTGCCCTGGGTCAAAAGCAATGTAGCAAGACAAAGCACATCCACAGCAAGCCTGCTTCATTTACATAAAACTCCATGTAAACAATGGGCTATCAAGCTTACAATCTTAGCTATGGAGCAAAACTTCACAGAAAAGTTTCATACTACTATTCAGTTCAAAAGCTTATTTCATCTTTCAGCTCTGAATTAGAACATTAGATGGTACTTTGATAATACAGAATTTAAAAGAACTTACAAACAATGAAACAACACTATTCTATTTGTTATAGTTTATTACAACGGCTGACCTTCAAAACATGCCACCAACTCCCAGGGAAGAACTACATACATACATACATACATATACCAAGGCTTTTTCCCCTTTACAAGGGAGGTAGCCAAAAAGGGAAAGGCATAAAATCATTCCCACCCATTTCATCCCTGAATACACTCCACACCCCTCCCCCTCTCTCTTATCTGAGCACCTCCTGGATGACGGGTCATCCCTGCACCCTGCCCACTGCCCTGGGTCAGCAGTGTCGCAAGACACAGCACATCCACAGCAAGGCCGCTTCATTAAATCGGCGACCCCCCCTCTCCGTCCCCACTTGCATAAAAGGAGAGGACGGGGAGAAATCCCTTCGGGCTGCGTCAAATTTTGCTCACACATACTACCTCACCCCCCATCCCCCCTACAATTCCACCTCATGCAATCACAACATCATCCATATACAACCATTCTCCATTCACTCCTGTCTTCTGTCCTCTCCCGTCCTTCCTCAATAGATATTCCCCTCTTCCCCAAAGCCCCCTTCACCCCATCCATCCACCTCATCCTAGGACGTCCCCTCATATTCACTCCCTCCACATCTGCCTTCCATATCTCTTTTACTAGTCTTTCTTCACTCATTCTTTCCATGTGTCCAAACCATCCTAATACTCTTTCATCAACTCTATCTCCCAGCTCCTTTTCCTCCCCTGTTCTCCTCCTCACCTCCTCATTTCTCACTCTATCTAGCCTAGTCACCCCCACCATACTTCTCAGACACCTCCTCTCAAACACATTCAAACTCCTTCTCTCTTCTTCTCTTATGTTCCATGTTTCTGCCCCATACAGTGCTGTTGGCACAATCACTCCTTCATACAGTCTCCTTTTCGCATCCATTCCCAAATGTCTATTCCTCATTACACTCTTTAATCCACCAAGGCATTTACTCGCTTCTCTCAATCTACATTCTACCTCCACCTTCACTCCACCTTTTCCTGCCACATTTGCACCCAAGTATCTAAAACTATCCACTTCCTCCAGTTGCTCTCCCTTAATGCTCACTTCCAGTCTACTGCCACTTTCACCCCTTGTACATCTCATCACCTTACTTTTACCCACATTTATCTTTAGCTTTCTTCTATCACATACTCTCCCAAACTCTGCCACCAACTTCCTCAATCCCTCCTCCGATCCTGCCACAAGCGCAGTGTCGTCAGCAAACAACAGCTGGCTCACCTCCCACTTTTCTCCATTTTCTTTAATCATCTCCAATCCCTTTCCCACTACCCTTGCATTTACCTCTCGCACCACCCCATCCATGTATAAGTTGAACAGCCAGGGCGACATAACGCATCCTTGACGAAGTCCCACCTTTACCTCGAACCACTCACGCTCTCCATTTCCAATCCTGACACAAGCTCTACTACTCTCATAAAAACTCTTGACAGCTCCCAAAAGCTTTCCTCCTATCCCATATATCTGCATAACCTCCCACAGTGCCTTTCTGTCTACCCTATCAAAAGCCTTTTCCAGATCCATAAAAGCCCAAAAAACATCCTTCCCCTTTCCTACAGCTTTCTCACATATCTGTCTTACCATTAAGATCTGATCTACACAACCTCTACCCGTCCTAAATCCACACTGTTCCTCACCCATTACTCCTTCTGTTCCTCTCCTAATCCTCTCAATCAAGATCCTCCCATAAGCCTTCCCAACTACACTTAACAAGCTAATCCCTCTGAAACTACTACATTCACACTTGTCCCCTTTTCCCTTGTAAAGAGGAACTATACAGGCACTCCTCCAGTCCTCCGGCACTCTACCCTCTCTCCAGCAAACATTAAATAACCTAACCAACCAGTACACCATCACTGTACCTCCCTTTTTCAGACATTCTGCATGACATCCATCCAGACCAGGTGCCCTACCTGCTTTCATCATCTTAACCTCTTCAGTACGGGCCTTAAATCTCGCGGGCAGCAGCCGATGCCAGCCGTATGACATGTCGTAATAATACTCGCATCATAAAATATAGTCACCGCTTATATCGATCGTTCTCTCTTTCACCCGTGAATTTTGATAACCATAGAAAATGTGATTACAGACAGTTTAGAGAGTATGTCATTACGGAGGGGCAACTACAATAAATATAATCAAGACGCCGATATGGCAGCCTCGTGTATCCATTTGCTCCTCATGACGCCTACGTATGCGGCACCGTATGGAAAGGGTTAACAACTGCCTTCACCTCATCCTTCCTTATTTCTCCTCCATATGGGCCTGGCAGTGAGAAGAGTGTAGAAGAAAGGGAGGCCTTTTGGATAGATTTAAATGAGTGTATAGAGGGTTTAGGAAGAAATGTCAATGCAATAGTACTGGGAGACCTTAATGCTAGGGTAGGAAATGGTCCAATCGATGGAGTGGTTGGGAAATGTGGAGAGTTGATGGTGGAAATGTGTCTAGAGAGTTGATGATAGCAAATACAGTGTTTCAGAAGAAAGTCAAGCATAAGTACACATGGGAGAGGGTGGTGGAGGGAAGGGTGGTAGATAGAGTGCTAATGGATTATGTAGTGGTAAATAGGATTATGATAGGAAGAGTTAAGGATGTACATGTACTAAGGGGAGAGGGTGGGGGAATATCTGATCATTTTTTGGTGGAAGGTAAGTTGAGAGTGGAGGATAGATGGAGAAAGAGGAAAGGGACAAAAGGTAGGGAGGTTCTTAGAGTGAACTCTCTAAATGAAAAGGAAAAGGAGAAGGAGAAGGAGTACGGAAAGAAGCTGAAGGAGGAGTGGGAGGGAGTAAAGGATAGAGTAGAGCTGGGTGTGGAGGAGGAATGGGGATGGTTAAAGGAGGGAGTCACAAAGTGTGCAAGGATGGTGTGTGGAACAAGAAGGACAGGGGGAAATAGAAGAAAGGGTAGTGAATGGTGGGATGAGGAAACAAAGAAGGTTGTAGAAGAGAAGAAGCGAGCTTTCACAGATTGGTTACAAAATAGGACGAGGGAGTCATATGAGAGGTACAAAGAAAAGAAAAGAAAAGAAAAGAGAAGTAAAGCAAAAGGTAAAGGTTGCAAAGAGGAGAGCAGATGTGAAGTGGGGTAAGAGTATGTCAGAAAATTTTGAAAGTAATAAAAAGATGTTTTGGAAAGAAATTAAGAGAGGAAGAGGAGGCGAATCAAGTAGAGAAGAAAAGGTAAAAGGTGCAGATGGAGAGATGATAATGGAAGAGAAGGCAGTAAGGGGAAGATGGGCAGAATATTTTAGGGAGTTGCTAAATGTGAAGGAGGATAGGGAAGGAAAGATAGCTGCAGTGGGAAATGCGAAGAAAATGAGAGGGAAGAACTAGGGTTAGTAAATGGAACTTTACCAATGCAAACTAAGACTCCAACTATGGAGCAAACTGCTACACCTTCCCTCACCTCCATCTGGAAGTGGGATCCCCAGGGACCTAGTGCTTGGTCTCTGGAACAAGCCCAGAAACTCATTCTCTATCACTCTTCCAGTTCCTTCCAATCTATCTTCACAACTTTCTTCCTTTTTTTTTTTTCTTTTTAAGGCCAGTACTCTGGTGCCTACCCTCCTATACTTTCTCCTCTTAGCTGGTAACATCAAAACCCATGCAGGCCCCTACACATGCCTAACATCTACAAAACCCATAAATTATATACACACATCAACACAATGCCACACATGCAAATCCTATGTCTATTGAACATACACCATATTCACAAACATTAACCAGTATACAATGCACCAGACCTACAGTCAACACACAATGACACTTACACCCAAAAGCACTGCAACACAAACACACTTTTAACATATTTACAAATATTTATTAATAGTATCATAGCCAAACACACACAGCCATACCAAATCCCAATTTCTACACAACATACACATCACACTTATACAGGAAACCAAACTTGCACCTATTTCTTGCTCTCTCACTTCAGTGTTGAAGCAGACATTCCCCTTTTACCCAGTCTCCCTTACCCCATCCATCCATCCTATTCTCAGTCTTCCCCTTAAGTTCATTCCATCCACATCTTTACCTTCCACACTTTTTGCTAGTCTTTCATCACTCACTCTTTCCATGTACCCAAACCATCCAGTATTCTTTGATCAGCCTTATCTGCCAGGTCCCACTCTTCTCCTCACCTCCTCATTTTTCATTCCATTCATCCTTATAACCCCCACCATACTTCTAACACTAAGTCTCCCACATATCTAAATTCCTTCTTCCTGCCTCCTTTACACTGAAAGTCTGAAAGCATTATGTCTAACCTTGCTGTTTCCTCCTGTCTGCTCTGTTATCTGCTTCCACATCTCAGATGCCTCAGTCAGCATTTCCTCAACACGAGAACTTGTGGTTGCCTGTTGACTTGCTGTCTGGATTCTCTCACACACACCCCATACTTGTTCAACACCTAGAATACAAATAATTTCTAATGATTTACTGTGATGCAAGGAAGAGTGTGTGAAGGGGGTTGAGTAGGGAATGATTACATCCAAATGATATTTTGATGCAACCCAAAGGGATTTCTCCCCATCTTTATTTTTTGCATGAGGTGAAAGAGAGGTAGGTCACCAATTAAGTGAAGTGACCTTACTGTGGATGTACTGTATATTGCTGCAGTGGCAGTAGGTGGTATACAGGGATGACCCTTTATCCACAAGGAGCTAAGATGAGAGGGAGGAAAGGGTGGTGGATGGGCATGAAATGGGTTATCTCCCATAATTATAAGGGGGGAAAAGCCTTTGGTGTATAGATAGATAGATAGGTTTACTAGTATTCTGCACTGCATATCTTGCAGTGCAGGAGGGGAAAAATAATTATCTGGAAAAGAAAATAATGTTAAACCATATGTTTGAACTTTCATTTCTGAGAAACAGTTAAGGATGTTGGTAAGCTAAAAATTTAATTTTTTGAAAATTTTGCAAAAACTTGTGGAAAAATAATTTCAAGTATGCACAACATACTGGTGAAGTAAGAGTGTCATACAGCATCATTTGTCATTTTTAATTAATTTTTTAAAAAAGTATCTCGAGTGGGTGATGTCCCTATTTAAAGGGACATAGTGTAAAACTAGCTTTCTATTTGACATTTACAATTGATGTTTTTCTTATTTATATATTAGGGAGGAGTGGAGGTGGAGGTGGAGGTGGAATGTAGATTGTGAGAAGGAAGTAAATACCTTGGAGGATTAAAAAGTGTAATGAGAAATAAACATTTGGGAATGGATGCTAAGAGGATATTGTATGAAGGAGTGATTGTGTTGACAGAACTGTATGAGGCAGAAACATGGAATATAAGAGAGGAAGAGAGGAGGAGTTTGAATGTGTTTGAGATGAAATGCCTGAGAAGTATGGTAGGGGGTTACTAGGCTGGATAGAACGAGAAATGAGGAGAACGGGGATGGAAAGGGAGTTAGGAGATAGGGTTGATGAAAGAGTATTGGGATGGTTTGGACACATGGAAAGAATGAGTGAAGAAAGATTAGTAAAAGAGGTGTGGAAAGCAGAGGTGGAGGGAGTGAACATGGATGAATGGGGTAAAAGGGGCATTGGGAAAGAAGAGAGAAGACAGAAGATAGGGGTGAGTGGAGAATGGTTGTGTATGGATCATGTTGTGATGCATGGATGGTAGTGAGTGGGGGATGGAGTATATTTGAATGATATTTTGATGTAGCCCAAAAGGATACACCCTAACTTCTTTTTCTGCATGAAGTAGCCTTGCTGTGGATGTGCTCTGTGTTGATACAATGCTTTTGATCCAGGGCAGTGGGCAAGTGCAGGGATGATCAGTTATCCAGGAGGAGCTATAAGTGGGTGGGGGGTGAATGGGAGTGGAGTATGTGGGGATGGAATGGGTGGGAGTGGATTTTGTTACCTTTGTATTTTGGCTACCTCCCTTGTAAGGGAGAAAAAGCCATTGATATATGTATGTTTATAAAATTTTAGAAGGGTATATCATATGTCTGTCAACATATGCTGATAATGAGATGCGAAAGCAAAGCAAACCCTGCACTTCATTTATGATATCTAATGTATCATGGGGTGATGTGAGAGGTAAATGCATGGGTAATCAGCCGGGTATTGGAAATGGTTAAAAAAAATGGAGAAGAATGGGAGATAACCCAGTTGTTTTTTGCTGATAACACTGTGCTTGTAGCAGGATCACAGGAGGGATTAAGGAAGTTAATGAGAGTTTGGGAAGGTGTGTGAAAGAGGGAAGTTGAAGATAAATGTGGGTAAAAGAAAAAGTGATGAGATGTACATGGGGAGCAAATGGCAGCAAATAGGAAGTGTGTATTAAGGGAGACTGGAAGAAGTGGATAGCTTTAAATATTTTGAGGAGAATGTGGCAGAAAAGGGATGAGTGGAAGTGGAGGTAGAATGTAGATTGAGTGAAGCAAGTAAATACATACATACATATACCAAGGCTTTTTCCCCCTTCCAAGGGAGGTAGCCAAAAAGGGAAAGGCATAAAAACACTCCCACCCATTTCATCCCTAAATACACTCCACACCCCTCCCACCCTTCCTCTCATCTGAGCACCTCCTGGATGACGGGTCATCCCTGCACCTTGCCCACCGCCCTGGGTCAGAAGCAGTGTCGCAGGACACAGCACATCCACAGCAAGGCCGCTTCATTTAATCGGCGACCCCCCCTCTCCGTCCCCCCTTGCATATAAGGAGAGGACGGGGAGAAATCCCTTCGGGCTGCGTCAAAACTCACTCACACACACTACCCCACCCCCCCGCCCATTTCTCCCCATGCAGTCACAACATCATCCATATACAACCATTCTCCACTCACCTCTGTCTTCCGTCCTCTCCCTTCCTTCCTCAACAGACATTCCCCTCTTCCCCAAAGCCCCCTTCACCCCATCCATCCACCTCATCCTAGGACGTCCCCTCATGTTCACTCCCTCCACATCTGCCTTCCATACCTCTTTTACTAGTCTTTCTTCACTCATTCTTTCCATGTGTCCAAACCATCCTAATATTCTTTCATCTTTCATCAGGCAAGTAAATGCCTTGGGAATTAAAAAGTGTAATGAGAAATAGACATTTGGGAATGGATGCTGAGATTGTATGAAGGGTTAATTGTGCTGACAGCACTGTATGGGGGCAGAAACATGTAACATAAGAGAAGAAGAGAGGAAAAGTTTGAATGTGTTTGAAATGAAATGCCTGAGAAATATAGTAGGGGTTACTAGGCTGGACAGAGTGAGAAACAAGGAGGTAAGGAGGGGAGTGGGGGTTGAAAGGGAGTTGGGAGATAGCGTTGATGAAAAAGTATTGGGATGGTTTGCACACATGGAAAGAATGAGTGAAGAAAGATTAGTAAAAGAGGTGTGGAAGGCAGAGGTGGATGGAGTGAACATGTGGGGACGACCAAGGATGAGACGGATAGATGGGGAAAAAGGGGCTCTGGGAAAGTGAGGGAGAAGGCAGAAGATAGGGCTGAGTGGAGAATGGTTGTGTATGAATGATGCTGTGATGCATGGAAGGGAGTGGATGGGGTAAGGGGGAGATAGAATATGTGTGAATGATATTTTGATGCAGCCCGAAAGGATTTCTCCCCATCTCTTTTTTTGCATGAGGGGATGAAAAAGGGGGGGGGGTGCCAATTAAATTAAGTGGCCTTGCTGTGGATGTGCTGTGTCTTCTTGCATTGCTTCTGACCCAAGGCAGGCGGCAAGATGCAGGGATGACTCATCATCCAGGACGAGCCAAGAAAAGAGGGAGGGAGGGGTGGTGAATGGGAGTGGAGTATATTGGAATGAAATGGGTGGGAGTGGATGCCTTTGATTTTGGCTACCTCCCTTGTAAGGAGGAAAAAGCCCTTGGTATATGTATATATGTATGTATACATTCTTATCTGTATTATTAATAGTTTTTTCATACAAGGGTGAAATTTTTTGTTATATCTCTGCAGCTCAATATCTCGGTAACAGTATTTTAGTCGCATTTATGCTTTTAAATCAGAAACTTTTTTTCTTTTTATAAATTATTTTTTGTTTATACTTATCCTTTTACCTAAATTGTTTTGTTGAATAAGGAGGCAAAGAGGAGAGCAGTTGTGAAATGGGGTAAGAGTATGACAGAATTTTTTTAAAGTAATAAAAAGATGTTCTGGAAGGAATCTAAGAGAGGAAGGGGAGGCAAATCAAGAAGAGAAGAAAAGGTAAAAGGTAGTGATAAAGAGATGATAATGGAAAAGATGGCAGTAAGAAGATGGACAGAGTATTTTGGGGACTTGTTAAATGTGAAGGAGGACAGGGAGGGAAAGGTAGTTGCAGTGGAAAGCGCTAAGAATATGACATTGATAATTATAGAAAATGGAGAAATAAGGAAAGATAAAGTGAAATGATGAGAGCAGGTAAGGAACTTGGGTTAGATGGGTGTCATGTGGAGTGTCTAAAAAAGGGAGGTACAGTGATGGTGGACTGGCTGGTGAGATTGTTTAATGTTTGTCTAAAAGAGGGTAGAGTGCCAGAGAACTGGAGGAGTGCCTGTATAGTTTTGCTTTAGAAGGGAAAAAGGGACAAATGTAAGTGTAGTTGTTTGAGATGTATCAGTTTGTTGAGTGTAATTGGGAAGGCTTATGGGAGGGGTTTGATTGAGAGGATTAGGAGAGGAACAGAGGGGGTAATTGGTGAGGAACAGCGCAGGTTTAGGACAGATAGGGGTTGTAAGGATCAGACTTTTGTGGTAAGGCAGGTATGTAAGAAAGCTTTACGAAAAGGTAAGGATGTTTTTTTGGGCCTTTATGAATTTGGAAAAGGCTTATGACAGGGTAGACAGGAAGGCACTGTGGGAAGTATTGCAAATATATGGGTTAGGAGGAAAGCTGTTAAGAGCAGTCAAGAGTTTTTACAAGAGTAGTAGAGCCTCAGGCTCTACTACTAATTTTAACAAAGGCTCTGAGCCTGTGTTAGAATTAGAAATGGAGAGAGTGAGAGTGGTTTGAGGTAAAGGTGGGACTTTGCCAGGGATATGTTATGTCACCTTGGCTGTTCAATTTATACAAGGATGGGGTAATGCAAGAGGTAAACACAAGGGTAATGGGCTGGGTATTGGAGAGGGTTAAAGAAAATGGAGACAAATGGGAGATAACCCAGTTGTTGTTTGCTGACGACACTGTGCTTGTAGCATCAGAGGAGGGATTAAGAAAGTTAGTGACAGAATTAAGCGGCCCATACACGATCAATTATATTGCGCAATTTCATTGTCAATACTCTGAATTGACAATTAAATTGACCATGTATGGGCGATATATCACCCATACACGGTCAATTTAATTGTGTATGGGTGATATATTACCCATACACGGTCAATTGAATTGTCAATTCAGAGTACAGGTAAACGTCGACTTACGATGGCCGCGACTTACGATTGTTCGACTTTACGATGACGACGACGACGATATGATATATTTAACCCCTTCCATACGGTGCCGCACACGTAGGCGTCATGAGGAGCAAGTGGATTCGCGAGGCTGCCATATCGGCGTCTTGATTATATTTATTGTAGTCGCCCCTGTGTTTTTACATTCTCTCAAATGTGCCCTGAATCCCATTCTCTGTGGTTTTCAAAATTCGCGGGTGAAAGAGAGAACGATCGATATAAGCGGTGACTATATTTTATGATGCGAGTATTATTACGACACGTCGTACGGCTAGCATTGGCTGCTGCCCGCGAGATTTAAGCCGTACTGAAAATACATATTATAGTGTTTGAATATGGTAAAAAGGATAAAAATAATTAAATAAACTACTGTACATGTTTAATAGGCTATATTCAGTATCTCTGGTGGTTAATATACAGGTAGGCTAGGTACAGTGACCACGGAACAGTGATACACAAATTGGGGATCGACTTACGATGAAATCGTCTTACGATGGATCTATCGAAACCTAATGCCATCGTAAGTCGACGTTTACCTGTACTGACATTGAAATTGCGAAATGTAATTAATTGTGTATGGGCCGCTTTAGGGAAGGTGTGTGAAAGGAAGTTGAAGATAAATGTGGGTAAAAGTAAGGTGATGAGATGTACAAGGGGAGAGGATGGCAGCAAACTGGAAGTGAGTATTCAGGGAGAGAGAATGGAGGAATTGGTTAGCTTTAGATACTTGGGTCCAAATGTGGCAGGAAAAGGAGTGAAGGTGGAGGTAGAATGTAGATTGAGAGAAACAAGTAAATGCCATTGGGATTAAAAAATGTAATGAGAAATAGACATTTGGGAATGGATGCTAAGAGGAGATTGTGTGAAGGGGTGCTTGTGCTGACAGCACTGTATGGGGCAGAAACATATAATGATGCCTATTTAGGCATCATGAGGCATAAGTGGGGATACGAGGATGCCAGTGTTGGCATCTTGATTATATCTATTTTGTAGTTGTAGCTGAATGACCCTTGAATTCTGTGAACTGGCTTGATCACATTTTCTATGTTTATTATTACTCAGTGAAAGAGAATGACTAATACAGCAGTGACTTTATATCTTTCATAGTGAGTATTGTGATGCATCAATCATCGTACCTCAGGCATCTTATGCTGTGCGTGAGAATTTGACTAGTATTGGAAAGGCTACATGTGTTTGAGATGAAATGCCTGAGAAGTATGGTAGGGGTTACTAGGCTGGATAGAGTGAGAAATGAGGAGGTGAGGAGAGCAGGGGTGGAAAGGGAGTTGTGAGATAGGATTGATGAAAGAGTATTGGGATGCTTTGGACATATGGTAAGAATGAGTGAAGAAAGATTAGTAAAAGAGGTGTGGAAGGCAGAGGTGGAGGGAGTGAACATGAGGGGTCAACCAAGAATGAGATGGATGGATGGGGTAAAAGGGGCATTGGGAAAGAGGCAAATGTCTGTTGAGGAAGGAAGTGAGAAAATAGAAGATAGGGGTGAGTGGAGAATGGTTGTGTATGTGTGGTGCTGTGATGGTTGGGATTGGTGGGGAATGGGGGGGGTCAAGTATGTGTGAATATTTTGATGCAGCCTAATCCCCATCTTCTCTTTTTCTGCATGATGGAACAGTGAGGGGGGTCACCAAATAAACAAAGCAACTTTGCCGTGTCTTGCTACATTGCTTCTGACTCAGGGCAGTGAGTGAGATGTAAGGATGACCTGACATACAGGAGGATCCAAGAAAAGAGGGAGGGAGGGGTGGTGAATGGGAGTGGAGTAAGTAAGGATGAAATGGGTGGGAGTAGATTTATGCCTTTGACTTTGGCTACCTCCCTTGTAAGGGGGAAAATGCCATTGGTATATGTATATATGTATTTACCTAGTTGCATTTTCCGGGAAGGGGAGCTACGCTTGTGGTGTCCCGCCTTTGTATCTTGCAGTGTCTAGTTTGATCTTAAACTCATGAATGGTTTTTGTGCACACTATTTTTTCATCCAGTTTGTTCCAAGTGTCCACCACTCTATGTGGAAAACTGTTTTTCTTCAGATCTTTTCTATAACTTGTTTTTTTATTTTCTTTCCATGTCCTCTTGTGTTTCTCTTGTCCCAGTTTAACAAGTCCTCTCTATCGAGTATTTCTGTGCCCTTCATGATTCTGTAGATGGTCAGTAGATCGCCTCTCTCTCTTCTTTGCTCCTGAGTCGGTAACTCCAGTTTAGCCAGTCTATCCTCATATGACAAGTTTCCAAGTGCAGGTGCCATTTTTGTAGC
The DNA here is from genome assembly GCF_046742065.1 of Oratosquilla oratoria. Taxonomy (NCBI): domain Eukaryota; kingdom Metazoa; phylum Arthropoda; class Malacostraca; order Stomatopoda; family Squillidae; genus Oratosquilla; species Oratosquilla oratoria. The sequence continues at coordinate 29,092,943 of NC_134796.1, forward strand.
TGCTCTCTGGATTCTTTCTATTTTCTTTATATTCTTTTTGGTACTGGGTGACCACAATGTTGCCACATATTCTAGTCTAGGCCTTATCAGTGTGACCAACATTTTTTTAATCATTTCTTCATCCAAATATGTAAATGCCACTTTTGATCTTAGCAAGTTATAGGATTCTCCAACAATTTTGTTTATCTGTTTATTATAGGACATAGGACAAGTCATTTGAGATAATTACACCCAAATCTTTTTTGGATTTCTCCTTCTTTACCTCCTTGGTTCCAATTTTATATTGTCCTGATATTTTATTTTTACTTTTCCAAACTTCATTAGGCTACACTTCTTAATATATAAGTCCACTTCCCATTTCTGACTCCAGTTCTATACCTTATTCAGGTCATTCTGTAGTGATTTGTAATCCTTTTCAGTTTTTACTTTCCTGAACAATTTGACATCGTCTGCAAAGAAGCTCATGTAACATTGCACATCATCATCCATGTCATTCACATAAATAGCAAACATTATTGGAGCCAATACAGATCCTTGCAGAACTCCAATGATCACTTCTTTCCAACCTGAATATTTTTCTCTGAGCACTACTCTCATCTTTCTACCAACCAGGAAATCCTCCATCCATTTTAGTAGGTTCCCTTGTATCCCTCCTATATGTTCCGTTTTTTTACCTAATAATTTTTTGTGTGGTACTTTGTCAAAAGCTTTTAGTAAGTCCAGGAAGGCACAATCAGCCCATCCATTCCTTTCTTGCACTATGTCTATTAATCTTGAGTAAAAACATATTTGGTTTGTGGTACATGATCTTCCTTGTCTGAACCCAAATTGTCTTGGGTTTATTATATTATTATCCACCAGGTGTCTTACCCATCTATTCTTGATGATTTTCTCACAAATTTTGGCTATAGTGCTTGTTAGTGAGACCGGCCTATAGTTAGTTGGTTCTTCCTTGTTTCTTCCTATATATATTGGTACGTTCGCATTTTCCCAGTCTTTTGGTATTTTTCCTTCTTTAAGTGAGCAACTTATTATGTTATGTATTTTGTCTGTTTGTTCTTCTTTACATTCTTTTAGAACCCTATTTGTAATTCTGTCCAGGCCATGTGATTTCCTGATGTGAAAGTTTGGTAGATGTTCTATTATTTCTTTTTGTGTTATTGTTATCTCACTCATGGGAGGAGGATGCATTTCATTTCCCTCATCCCAATATTGTGCTTTCTCTCTAGTGAAAACAGACTTGAAGTGATTTTTCATGACTTTGGCCATTTCTAATTCTTCTGTGTATTCTATATTCCCTTGGCGTAGTTTCACTATTTCCTGTTTATTTTTAAGTTTACCGTTCACGTATCGATAGAATAGCTTGGGTTGCTCTTTGCATTTATTTAAAATGTCCTTTTCATGGTTCCTTTTACATACTCATTTCTATAGTTTATATATACTTGCCATTTTCCAGGTTTTAAAACTTTTCTCCATCTTTTCCAAGCTCTGTCTTTTCTATCTTTTGCCTCACTGCATCTTTTGTTGAACCAGCATTTAATGTACACTCTCTCTAGCTTCTGTCTTGGTACGTGCCTATTCACCCCTTCATTGTAATTATCCATCAAGATATCCCATTTCTCTTCCACTTTTGTCTCTTCCATGTAAATTTTTTCCCAATTTGCATTCTGGAGGAATTTCTTTAGTTTTCCAAAGTCCGTTTTGCTGTACATCAATCTTCCTTTCCTATGCTTTTCATTTCTCTCCATGTATATTTCTTCCTTTAGTTCAGTCTCAATGAGTATATGGTCACTCTTTCCAATTGGTGTCTTGTATTGGATTTTATCCACAATTTCAGGTTCTGTTGTAAATATTAAATCTAGTCTCGACGGCTCCTCATTATTTCTGTATCTGGTGTTTTTACTGACCCACTGAGTCATTGTATATTCCAAGGTCATGTCCAGTAATACATTACCCCACAAGTCTTCTCCGCCTTTCACTGTCATGTCCTCCCAACAGATTTCTCTGCAATTAAAGTCCCCCATAATTACAAGGTTACCTCCATCCATTAATATCTCAATTAATGAATGCCTTGTATCTTCTAGCATTTTCTTATGCTTGTTCTCTTTCCAAGCGTTCATTTTTGGGGGCACATAAGTCACCACAAACTTTCTACTTTTCATGTCCTTGCCCCGTCTGGGGTATTGGCTGCATATTGTTATGGCAAAGTAGCATGGAATTGATACTTTAGGGTCTATATGGGGTGCCCCTACGGACCAGAGCCACACAACATTTTGTCTGTGATAGAGGAGGACTCTCCTCACAGAGAAATGATGAAACTTTTATTATACTGCTACTGTCCCTCTGTTATGCTGTCCCCCAACCCCTTGTTGCTGTCCTGTACCATATCTCTGAATTTAATTTCTTTGTTTCGCCTACCCTGTGGTGTGGGAAAAAATGCTACCACCAAGTATTCCCACTTGGATCATAAGAGGCGAGAAAAACGGGACGGGGATTGGGACCAGGCATCCTTTTCCCTGTAGCCCCACAGGAGACATTCCTAAAAAAAGTAAAGGCATAAGAGGGTCTAGGAGTTTTCCAACCAACAACCTAAGGTTTGGGTCTAAGGTTTGGCATGGATGAGAGTAAAAGAGAAGAAATAAGTAGTATGTTTGTGAGAAGAAAGATGGATGTGTTGGCTTTGAGTGAAACTAAGTTGAGAGGGAAGGGCGAGTGTGAGTTTGGGAGTGTAGTAGGGAGGGTCTCAGGAGTGTAGAGAGGGCGAGAGAGAGAAGGGGTGGTTATGCTAGTAAATGAAGAGATAGGTAAACATGTAGTGGAGTGGAAGGAGGTTTCCTCAAGGATAATGTGGATGAAGGTGAAACTGGGAAAGGAGATTTGGGTTTTTGTAAGTGCATATGGGCCTAGTAGTTAGAAGAGTGTAGAAGAGAGGGAGGCTTTTTGGATTTACTTAAATGAGTGCACAGAGGGATTAGGGAGGAACTTCAATGTAGTAGTATTGAGAGACCTTAATGTTAGGGTAGGAAATGAACCAATTGATGGAGTGGTTGGGAAATGTGGAGTTCCAGGAAAGAATCACAGTGGAGAGTTGATGGTGGAGATGTGTCTAGAAGGAGAGTTGATGATAGCAAATACAGTGTTTCAGAAGAAAGTCAAGCATAAGTACACATGGGAGAGGGTGGTGGATGGAAAGGTGGTAAATAGAGTGTTAATGGACTATGTAGTGGTAGATAGGAGTATAATAGGAAGAGTTAAGGATGCACATATTCTAAGGGGAGAGAGTGGAGGAATATCAGATAATTTTTTGGTGGAAGGTAAGTTGAGAGTGGAGGATAGATGGAGAAAGAGGAAAAGGACAAAAGGTAGGGAGGTGCTTGGAGTGAACTCTTTAAATGAAAAGGAAAAGGAGGAGTACAAGAAGCTGAGAGAGGAGTGGAAGGGAGTGAAGGATAGAGTAGAGCTAGGAGTGGAGGAGGAATGGGGATGGTTCAAGGAGGGAGTCATAAAGTGTGCAAAGATGGTGTGTGGAACAAGAAGGACAGGAGGAAACAGAAGAAAGGGTAGTGAATGGTGGGATGAGGAAACAAAGAAGGTTGTAGAAGAGAAGAGAGCTTTCACAGATTGGTTACAAAATAGGAAGAGGGAGTCATATGAGAAGTACAAAGAAAAGAGAAGAAAAGTAAAGCACAAGGTAAAGGAGGCAAAAAGGAGAGCAGATGTGAAATGGGGTAAAAGTATGGCAGAAAATTTTGAAAGTAATAAAAAGATGTTTTGGAAAGAAATTAAGAGAGGAAGAGGAGGCGTATCAAGTAGAGAAGAAAAGGTAAAAGGTGCAGATGGAGAGATGATAATGGAAGAGAAGGTAGTAAGGGGAAGATGGGCAGAGTATTTTAGGGAGTTGCTAAATGTGAAGGAGGATAGGGAGGGAAAGATAGCTGCAGTGGGAAGTGCTAAGAAAATGACCGTGATGAGTGAGGAAAATGGAGGTGAATTAAGGAAGGATGAAGTGAAGGCAGTTGTTATGATGATGAGAGCAGGTAAGGCACCTGGTTTGGATGAATGCCATGCAGAATGTCTAAAAAACAGAAGGTACAGTGATGGTGGACTGGATGGTGAGGTTATTCAATGTTTGTTGGAGAGAAGGAGAGTTTCGGAGGACTGGAGGAGTGCCTTATAGTTCCACTTTACAAGGGAAAAGGGGACAAATGTGAGTGTAGTAGTTTCAGAGGGATTAGCTTGTTAAGTGTAGTTGGGAAGGCTTATGGGAGGATCTTGATTGAGAGGATTAGGAGAGGAACAGCGGGAGTAATTGGCGAGGAACAGTGTGGATTTAGGACAGGTAGAGGTTGCGTAGACCAGAGTTTTGTGGTAATACAGATATGTGAGAAAGCTATAGGAAAAGGTAAGGTTGTTTTTTGGGCTTTTATGGATCTGGAAAAGGCTTATGACAGGGTACACAGGAAGGCACTGTGGGAGGTTTTGCAGATATACGGGATAGGAGGAAAGCTTGTTATTGTGGCAAAGCAGCATGCAGTTGATACTTTAGGGTCTATATGGACCAGAGCCATATATCATTTTGTCTATGGTAGAGGAAAACTCTTCATAGAGAAATGATGACACTTTTATACTATGACTGTCCCTCCGTTATGCTGTCCCACAACCCCTTGCTACTGTCCTGTACCATTTCTCTGAGTATTCATTTTCTGCTGTGGGGGAATTCCCTCTGGTGGGGGAAAAGAATACTGCCACCAAGTATTTCCACTTGGATCGTAAGAGGCGAGAAGAAAGGGACGGGGAGTGGGACTAGGCATCCTTCTCCTTGTAGCCCCACAGGGGACATTCCTAAACGAAAAAGTAAAGGCATAAGAGGGTCTGGGAGTTTTCGGAACAGCACCCTAAGGTTTGGGTCTTTTAATGTGCGTGGATGTGGTACAGATGAGAGTAAAGGGGAAGAGATAGGTAGTATGTTTGTGAGAAGATGGATGTGTTGGCTTTGAGTGAAACTAAGTTGAAAGGGAAGGGCGAGTGTAAGTTTGGGAGTGTAAGTGGGAGGTTATCAGGAGTGAAGAGAGGGCGAGGGAGGAAAGGGGTGGCTATTCTAGTAAGTGAAGAGATAGGTAAATGTGTAGTGGAGTGGAAGGTTTCCTCGAGGATAATGTGGACGAAGGTGAAACTGGGAAAGATGTGGGTCGTTGTAAGTGCATATGGGCCTGGCAGTGAGAAGAGTGTAGAAGAAAGGGAGGCCTTTTGGATAGATTTAAATGAGTGCATAGAGGATTTAGGGAGAAATGTCAATGTAATAGTACTGGGAGACCTTAATGCTAGGGTAGGAAATGGTCCATTTGATGGAGTGGTTGGGAAATGTGGAGTTCCAGGAAAGAATCGTAGTGGAGAGTTGATGGTGGAAATGTGTCTAGAAAGAGAGTTGATGATAGCAAATACAGTGTTTCGGAAGAAAGTCAAGCATAAGTACACATGGGAGAGGGTGGTGGAGGGAATGTTGGTAGATAGAGCGTTGATGGATTATGTAGTGGTAAATAGGACTATGATAGGAAGAGTTAACCTCTTCAGTACGGTTCAAAATCTCGCGGGCAGCATTAGCTGCCAGACGTACGATATGTCGTAATAATACTCGCATCATAAAATATAGTCACCGCTTATATCGATCGTTCTCTCTTTCACCCGTGAATTTTGATAACCATAGAAAATGTGATCAAGACAGTTTAGAGAGAATGTCATTACGCAGGGGCAACTACAATAAATATAATCAAGACGCCGATATGGCAGCCTCGCGTATCCACTTGCTCCTCATGCCACCTACGTATGCGGCACCATATGGAAGGGGTTAAGGATGTACATGTGCTAAGGGGAGAGGGTGGGGGAATATCAGATCATTTTTTGGTGGAAGGTAAGTTGAGAGTGGAGGATAGATGGAGAAAGAGGAAAGGGACAAAAGGTAGGTAGGTGCTTGGAGTGAACTCTTTAAATGAAAAGGAAAAAGAGAAGGAGTACAAGAAGAAGCTGGAGGAGTAGTGGGAGGGAGTGAAGGATAGAGTAGAGCTAGGAGTGGAGGAGGAATGGGGATGGTTCAAGGAGGGATTCACAAAGTATGCAAGGATGGTGTGTGGAACAAGAAGGACAGGAGGAAATAAAAGGAAGGGTAGTGAATGGTGGGATGAGGAAACAAAGAAGGTTGTAGAAGAGAAGAAGCGAGCTTTCACAGATTGGTTACAAAATAGGATGAGGGAGTCATATGAGAGGTACAAAGAAAAGAAAAGAGAAGTAAAGCAAAAGGTAAAGGAGGCAAAGAGGAGAGCAGATGTGAAGTGGGGTAAGAGTATGACAGAAAATTTTGAAAGTAATAAAAAGATGTTTTGGAAAGAAATTAAGAGAGGAAGATGAGGCAAATCAAGTAGAGAGGAAAAGGTAAAAGGTGCAGATGGAGAGATGATAATAGAAGAGAAGGCAGTAAGGGGAAGATGGGCAGAATATTTTAGGAAGTTGCTAAATGTGAAGGAGGATAGGGAAGGCAAGATAGTTGCAGTGGGAAATGCTAAGAAAATGAGAGTGATGAGTGAGGAAAATGGAGGAGAAATAAGGAAGGATGAAGAGAAGACAGTTGTTAAGATGATGAAAGCAGGTAAGGCACCTGGTCTGGATGGATGCCATGCAGAATGTCTAAAGAAAGGAGGTACAGTGATGGTGGACTGGATGGTGAGGTTATTTAATGTTTGCTGGAGAGAGGGTAGAGTGCCGGAGGACTGGAGGAGTGCCTGTATAGTTCCACTTTACAAGGGAAAAGGGGACAAGTGTGAATGTAGTAGTTTCAGAGGGGTTAGCTTGTTAAGTGTAGTTGGGAAGGCTTATGGGAGGATCTTGATTAAGAGGATTAGGAGAGGAAGAGAGGGAGTAATTGGTGAGGAACAGTGTGGATTTAGGACGGGTAGAGGTTGTGTAGATCAGATCTTTGTGGTAAGACAAATATGTGAGAAAGCTATAGGAAAGGGGAAGGATGTTTTTTGGGCTTTTATGGATCTGGAAAAGGCTTACAATAGGGTAGACAGAAAGGCACTGTGGGAGGTTATGCAGATATATGGGATAGGAGGAAAGCTTGTAGGAGCTGTCAAGAGTTTTTATGAGAGTAGTAGAGCTTGTGTCAGGATTAGAAATGGAGAGAGTGAGTGGTTCGAGGTAAAGGTGGGACTTCGTCAAGGATGCGTTATGTCGCCCTGGCTGTTCAACTTATACATGGATGGGGTAGTGCAAGAGGTAAATGCAAGGGTAGTGGGTCAGGGATTGGAGATGGTTAAAGAAAATGGAGAAAAGTGGAAGGTGAGCCAACTGTTGTTTGCTGACGACACTGCGCTTGTGGCAGGATCGGAGGAGGGATTGAGGAAGTTGATGACAGAGTTTGGGAGAGTATGTGATAGAAGAAAGCTAAAGATAAATGTGGGAAAAAGTAAGGTGATGAGATGTACAAGGGGTGAAAGTGGCAGTAGACTGGAAGTGAGCATTAAGGGAGAGCGACTGGAGGAAGTGGATAGTTTTAGATACTTGGGTGCAAATGTGGCAGGAAAAGGTGGAGTGAAGGTGGAGGTAGAATGTAGATTGAGAGAAGCGAGTAAATTCCTTGGTGGATTGAAGAGTGTAATGAAGAATAGACATTTGGGAATGGATGGTAAGAGGAGACTGTATAAAGGAGTGATTGTGCCAACGCACTGTATGGGGCAGAAACATGGAACATAAGAGAGGAAGAGAGAAGGAGTTTGAATGTGTTTGAGATGAGGTGTCTGAGAAGTATGATGGGGGTTACTAGGCTAGATAGAGTGAGAAATGAGGAGGTGAGGAGAAGAATGGGGGTGGAAAGGGAGTTGGGAGATAGGGTTGATGAAAGAGTATTAGGATGGTTTGGACACATGGAAAGAATGAGTGAAGAAAGACTAGTAAAAGAGGTATGGAAAGCAAATGTGGAGGGAGTGGACATGAGGGGACGTCCTAGGATGAGATGGATGGATGGGGTGAAGGGGGCTTTGGGGAAGAGGGGAATGTCTGTTGAGGAAGGATGGGAGAGGACAGAAGACAGGGGTGAATGGAGAATGGTTGTGTATGGATGATGTTGTGATGCATGAGGTGGAATGGGTGGGGGGATGGGGGGTGAGGTAATACGTGTGAGCAAAATTTGACGCAGCCCGAAGGGATTTCTCCCCGTCTTCTCCTTTTATGCATGGGGGGATGGAGAGGGGGGGTCGCCGATTTAATGAAGCGGCCTTGCTGTGGATGTGCTGTGTCTAGCAACACTGCTTCTGACCCAGGGCAGTGGACAAGGTGCAGGGATGACCTGTCATTCAGGAGGTGCTGAGATAGGAGGGAGGGTGGAGGGGTGTGGAGTGTATTCAAGGATGGAATGGGTGGGAATTATTTTATGCCTTTTCCTTTTTGGCTACCTCCCTTGTAAGGGGGAAAAAGCCTTGGTATATGTAAGTAGAGCACGTGTCAGGATTAGAAATGGAGAGAGTGGAGTTGCATGGAGTGTATTTAGGGATGGAATGGGTGGGAATGGTTTTTATGCCTTTTTCTTTTTGGCTACCTCCCTTGTAAGGGGGAAAAAGCCCTTGCTATATGTATGTATCCATGAAATGAAAAAATGGATAGTGAAATCACTCAACACATAATACTGAAATTCTACTTACTTATTAAGTACTCTTTCATTTGTCCTGTTTCCAATGCTTGTGTGAGGACAGTTGGATTCTCAATGTTGGAAAGTATGACACTTGCTTCCCGCAGCAGTGCAAGGCAACTCTCCACACAACGCTCCCATGACCCAATGTGATCCTCTTTGCACACCGCCTGTAAGCCAAAGGTACAACACAATCAGGGTAACTGGACAACTAATCATTATTTCCCTTTTACCTTGCAACCTGAGGTGGTATGATCATCCTGTGAGAATGGATGCAAGTTTGTCACCTTGGAGGATACACGAATCAATGGTGCTGGGAGTGAGAGTAAGGGGTAGAACAAGTGGGTGGATGGGGTGAATGAAGCCATAAGAAAATAACTTATCACAAAAGAACATCCCACCATTAACATGGACACTTACTTTGCTCGTCTCCTGCCGAATGCTACTGTACTTGTCACTAAGTGAGTTGGTGAGAACATCAAAGGTGCAGGTAGATGGGGTTGATCCAGCCACAGGAATGGAAGCAATACTTGCAGACCCTACCAAAAATAGACAAATGATGGCATCCTGTACTTAGACTTGCACAAACATCACAACAAGCAGATAACAGTGGATCTAACACAATGGCAATATTTGTTATCTACTTTAAATGCACACATATATCAAAAGCCCATTCCTCCCTTATTAGGGGGGTTGCCAATTCATCTATTTAGCCAATTAAAACAATGAGATACTGCTTGTTCATCTCTGATACACCCTTTTTGGGAAAAAGGTCAAGTAGGAGAGTGACCTGGAAGAAAAACGATGGGTGTCCCAAAGACAAACTGACAATGAGCCGTATTCATAAAAATGAAGGATATCCTTGCAAGCATAAGGTAGAAGTATAAGGTAATGCTCTCAAGCAAAAGGTAGAAGTATAAGCATATCCTTCTTTCCATATTCATAATGATTACCTTATACTTAGGAGGATATCCTCCAAGCAGAAGTAAAAGAATGACTCGTGTTTCGGGAGCGCCGGGTTACATAGTTACATGTTTGAACGTGTCGTAACTCGTAAGATTTCTGATGTGATGTCCCTGTTTCCCATACACGAGTTTACTATTGCGTTGGTGGTTGCTGAGTGGAGGTATGTGGTGATTGCTCTCCTACATTATTTCAGGTAACATTATAAGCATGGCAAAATTACTAAATACAGGTAGTCGTCGACTTACGACCTATGCGACTTACGACTGATCGACTTTACGACCACGAGATGGTGCAATAATATCTAACATCTAATAGAGTAATAGAATTGCAATGTTATGCCTGGCAGTGCAGTACATTACTCCGCACGCTGCGAGACGCAAGTACGATAGTTTTGGCAGGCTGCCGGCAGCGTCAGCATCCTAGCCAGCTAAATATTCTTTCATTTTGTTTGTTTGAAGTAAAATGTTTCCTAATTTTGCATTGCATTTTGTATTTTTGTATGTTATGCAATTAATAAAATATAACAAACTTTGTATGCCTAGGCTAGTTTGTTGTCGATAACAATATGTTCGGTACAGCATTTTGTATTTTTATGTTTTGCGATTAATAAAATGTAACAGTAAACTTTGTTTATGCCTAGTCTGTTGTCAATGACAAAATGTTCGGTACAGCATTTTGTATTTTTATGTTTTGCGATTAATAAAATGTAACAGTAAACTTTGTTTATGCCTAGTCTGTTGTCGATAACAATATTTTCGGTACAGTACGTAAATGAAAAGAATGTGTTTCGAAATATTTTTTTCCTAATTTTGCTTTACAATGATTTTAATGTAACCAACAAAAAAGGATTTGTAGGTTAAAGATGACAGGACTTTATTCAGTATGCATAGGCCTAGGCTACGTTTCCTAACGAAAATGATAAAAAGTTAATGAATACTAAACAACGTAGCTCAAAGGTAATAAGATTTTATTCAGTATGCATACATTTCCTAAAGAAAGTCTGATGGTAAAATAATACAAAGGTTAACAAATACAGTATTAAATATCATAGGTCAAAGATGATAGGATTTTATTCAATATGCTTAGGCCTTGGCTACGTTTCCCAAAGAAAATCAGATGAAATTATAAAAAGGTTAAAAATACTATACAACACAGTTCAAAGATGCTAAGATTATTTCAGTATGCTAAATATACAAAATATATATATGTATATATATATATATATATATATATATATATTGTATAAAGGGTAATATATACTGTATATATATATATATAGACAGACTTGCGTCCAGATCGACTTACGACCTGTCTGTCGGAACCGAACTCGGTCGTAAGTCGACGACTACCTGTACAATATAAATAAGAAAAAAAAAAATTATCCATTCATTCGCATGAGCAATTATGCTATCTACTACTGCATTCACAGTCCGTGATACCGTAGCTTGGCTAACACCAAGTTCTTGACCGATACCTTTTTGATAGCCAGGATCACTGAGATAACGCAAACATATCTTCATGCTATGGACAGATGACAAGGCGCCTCCCCGAGTTTCTTCATTGGTGCCTAAAAATCTGTCCACAAGCCACTGTAAATTTTGTTCTTCAAAACGGAATAACATCTTAAAATCACGATCAGGTGTAGGTAAACGGGGCATGTAATGTTTAACATGCCTCACATCCACAAACTCTGCCATCGTGCTGAGAGTTGGACAAAACAACCTTTCACTTCTAACTGTAGTCTGCTACTAACCAGACTCAGCCTTCTTGAAGCATATGCTCTTTGTTTGAAGTAAAGGGTCTTGTTTATGTATAACCATTTACTTTTATGTGATAATAAGGTTATGCTTTTGCTCGACAAGTAAAAGGTTTTGCTTGAATTTTTTATGAATACAAGTAGAAGGATTTCCTTCATATTTTGCAAGTATAAGCATATCCTTTTCTTTATGAATACGGCCCAATGCTGGGGGGAAAACAAGGGGCAAGTTCTTACACAATGGTCCTTGCACTAAAATTTTTTTTAACCTCTTCCCTCCGGGGCACATCGCACGTCTGGCAGCATTAGCTGCCCGACGTGCGATGTCTCATCATAATAATTGCACTATAAAAAATAAAGTCAGTGCTAAATTATTCCTTCTCTTTCACCCGTGTATTTTGATAACCATAAAAAACTGATGAAGCCAGTTTAGAGAGAATGAAAATTACGTAGGTACGACTACAATAAATATAATCAAGATGGCGACTTCGGCATCAGCGAGTACCTACTTGCTCCTCATGCCGCCTACGTAGGCGGCACCATATGGAAGTGGTTAATACAGCTATGTATGCAACTGCTCTGTGACAAGTATAAAGACATATTGTGGTTGTCTTACCTGCAATAGATGGAGTCATAGTTAAGGAGGGGACTGATGAGAGGTTAAGGCTTGAGAGCTGATCCTCAAGACCGCTACTTTCTCTGCAATCAAAAGAGAAAAGAATATATAAGTATATTATACAACAAAAGCCCTCTCTCCCCTTATAAGATGGGTAACCAAATTTAAGCCAATTTCATTAATTATTAAATCCCAATCAACATCCCTTCTATCTCAGTATCTTGTGAAAGAAGGGTCATCCTTGTCCCCTTGCACATCACTAAGGTCAAAGGCAATGCAATGAGGTACAGCATTTCCACAGCAGGGCCTGACAAATGGAGTTGCCTTTACCCCCCTGAATTCTCATTCCTCTACTGATATTTACATTAGCAACACTATGCTTTGACCATTAGCCCTAATTAGGTTCATATATACATCTGTATCTATACCAATCTATACACTAAAAGGCTTCCTTCCTCTTATACGGGAGGTAGCCAGCCAAAACATACACCCACCCTCCACCCATCCAACTGTTTCTCTTTTAAAGACATCTAATCCCCTTGTGGATGAGGAGCCCTCTGCACTGTTAGGGAGTTGTTCTCATATCACATGACCCCTTGACCTGCATGATGTCCCAGGAGAATCACTTGCACCACCCGGTCATGTGGGTTACACGAGCAGTTCTTTGACGAAACAAATGTGCAGTACCCTGCTCCACTTACATTTCATTCCCACTCAGTCATCAACCTGGGAACAGACCCTGTCGGCTCCCAAAATGTCCCAAGGGAACACCTACACCTCGGCTGGCTGCATCAGGACAGACAGCGGTTCTTCGAGGAATGCATGTGCTCTATACATTCCATTCTAGCTAGATCAGCAGCCTGAGAATGTATTGCGTCTGACTTCCCAAACACTGACACTTTTCCCTACCATCCCATTAAGAGAGCAGGTCATGAACCGACCCAGTATATAAGCTGGATGGAATTGTCAAAGGTTCAGATCACCTCAGAGCATCATGCTATGAACTTAGTTCACTGCCTCTATTGCTGTCCCCACACACTCAGCAGACTGCCTTGGGACACAACTTGAAAAGCAGTCATCAGCTCCCTTGCAATTTTTCTCCCCCACTTCTCACAACTAGTGCAAACCATATTATCCTCTTGCACCTAACTTCAACTTAAATAAAATCTGCTTTCCCCACCCATGTTTGCCCTCCCGCCAAAATTCTGACACACACACATACACCAAAAGGCCCTTTACCTCCTTACAAGAGGGTGGCTGAGTCAATGTGTATATGTCCAACCTTCACCTGACCCACAATAGGAACTGGCTAAATATAAACAAACAACTTATTATACACAAATGTTGTTGAAGGTGATGCTGATTTCTGCATTAATAATTTTCTTGGAGATACTTTCTAAAGATCTCACTAATCGCCGTGTGGCAGGGTCTAAACTCTGTAGAACTCGTGTGTAGGTGGACATATTCTCCGATCCGGATTTCGGCTCAACTGAGCCTTCTTCAGGGAGTGTGTCAAGTGTCAATAAAGTACGATATTTGACTACGCGAAATTATTAGACTAGGGAAGATCACATGATACATACATATACCATATACCAAGGCTTTTTCCCCCTTACAAGGGAGGTAGCCAAAAAGGAAAAGGCATAAAATCATTCCCACCCATTCCATCCCTGAATACACTCCACACCCCTCCACCCTCTCTCTTATCTTAGCACCTCCTGAATGATGGGTCATCCCTGCACCTTGTCCTCTGCCCTGGGTCAGAAGCAGTGTTGCAAGACACAGCACATCCACAGCAAGGCCGCTTCATTAAATCGGTGACCCCCCCTCTCCATCCCCCCATGCATAAAAGGAGAAGACGGGGAGAAATCCCTTCGGGCTGTGTCAAATTTTGCTCACACATACTACCTCACCCCCCATCCCCCCACCCATTCCACATCATGCATCACATCATCATCCATATACAACCAATCTCCAATCTACACTTGATCACAAAACAAACACCAGCAAATTGTACAAAACACTCAACAGCATTACACTATCGAACAGTAACACTACACACTCTCACGCAGCAATAATCACAACAACAGATAATCTACCCTCAAACAGACAACAAGCAAACTCATTCATACGTCATTTTGCACAGACAAGCCATCTCACTTCTCACCCTGACGACCGACGCACCATTCGACGTAAGAAAGACTTCCCCACAGACTCAGACTATACACCCTTCATAGACAGTCAGACAAAACTCATAATACATAATCTCAAGCACTCATCTGCCTGTGGCCCTCATAACATAAGCAACATCCACCTAAAACACATTGGACCACAAGGTATACTCACACTCACAAACATTGCAAACTACAGCTATTCACACAACACTATACCCGACATCTGGAAGCATGGTAAAATAATCACCATTCCAAAACCGAACAAAGACCCAACAATCCCAACATCGCACCACCCAATCACACTTCTCTGCACCCCCTCTAAAATCATTGAACGCCTAATACTTAAACTTGTCACACCACATATTCCCCTTGCTGACTCACAACACGGTTTTAGGCCACTACACTCCACAAACACTCTTCTGATAAACCTCACACAAAGAATTTTAGATGGCATCAATTCAGATAGGCCCCACCACAGAACACTTCTCATAAGGGGCGATGGGACTGCTCGGACAGACAGTCTAGGGAACAACAACAACAACACTTCTCATAACATTAGACATTAGTAAAGCTTTTGATGCTATCCCCCGCCACAACCTAACAAATAAAATATATAACACAGACATGCACAATAACACCAAAAGATGGCTGGCCAATTATCTGGCAGGTAGGAATGCTTACGTGTCATTTAATGGCCAATCATCGCACATCAGAAACGTTAAGAATGGAGTACCACAGGGCTCTGTTCTATCCCCCACACTATTTAATCTATACATGCATGACTTACCCACACCAGACACCTCAGAAATACAAATTTCTTCCTACGCAGACGACATAACAATCACATGCACACATCGTAACACAGACAAAGCTGCAGAAATAATCCAGCCATACCTTGATACACTCAACACATGGTTCATCACAAACAGACTCAAAATAGCTCCAACCAAATCTACAGCAACTCTTCTCACCAACTGGACAATAGAACACAAATACATACCTCATCTCTACATCAACAACACTCTAATACCACACACAAACACACCGAAAATTCTTGGTGTAACATACGATACATCCATGTCTTTCAAACAACACATCACAAACATAAAAAACAAATGCACACCTAGACTTAACGCACTTAAGTCAATCACTGGAACGACATTTGGACAAAACAAAGAAACTAATATAAAAATATACAAACAATGCATACGCTCAGTGATGAATTATGCGAGTCCTGCTTGGGCTCCTAATCTCAGTGAGACACACCACAACACCCTTCAAATCATACAAAACAAAGCCCTAAAAACAATTACAGGCTGCACAAATACAACACCTACAGACCATTTACACCATGAAACAAAAGTCCTCAAAGTCAAGGACCACCTCGACATGAGAGGCACACAAACACTTGCCGCAGCCACCACAAACACATCACACCCGCTACACTACATAGCAGAACACCCACACACACCAAGAAACATTAAAACAACACCCAAAGACCTTTATTACGCACAAATACTCTCTTCTCTTCCTCCACAACCACCAAATTCCAGCCTCCGGAAACATATTCATAATCATATCACTCACCGCTCCATTAACACACTGAAAGACAACACACTGCTGCATGCCAGACTCCCTGATATCCACCCTTCTGAATCCTCTCTCCCACGAAAGGACAGAGTCCACTTGGCCAGACTGCGGTGCGGCCACCACCCAGCACTTCTAAGCTACCAGAAGAGGCTGGATGACCGCATTGTGAACAGCTGCCCAGGATGTAACACTTCACCCCATACCATACAACACATAATGGAAGACTGCATTATACACAATCATGCACGCAAACAACACAACATACACTCTATAAAGGATTTGTGGGAAAACCCAGTTTCGGCTGTGGCATTCCTTGGGGAGACGGGACTGCTCAGACAGACAGTCTAGGGAACGACAACAACAACAACAACAACCAATCTCCATTCACCCCTGTCTTCTGTCCTCTCCCGTCCTTCTTCAACAGACATTCCCCTCTTCCCCAAAGCCCCCTTCACCCCATCCATCCATCTCATCCTAGGACATCCCCTCATGTTCACTCCCTCCACATCTGCCTTCCATACCTCTTTTACTAGTCTTTCTTCACTCATTCATTCCATGTGTTCAAACCATCCTAATACTCTTTCATCAACCCTATCTCCCAACTCCCTTTCCACCTCTGTTCTCCTCCTCACCTCCTCATTTCTCACTCTATCTAGCCTAGTAACCCCCATCATACTTCTCAGACACCTCATCTCAAATTCATTCAAACTCCTTCTCTCTTCCTCTCTTATGTTCCATGTTTCTGCCCCATACAGTGCTGTTGGCACAATCACTCCTTCATACAGTCTCCTCTTAGCATCCATTCCCAAATGTCTATTCCTCATTACACTTTTTAATCCACCAAGGCATTTATTCACTTCTCTCAATCTACATTCTACCTCCACCTTCACTCCACCTTTTCCTGCCACATTAGCACCCAAGTATCTAAAACTATCCACTTCCTCCAGTTGCTCTCCCTTAATGCTCACTTCCAGTCTACTGCCACTTTCACCCCTTGTACATCTCATCACCTTACTTTTACCCACATTTATCTTCAGCTTTCTTCTATCACACACTCTCCCAAACTCTGTCACCAAATCACATGATAGTTTGAAAAATGTGCATAAATTATCTCCTCATGCTTCTGGCCTACCCTCTGTTCTCATACTGGGTAGCGCTAATAAATCAAGTGCCTGTATGCTCAAATTGGGGTTTTTATCCTTGATATAAAAGGCCTCAATTATCTTTAACTTTCTCGGGTCCATGCAGGTTTCCAAGATTTTCGTGTTCTGTTCTAATTCTTCTTGTGTAATGTGGTATTTGTGTGATGCCAAAGCATGGTTCTTTGGGGCTCCAGTGTATTTGTGTCCAACCAGTCTGGATTCCAGCCTCATAGTTGTCATGCCTATGTATGAGGAAGGATGGGCTTCGCAGTTCCCTTTTGTGCATTTATATTCCTATATGACATGAGACTTTTTCAGCTCATTCCTCTCTTGGCAGGTGTTGTTTTGGAGAAGCAGATTGGAGGTTTTCTTACTTTTATAAAAAAGGATAAATTTGATTGAAGTGTTGTCATTCACAGGTTTTATGTTTTTTTACCCTGTCTGGGGTATTGGCTGCATGTTATTGTGGCAAAAGTAGCATACAGTTGATACTTTAGGGTCTATATGGGGTGCCCCTATGGACCAGAGCCACACATCATTTTCTCTGTGATAAAGGAAAACTCTGTTCACAGAGAAATGATGACACTTATACTACGACTGTCCCTCCGTTATACTGTCCCCAACCCTTTGTTACTGTCCTGTACAATTTCTCTGAATATCCATTTCCTTTTTCACCTACCTACCCTGTGGTGGGGGCAAAAGAATAATGCTACCAAGTATTTCCACTTGGATCGTAAGAGGCGAGAAGAAAGGGATGGGGATTGGGACCAGGCATCCTTCTCCCTGTAGCCCCACTGGGGGCATTCCTAACAAAAAGTAAAGCCATAAGAGGGTCTAGGAGTTTTCCGACCAGCACCCTAAGGTTTGGGTCTTTTAATGTGCGTGGATGTGGTACAGATGAGAGTAAAAGGGAAGATATAGGTAGTATGTTTGTGAGAAGAAAGATGGATGTGTTGGCTCTGAGTGAAACTAAGTTGAGAGGGAAGAGTGAGTGTAAATTTGGGAGTGTAAGTGGGAGGTTATCAGGAGTGAAGAGAGGGCGAGGGAGAGAAGGGGTGGCTATACTAGTAAGTGAAGAGATAGTTAAATGTGTAGTGGAGTGGAAGGAAAAGGAGAAGGAGTGCAAGAAGAAGCTGAGAGAGGAGTGGGAGGGAGTGAAGGATAGAGTAGAGCTAGGAGTGGAAGAGAAATGGGGATGGTTCAAGGAGGGAGTCACAAAGTGTGCAAAGATGGTGTGTGGAACAAGAAGGACAGGAGGAAATAGAAGAAAGGGTAGTGAATGGTGGGATGAGGAAACAAAGAAGGTTGTAGAAGACAAGATTCGAGCTTTCACAGATTGGTTACAAAATAGGACAAGGGAGTCATATGAGAGGTACAAAGAAAAGAAAAGTAAAGCAAAAGGTAAAGGAGGCAAAGAAGAGAGCAGATGTGAAATGGGGTAAAAGTATGAAAGAAAATTTTGAAAGTAATAAAAAGATGCTTTGGAAAAAAATTAAGAGAGGAAGAGGAGGCGAATCAAGTGGCGAAGAAAAGGTAAAAGGTGCAGATGGAGAGATGATAATGGAAGAGAAGGTAGTAAGGGGAAAATGGGCAGAGTATTTTAGGGAGTTGCTTAATGTGAAGGAGGATAGGGAGGAAAAGAGAGTTGCAGTGGGAAATGCTAAGACAATGACTGATGAGTGAGGAAAATGGAGGAGAAATAAGGAAGGATGAAGTGAAGGCAGTTGTTAAGATGATGAAAGCAGGTAAGGCACCTGGTCTGGATGGATGCCATGCAGAATGTCTAAAAAAAGGAGGTACAGTGATGGTGGACTGGATGGTGAGGTTATTTAATGTTTGCTGGAGAGAGGGTAAAGTGCCAGAGGACTGGAGGAGTGCCTGTATAGTTCCACTTTACAAGGGAAAAGGGGACAAGTGTGAGTGTAGTAGTTTCAGAGGGATTAGCTTGTTTAACCCCTTCCATACGGTGCCGCACACGTAGGTGTCATGAGGAGCAAGTGGATTCGCGACGCTGCCATATCGGCGTCTTGATTATATTTATTGTAGTCCCCCCTGTGTTTTTACATTCTCCCAAATGCGCCCTGAATCCCATTCTCTGTGGTTTTCAAAATTCGCGGGTGAAAGAGAGAACGATCGATATAAGCGGTGACTATATTTTATGATGCGAGTATTATTACGACACGTCATACGGCTGGCATTGGCTGCTGCCCGCGAGATTTAAGTCCCGTACTGAAGTGGTTAATGTAGTTGGGAAGGCTATGGGAGGATCTTGATTGAGAGGATTAGGAGAGGAACAGAGGGAGTAATTGGTGAGGAACAGTGTGGATTTAGGACAGGTAAAGGTTGAATAGATCAGATTTTTGTGGTAAGACAGATATGTGAGAAAGCTATAGGAAAGGGGAAGGATGTTTTTTGGGCTTTTATGGATCTGGAAAAGGCTTACAATAGGGTAGACAGGAAGGCACTATGGGAGGTTTTGTGGATATACGGGATAGGAGGAAAGCTTCTAGGATAGTAGTAGAGCATGTGCCAGGATTAGAAATGGAGAGAGCGAGTGGTTCGTGGTAAAGGAGGGACTTCGTCAAGGATGCGTTATATCGCCCTGGCTGTTCAACTTATACATGGATGGGGTGGTGCAAGAGGTAAATGCAAGGGTGGTGGGTCAGGGATTGGAGACGGGTAAAGAAAATGGAGAAAAGTGGGAGGTGAGCCAGCTGTTGTTTGTAGACGACACTGCGCTTGTGGCAGGATCGGAGGAGAGATTGAGGAAGTTGGTGACAGAGTTTGGGAGAGTGTGTGAAAGAAAAAAGCTGAAGATAAATGTGAGTAAAAGTAGGGTGATGAGATGTACAAGGGATGAAAGTGGCAGCAGACTGGAAGTGAGCATTAACCACTTCCATACGGTGACGCCTATGTAGGCGGCATGAGGAGCAAGTGGGTACTCAATGATGCCGACATCGGCATCTTGATTATATTTGTAGTCGTACCTACGTAATTTCCATTTTCTCTAAACTGGCTTCATCAATTTTCTATGGTTATCAAAATACACGGGTGAAAGATAACGAACGATTGAGCACTGACTTTATTTTTTAAAATGCGATTATTATGACGCAACATCGCACGTTGGGCAGCTAATGCTGCCAGACGTGCGATGTACCCCGGAGTGAAGAGGTTAAGGGAGAGCAACTGGAGGAAGTGGATAGTTTTAGATAATTGGGTGCTAATGTGGCAGGAAAAGGTGGAGTGAAGGTGGAGGTAGAATGTAGATTGAGAGAAGCGAGTAAATGCCTTGGTGGATTAAAAAGTGTAATGAGAAATAGACATTTGGGAATGGATGCTAAGAGGAGACTGCTTGAAGGAGTGATTGTGCCAACAGCACTGTATGGAGCAGAAACATGGAACATAAGAGAGGAAGAGAGGAGTTTGAATGTGTGAGATGAGGTGTCTGAGAAGTATGATGGGGGTTGCTAGGCTAGATAGACTGTGAAATGAAGGGGTGAGGAGGAGAACAGAGGTGGAAAGGGAGTTGGGAGATAGGGTTGATGAAAGAGTATTAGGATGGTTTGAACACATGGAAAGAATGAATGAAGAAAGACTAGTAAAAGAGGTATGGAAGGCACATGTGGAGGGAGTAAACATGAGGGGACGTCCTAGGATGAGATGGATGGATGGGGTGAAGGGGGCTTTGGGGAAGAGGGGAATGTCTGTTGAAGAAGGATGGGAGAGGACAGAAGACAGGGGTGAATGGAGAATGGTTGTATATGGATGATGTGATGCATGAGGTGGAATGGGTGGGGGGATGGGGGGTGAGGTAGTATGTGTGAGCTAAATTTGACGCAGCCTGAAGGGATTTCTCCCTGTCTTCTTTTTGCATGGGGGGACAGAGAGGGGGGGTCACCAATTTATTGAAGCGGCCTTGCTGTGGATGTGCTGTGACTTGTGACACTGCCTCTGACCCAGGGCAGTGGACAAGGTGCAGGGATGACCCCTTATCCAGGAGGTGCTAAGATAAGAGGGAGGGTGGAGTGGAGTGGAGTGTATTTAGGGATGGAATGGGTAGGAATGATTTTATGCCTTTTTCTTTTTGGCTACCTCCATTGTAAGGGGGAAAAAGCCTTGGTATATGTATGTATGGTTTTTTTTTTTTACAATGTCTTTGATGGCCTTTTCATCTTCTTTGTAAGCTCTAGAAAAGTGTGACTTGTAAAAAAGTTTTATTTCTTCTTGATTTGGAGTATTGTTGGAGTTGGTGTACCATTTAAGATATTTTCAGTAACTTTATTAATTTATAAATTTAGGACGGGTAGAGGTTGTGTAGATCAGATCTTTGTGGTAAGACAGATATATGAGAAAGCTATAGGAAAGGGGAAGGATGTTTTTTGGGCTTTTATGGATCTGGAAAAGGCTTACAATAGGGTAGACAGAAAGGCACTGTGGGAGGTTATGCAGATATATGGGATAGGAGGAAAGCTTCTAGGAGCTGTCAAGAGTTTTTATGAGAGTAGTAGAGCTTGTGTCAGGAATAGAAATGGAAAGAGTGAGTGGTTCGAGGTAAAGGTGGGACTTCGTCAAGGATGCTTCATGTCGCCCTGGCTGTTCAACTTATACATGGATGGGGTAGTGCGAGAGGTAAATGCAAGGGTAGTGGGTCAGGGATTGGAGATGGTTAAAGAAAATGGAGAAAAGTGGGAGGTGAGCCAGCTGTTGTTTGCGGACGACACTGCGCTTGTGGCAGGATCGGAGGAGGGACTGAGGAAGTTGGTGACAGAGTTTGGGAGAGTATGTGATAGAAGAAAGCTAAAGATAAATGTGGGAAAAAGTAAGGTGATGAGATGTACAAGGGGTGAAAGTGGCAGTAGACTGGAAGTGAGCATTAAGGGAGAGCAAGTGGAGGAAGTGGATAGTTTTAGATACTTGGGTGCAAATGTGGCAGGAAAAGGTGGAGTGAAGGTGGAGGTAGAATGTAGATTGAGAGAAGCAAGTAAATGCCTTGGTGGATTGAAGAGAGTAATGAAGAATAGACATTTGGGAATGGATGGTAAGAGGAGACTGTATGAAGGAGTGATTATGCCAACAGCACTGTATGGGGCAGAAACATGGAACATAAGAGAGGAAGAGAGAAGGAGTTTGAATGTGTTTGAGATGAGGTGTCTGAGAAGTATGATGGGGGTTACTAGGCTAGATAGAGTGAGAAATGAGGAGGTGAGGAGGAGAATGGGGGTGGAAAGGGAGTTGGGAGATAGGGTTGATGAAAGAGTATTAGGATGGTTTGAACACATGGAAAGAATGAGTGAAGAAAGACTAGTAAAAGAGGTATGGAAGGCAGATGTGGAGGGAGTGAACATGATGGGACGTCCTAGGATGAGGTGGATGGATGGGGTGAAGGGGGCTTTGGGGAAGAGGGGAATGTCTGTTGAGGAAGGACGGGAGAGGACAGAAGACAGGGGTGAATGGAGAATGGTTGTGTATGGATGATGTTGTGATGCATGAGGTGGAATGGGTGGGGGGATGGGGGGTGAGGTAGTACGTGTGAGCAAAATTAGACGCAGCCCGAAGGGATTTCTCCCCGTCTTCTCCTTTTATGCATGGGGGGATGGAGAGGGGGGTCGCCGATTTAATGAAGCGGCCTTGCTGTGGATGTGCTGTGTCTTGCGACACTGCTTCTGACCCAGGGCAGTGGACAAGGTGCAGGGATGACCCGTCATCCAGGAGGTGCTAAGATAAGAGGGAGGGTGGAGGGGTGTGGAGTGTATTCAGGGATGGAATGGGTGGGAATGATTTTATGCCTTTTCCTTTTTGGCTACCTCCCTTGTAAGGGGGAAAAAGCCTTGGTATATGTATGTATGTACAAAAGGGAACTGCGAAGCCCTTCCTTCCTCGTAAATAGGCATGACTACTATGAAGCTGGAATCCAGACTGGTTGGACACAAATACACAGGAGCCCCAAAGAACCATGCTTTGGCATCTCACGGATATCACATTACACAAGAAGAATTAGAACAGAACACAAAAATCTTGGAAACCTGCATGGACCCGAGAAA
>NC_134796.1:29116404-29176404 GCF_046742065.1 Oratosquilla oratoria
AAGAGATGTGATTCCCAAGCGCCTCTGTGCGTTGGATATTCCAAGGAAAAATCCAAGGTGGGAAGGTAATGTTTTTTCTGGTTTTCAAAGAAATTCAAGTGAAATTGGAAGAAATCTTGATATAGACTGAGAAAGCAGGTACAGTAGTGCACTAAGAAATCGGGAAGTAAGCGAACAGATGGAAGAAATTATAGACTTGAACTTCAACTACCGCTATGCACAAAGAACTGATTACACTACGAAAAAGCAATGAAGAAACCATAAAAGAATTGAATGACCTAAAAACTGAAATAGATAGTCTAAAGAGAGAAAATGAAAAATTGAAAAATGAGGATAAAAATAAAAATGATGAACAAAAAGGAAGTTAAAGAACAGTTGAAAGTAGTGACCGGTAATGTAGCAGAATCAATCAAAGAAACAGACCTAATTGAAATAAAAAATCAGTGGAAGAAAGAACAGGAAAATCAAGAAATATCTTTTAGAAAAATATTAAAAGAGCAGATGGAAGAAAATACAAAAGATACAATTATAAAAGTAATAAAAGAAAAGGAAAACATGGTGAGAGACACAGTTGACAAAGGAAAGTGCATTGTCATCCATGGTATACAAGAAAAACATGATATGTATAGATACCAAAAAGAAAAGGAGGAGAAGGAACTAGTCAAAGAAATTCTGAAAGAAATACAGGATGAAGATCAAGACCTAGTTAAAGAAATCGATGAAATTCACAGGATAGGCAAATACTCTAAAGATAAACATCATAGACCTTTAAAAATAAAACTAAGAACACAAATGATGGCAGAGGAAGTATTATCAAAAGCGGTCAAACTGGCAAATAGCGAGAAATTTAAAAATATAAGAATACAAAAGGAAATGAATGATGAAGAAAAAGAGAAAGACAAAGCGCTTAGAATTGAAGCAAATGATAGGAATGAAAAGAGAACAGTTGGAAAAAAAAAACGATTTTTTTTTAGAGTGCTGGATTGAGACTAAAAAATGGTATATCAAGAAAATGGAAAACTAAACCAAAAAAGAAAAGAAAACACAAAAATAAAAGTGACATACACAAACATTAACAGTATGATCTCTGGGATAAACGAATTGAACAACTATCTAGAAACAGAAAAACCTGACATCATGGGCATAGTAGAGACAAAACTGAAAGGACTGCTATTAACAAGCAGAGTGGGACATGGTCTATATAACCATTGGGCAAAAAACAGAACTGAAAAGCAAGGTGTCATGATATTGACTAAAAAAAAGGTTAAATGTGACAAAGATTATTGAAGGTCTGGGCAATACAGAAGTAATTATGATTAAAATTGCCAACAAAAAGATGAAAAGCAGAAAATTTGTAGAAGTGTATGTATCACCAAAAACCCATGCATGATCAGATAGTGAACATTCCAGATTATTGGAAGAAACAATATAGGTGCTAAATGAGGTACTGAAAGAAGGTGGAAACATAGTAATGGGCAATTTTAAGGAAAAAGACATAATTTGGGAAGAAATTACATTTAAAGGGGGAGAAGAACTCTGGAGCAACACTACTAGATTGAATATACTCTAACACAATGGGTTAAAGAAAATATAGGAATAATGTACATACATATACATACATATACCAAGGCTTTTTCCCCCTTACTAGGGAGGTAGCTAAAAAGGAAAAGGCATAGAATCATTCCCACCCATTACATCCCTGAAAACACTCCACACCCCTCCACCCCTTCACACCCCTCCACCCCTTCACACCCCTCCCATCTTAGCACCTCCTAGATGACAGGTCATCCCTGCACCCTGTCCACTGCCCTGGGTCAGAAGCCGTGTCGCAAGACACAGCACATCCACAGCAAGGCCACTTCATTAAATCGGCGAACCCCCCCCCCCCCCAAATAATGTGGAACCATCAAAACTAGACCTAATATAAACTTCTGAACCAGACATTGTAAACAGAATGGAGTATAAAACACCAATTGGAAAGAGTGACCATATATTAATAGAGTTTGAATTAAAAGAACAAAATAATATAGACAAATGATAAATATAGAGAAGGAAGAATTATGTACAACAAAACGGACTTTGTAAAGCTAAGGAAATTCTTCCAAAACGCAAATTGGGATAGGTTCTCAAAAGAGGAAACAAACATGGAAGACAAATGGAACATATTTGAAGAAAAAACAAAAAGAGATTTATATAAAATGTTGGTTTAACAAAAGATGTAGTGAGGCTAAAGCCAGGAGAGATAAAGTGTGGAAAAAATGCAAGAAAGATAGAAAAACATCCAAATGGCAAACATAGAAACAAATATGTAAACATATGCAGGAAAGAAAAAAAAGAATACGAAAGGGATATTATAGACAAATGTAAGGATCAACCGAAACTCTTTTACGGGTATGTAAATGACAAACTAAAAGATAAGCATGATATAGTTAAATTGCGTGAAGGAAAGAGGACACAGAGATGGCAGAAGTTATGATCAGACATTTCAGATCTGTCTTTACAATTGAGAGCCCTCAACCCTGGGAGGATGAACAATTGGAAAGTTCACCCATGATGAAGGAAATAAAAATTACAAAAAGGGAAATAAGAGACCAAATAAAAAGCCTAGATGTCACAAAGTCGCATGGACCAAATGAAATTGCAAATTAGATATTGAAAGAGTGTATAGATCAGTGGTTCTTAACCTTTTTTGGCAGCGACCCAAAATTTTGCACAAATCAAGCATCGCGACCCAAGCCTACATAGATATACATTGAAATTTCAAAACACTTCAAATAAATTTTCTACTTTGGAGTTTTTATTTAATCATGGTCTGCTTAGAATCCTAAAACTAGGCATCATGTATTTTAATTATTACAGTATATAATTATAATGTATTTGTAGTGGGAAAATAATTATTTTCTGCAAACCCTTAGCGACCCAATAAAATGGCTTGGTGACCCAAATTTGGGTCGCGACCCAGGGGTTAAGAACCACTGGTATAGATGAACTGACAGATAAAATACACAAGATAATAGACTTCTCATTAAAAGAGAGAAAGGTACCGCAAGATTGGAAAGATGCAAACATAGTACCAATACACAAAGGAGGAAACAGGAGAGATCCTACAAACTTTAGACCGGTGTCCCTCACAAGCACAGTAGCAAAAATATGCAAAAAGATCATCAGGAGCAGATGGACCAAACATTTGGAAGAAAACAAAATAATAAACCCCAAACAATTTGGTTTTAGAAGTGGAAGATTGTGCACCACAAATCTAATCTGCTTTTACTTGAGACTAATTGAAATAATACAAGAAAGAGATGGATGCTGCACCTTCCTGGATTTGCAGAAAACTTTTGACAAGGTACCACATAAAAAAATAATAAGTCAAATTAGAAAAATAGTAGGAATTCAAGGCAAACTGTTGGGATGGATGAAGGACTTCTTAACTAGGAGAAAAATGAGAGTGGTACTTAAGAGACAAAAATTCGAAATGGGAATATGTAAAAAGTGGCATCCCACAAGGCTCTGTTTTGGCTCCCTTAATGTTTGCCATATACATAAATGATATGGACAAAGGTGTAAATTGTTACATGAATCTTTTTGCCGATGATGCTAAATTACCTGTATAAAGTATGGGAATGGAGCCAGAAATATGAGATGAATTTCAGCATCAAGAAATTTAGCCTAATGGAGTTTGGAAAAGGCAAAAATAGAGTTTCGGGAAAATATACGATAGAAAACAAAGTAGTAAAGAAAGTAAACTCAGAGAGGGACCTAGGAGTAATCATCTCAAGTGACTTGACACCCGACAAACATGTAAACAAGTTATTCAGAGGGACCTACAATTTATTAAGATCAATGAAAGTGGCCTTCAACTACATGGATGAGGAGATGGTTAAGAAATTAATTGTTGCATTGATAAGACTGAAATTAGAATATGCTATATCAATGTGGGCACCTAGTACAAAGAAAAACACAAGGAAATTAGAAAGAATCCAAAGAACGGCACCCACACTATCAAATTTGACATATGAACAAAGATTTGAAAAATTACAACATTAGAGCAGAGAAAGGAAAGAGGCGACTTGTTGACCATTTTCAGAATTATGAAAGGGATGGAAGTTCTTGATAGAGATGACCTATTAAAATGGGACAGAAGAGAAACAAGAGGACACACACAGAAATTAAAGAAAGACAGTTAGAGAAGAGACCTGAAAAAGAACAGTTTCCCGCATAGAGTGGTCTGGAACAGGCTGAACAGTGAAACAATAAATGCCAGAACTATACACGAGTTCATAACTAAACTGGACATGGAGAGATACAAAAACGGGTCACAACGAGCATAGCTCCCATCCTGTAAAATACAACTAGGTAAATACAGCACAAACAACAGTCCAGTGATTCATCTCCCCCACACAGCCAATACAGGTCCTTTCCCCTTTATGAGAGAGGTGACGGAGTCTATGCACACCCATCTTAAATCAAACCCATTCAACTATTCAATGAGGGGACTAGAAATCCCTGTCTGTAAGTTTCTCTGGGGATTTTTGTGTTCTGCAATGCAAAGTTGGTGAATGCTATAATTTTGATATATAATTTAGAAATATCTATGGCCAACCCTTCCAGTGATTTTCTCTTCCTGGTCTGTAATGGAGTTGTAAACTTAACTTTGTGCTTCACTTTTCAAACCACACTTAATGACAGTGCTCACCAATCTAAACTTTTGTTCTGTTTGAAACAGCAAGTTGATGTGTGCCTAGTACAATCTCTGAAGTAGTGGTAAATAAGTTAGGCAGTGGAGGACAAGCACAAGTACAGTGTCTAGTTGACTGTTGGGAGGTGAGGTGTGGCATTGTAAAGTGTATCCTGTTTAGGAAAAAGATGCCACATCATTACACTTTTCCTTTAATAAAGTATATAATGCAAATCTCAGGCTTAGCAGTGCAGAAGCTGCAGTAGACACAGTCATCCTTAGCCCTGTTGAATTTATACAATGTCCAAGTTGGACGTAACTAGTACATGCTGTAGAATACCTCCTGAAAAGATATAAACTATTTTCATATTTAGTGAAAGAACAGAGGAGAATGAATGCTAGACAAATGTAACTAGAGCTTTCATGTAATGCATAGACTTAACTACTATAGTTAATCAGTTGTTCTCTCGAGTTGGGAGCTCAAGGGAAACATGAATGTGAGATTTAGTCCAGCTTAATAAAAAACCATAACAGTTGTCTAATTTGATGTGATTTTGAAACTAGGTGGCCTTCACCACTTCATTATAATGTTTCTTTGACATAATAACTTTATTTAGTTGAGAAAACTAGTGTTGAAGCACCCAAATGGTACTCACCAATATGTGATGGCAATTTTACTATTTATTTATTTTTGCCATTTTTATTCAACAAAGGGAAGTATTAAGGGGTTAATAGTAGATTAGAACAATGACATTTTGTTTAAATATAGTGACACTTTGGCACTTGCTTTTTTTTCCAATAATTGAAACTAGTTTTACTTGAATTTTAGATTCATGGTTTTGGTTGGAGTTGAAGAAACCACAGTAATAGTTGTACCAATGGTAGATGTGAATAGATAGATATTTGTAGATAGATATTAGAAATTAGTTAAGTATATATAGGAAGTACTGATAGGTAGCTGGAGATGTTTGTACTTATGTCTCTCCTGTCAGGTTAGGCAAGAATACTGATAGAAGTACAACATAAATAGATAGGAAATTGGTTTTCATAATAGTGGTTGGTGAATTGGTCCTTCTGGAGACCAAAAGAAATAGGTGAGAACTAGTTGGTTTGCCAACTTAGTTTCATATTGCAAAGACATTCTGATGTTGTGAAGAATGTGTATTTTGCAGTCTTGCCATTGTAATGGATCTTGCCTTACCACGTCTTCTTTATTTCCATTAAGTTTCTGTCCATATATGAGAAGTATTATGGTGTAGATGTTTTAAGGGATCTATGCCAAAACTGTTTATTATGTATTCAGCAATTGTTGTATAAGTAATGTATGATGAATACTTTGAGAGAATTTGAATGTATATATTGTTAGGTAACATGGGAATGAGGGAACTGCTCACATTTTCTCATTTATGTGTAATCTTTCACTGTGGTACTTACATGCACATGATTGTTCTGGTGCATCTTTGTTTTATTAATTTATTTCAATGCTGGTGAGTGATCATCATAAACAGTTGGTTAAGGGTTTACTAAACCCTCCATCTTGTGAAAAATGTAATCATATATATATTTTTTTTCAACCAAGATTTGTGGATGAATCATTATTGCATTTTGCTGATACTGAAGTGACTTGTCAGTACTGTACCTGTTTATTCAATGGTTTGTAGTCCACATACTATGTAACACAAGTGAAAAAATAAAGGCCATATCTTGGATTGTAAATTTTATTTGTGCCTGCCACAGAAATGGACTTCTTTAATGACAATAAATAATTTCAGTATTCATAAATATCACAGACAAAACCTAAGGAACTTAAATCTTGTTATACATAGAATAAAGATTTCTGGACATCATTATAAAAACCTAATGGCAATCAGTTAAAAATCAGATACACTCACAAGGAATTTAATTTTTTATAAGAAATTGTACATTGTATTGCAAACCTTTTTCTATATTACATACTTTTCAGACTCTTCCCCTCTGCAACCCAATTTTCTCAACCCATTCAGTTCTAGTTGCCAGATCCTGCATTTCTGCTTCCTTTGATCAGTCATATTTAAAAAAGGCTAATGACCAGCAGATCCTCAAACCAGATCTCTGCTGCTCACTCTTGCCTGTCTAGTTTATTTCTTCCCTTTTCCCTGTTTCACTTATAATTTCTTGACTAAGAGATACCGACAACTCCACCAGATAAGGAGGAGCACTACATTTAAATGTATTGTTACTACTCTCATATTCTTTGCCATACTGTGTGAATATGTTTTAACAATACCATTCCCCATACTGAAGTATACTCTGCATAATTATATGCAGTCTATCAGACATTTCTTTGCCAGTTATCCTTTCTACACAGTTCCCACTATAACTGGAGTAGGTTATGCAGTTGATCTCAAAGACATTGAATCCAAATCCACTCCAATAGTCCCTTCCAATATTATGGGCAAACTTTCTCCCCTTCCTCATCCTTCAAATCTTCTAGTGGAACACTAAAAGCTCTTTCAACCCTCTATACCCACTCCCCACTGATCCATGAAATCCATTTGCAGCTTGTTTGAATTTCCTCCCACTTCAAATTTTTGTCCTTTTGCTTGTTGCCATTTTAGGTTAGTATTCCAGACAACAAATGAGCCTACAAACATCACAGGATGCAGCATCAACTCTATCCAATACTTCCACCTCACGAACTGGCTTGTGGCAAAAATGCTGAAAGGAAAACTTAACAAATCATGGCCCTTTTTCTATTAACATAACTGACACTTTGTAACAGTAATGACATAACTGAGAACAGAATATTTTTATCTTGTCCATGGATTTCTCATATCTAAGACAACTCTCTGCCCTTTGCACTTCTGGTACTCCCCTTACTACATTCAACATTTTACTTGAATGGCCTACCAACTCAAATACTTGGGAAAACCCCCTTTCTACTTTCCTCCTCAAATTATTTTATTGCATCATTTTAGGATAATCAACATCAGTTACCTTACCTTATTTCCACAATTTCCTTCTAAAGACTTTATAAACTATTACCTTCCTCATACCAAGGGGAAAGCCTTTGGTATATAGATAAAATAGAGAGATACCATACACACTTAACAAACACCCCAACACTCCTTCAGTTAAAAATATACTTTAATATTTGCTCATTTGCCATCTGACTGGAGCCCCATTAAGGTCCTTGATATCTGTATGATATCCCCAAGAGAAAACAACCTAATCTTATAATGAGATTTACCAACTGTTTTCAATTCCTTGTTTCAAGACTGATAATCTAACTGTATTGCAACATTTATACATTATTAAAATAAAGAGATTTTAAATACATTACCTACATAAATAAGACCTTGATTCAATGGCACCACAGCTCTCAAATGGGTGCAGTTGTACTTAAAGAGCTGGGTACTGAGGAAACAATCTCGACAACAATTGAATAAAAAGTCATATATACAGATATATATACATTTGCATGTACACACATACACACATACAGTGATTTAGCCCAAGCTCAAACAATACACAAATTCAAATTTACACACAATCGGAAACCAAAGATAAAGATTAAGTTAGGACTACATGAATGTGAGGCTAGGTATGAAAAAACTGGAGGGTAGGAGATGGGATCCAACTAGCATTGCTCCTTTCCTGTATGCTACATTAAGGTGGATGTTTGGAACAAACTGAATGAAACAATAGTGTGTGCAAACACCATACAATAATTTAAGAACAAACTAGATATTGAGAGATACAAAGACAGGTCACTATGAGCATAGCTCTCCTTCCCATATAATAACTAAGTAAATACACACATACACATATTAATGTCATGATGCAAACCATGCAATGATTATGAAGATAGTGAGAAATGAAGATTGTATAATGCTGCAAATGGATCTGCATGAATTATATCAACAGAGTTAAAAGTGGTAAATTAATAGTAAAAGCAAAAGAGGAAAAGGACCTTGGTATCATCATCAAAGATGAGATATCACCTGAAGCACACAAAGAAAACAGGAGAGACCTACAATCTGTTGAAAAATATAAGAGTGGCATTTCATTAAATTGATGAAGACATAAATACCTCAAACCAAAACTATAAAAGAATTCAAGGCAACGTTTGACAAATGGATGAAGAGATAGGACACCAGGAGCAGTGCTCCAACCCCATACACTACAACTAGGTAAACACACTAACATATACACACACACATACGAATATGTAAAAATACGCAGAGATGAAAAGAGGAATTATGAAAAAAAGATAATAGACAAATGTAAGGAAGACCCCAAACTATTTTACAAATATGTAAATGGAAAGCTGAAAAAGAAAAACTGTGCCAAGATAAAAAGGAATATACAGAAGAACTGGAAATGGCTGAAATTATGAACAACCACTTCAGATCAGTATTCACAATAGAAAACTCGCCTAACAGTGTAGATAGAGAGAGAGAATTATCCCCAGCAATGAAAGAAATAAATGTAACACAAAAAGAAATCAGTGATCAAATTAAAACCCTTGATGTCAGAAAATCACATGGCCCACACAGGATTGCAAACTGGATACTGAAGGAATGTATGGAAGAATTAACTGACAAAATATATAATATAATTAAATCCTCACTTAAAGAAGGAAAAGTACCATTGGACTGGAAAAAGGCAAACATTGTACCAATTTATAAGGGAGGTGATAAAGAAGATCCATCCAACTACAGACCGGTCTCACTAACAAGCACAATAGCAAAAATTTGTGAAAGAGTTGTCAAAAACAGATGGGTTAAATACCTGGAAGAAAAATCTATACTGAACCCAAATCAATTTGGA
The DNA here is from genome assembly GCF_046742065.1 of Oratosquilla oratoria. Lineage (NCBI taxonomy): Eukaryota > Metazoa > Arthropoda > Malacostraca > Stomatopoda > Squillidae > Oratosquilla > Oratosquilla oratoria. The sequence goes on from NC_134796.1 coordinate 29,125,895, forward strand.
TTCACACAAGGGAGATCATGCTCAACAAATCTGATCTGCTTTTACTCAAGATTAGTAGACATAATACAAGAAAGAGATGGATGGGCGGACTGTGCTTTTCTGGACCTGCAAAAGGCATTCGATAAGGTACCTCTTAAGAAATTAATAAATAAGATAGAATCAAAGGGTGGAATCAGACGAAAATTATTGGAATGGATGGAAGACTTCCTGATTGGGAGGAAAATGAGAGTTGTAATTAGAGAAAAATTCTCCAGCTGGGAAGAAGTAAAAAGCAGTGTCCTGCAAGGATTGGTACTGGCCCCGATCATGTTCGCCGTATACATTAATGACATGAATGAAGGCGTGGAGTGCTATATGAATTTTTTTGCAGATGATGCAAAATTACTTAAGAAGGTAAAAACGGAAGAGTGCAACTCATTGCAACAAGATCTGGACATGATATGGAATTGGACTCAAAAGTGGGAAGTGAAATTTGATATAAAGAAATGCAGTATAATGAAATTTGGAAAGAGTAAAAACAGAATATCAAAAGATTACAGAATTGGAGAAGAAAAAATAAAAAAAGCAATCTCTGAAAAAGATTTTGGAGTGATGATTGGAAAGGACATGAAACCTGATAGGCATATAAATAAAATATTTGGAGAAACCTACAATTTATTGAGGTCAATCAAAGTGGCATTTACTTATATGGATGAAGAAATGATAAAGAAAATACTAACTACACTAATAAGACCAAAACTTGAGTATGCAGCATCACTTTGGACACCCAGTACCAAAAAAAATATAAAGAAACTAGAAAGATTACAAAGAGCGACAACCAAACTAGCGCTGACTCTCGCCGAACTAACATATGTGCAAAGACTATCCAAACTGAACCTACCAACTTTGGAACAAAGAAGAGAAAGAGGAGATTTGCTGACTATCTACAGAATAATGAAAGGAATGGAAGTTTTAGTCAGGAATGACCTGTTAGTGTGGGACAATGGTGAAACGAGACAGAAAAAAAAACTGAAAAAAGATAAGTTATCGAAAAAACTTGAAAAGGAACAGTTTCCCACACAGAGCGATTAATACATGGAACAAATTAGACAACAAAACAGTATGTGCAAACACTATACAAGATTTTAAGATAAAACTTGATGCGTTGAGATACAAAGACGGGTCACCATGAGCATAGCTCCCCTCCCGTATATTACAACTAGGTACAACTAGGTAAATACAATCACTGTACAGTTGAGGTTTGATCACTGACCAGGTAGTGACTAAATGATATACAGTAGTGTCTGCCTGCCCAGGGTAGCAGTTTCCCTGTCTCCTATCAAAACTCAACTCCTCTATGGAAATCTATTTCTCTGCAATCACTAACTTAGTACTTCTGATGTGATGAAACCTATGTTGTAAGAGAAATTGTGGATACCCCATGGACTATACCAGACTTCATCTTCAAGCACATGAGTGCAAATCAAAGCTTCCAAACTCAGCACCCTCAGGACCAGTGCTGAGCTGAGTAATAGAAAGTCAGTTTGTCACTTCCACCAGTAAGTGTTTTTTGATGTTTGGGAGCCATAATAGCAATAACAGGGCTATAGAACTGCAGATACATGAAATACCAGTGGACTCCACACCACAGTACTATCACATGGGAAATGATAGTGGCACCTCGAAGTGACCATACCAGGAACTAAGATGCTGTGTTTTGGATGTTCTGCCGGGTTTTAGAAGGCACATAATTATAGTTCAGTTTTAGATACTACCAGGTCTTAGATTGCCGAGTTTGGGAGCTTTGACCTGTACATTGATATTCATACAACAATTGTTTCCTCATAATCTAGACCGATCTATCAATTGGTACTGAACCAAGAGCATGGTTCATTAAATTCCACACTAAAATGCCCACTGTAAGACACCATCTTAGCCTTCCAATGGGAGGAGTTTGTGACGTTAAACCATATCATAAAAAACATTTGTTTTTTCTGTATCAGACTTTCTTTACAAAGGATTACAAAGGCGGAGCATGCCGACAGGAGACCTTTTGGTCCATATCTAGGTCAGATGCGGAAAAAAAATCATAATAATAATAAAACAACAAACAAAAACTATAATAATGTAAATAACAAATAAAATACATAAATAAATGCATGGACCACAAGGTCTCTAGTTGGTATACTTTGCCACTATAATGACCTCCCTTTGGCCCTATGCCAGGCCAGTAAATCAAACCTGCTCAGTACTAAATGATTGGATGACCCTTTTCATGTAGAAAACTGCCCTCCAATATTTAGTACTGCAATTTAAAAATGGGGAAGACAGACTTTCCCAGCAAAAAGTTCAGATACAACTGTAATCCATAGAGCCAGGACGAAAAAGATGTAGGAGTAGCCAACCTGTTGAATCAAAACATACAGGTGAGAAGAATTAATATAGAAAAACTTAAAATTTCATACCATTCTATGACAGCAACCATTTGAATACCATGACACAAGGTTCAAATTATTTTGTAATCAAATGTTACATAAATCATTTTACTCAGTTGAGAGATATACAGGTCAGGTTATGATCCATGTACAGTCTTAGTGTATGAATGCCTCATTCTTTGTGCTGACCATGAAAAGTTTTGCACAAAATGACACCTGACCTAAACACTGTTCTATCCTTTACAATGCCATATAATTTATTCAGCTATTGGGTAGACACAATAACAACCGGGTTGTGTAATATCACCATAGTTGTTCAGTGTGCAATGGATGGGATAGTATGGGAGGTAAATGTGAGGGAGAAGGGTGGGGATTTCAAGATGGTGAGAGTGGAAGGAAGTGGGAGGTGAGACAATAGTTGTTTATGAATGATATTGTGCTTGTGCCTAGATGAAGGAAGGACTGGGGCAGCTAATGATAGAATTTGGGAGGGTATGTGAGAGGAGAAAGCTGAAATCAAATGTGGGTAAGGTGATGAGATATACAAGGAGAGAGGATGGAGGAATTGAAGAGTAAGTTACATGTAGCAGGGATGGAAGCACGTAAATTTCTGGAGGGAGTGAAAAGTGCCATGAGAAGTAGGTATCTAGGGATGAACACAGAGAAGCCTGTATGAAGGGATGGTTTTCCCCACAACACACTACATGGGGCAGAGTTGGAATTTACGTGAAGCAGATAGTGAGAAATGAGGTGGTGAGGATGATAGGAGGGGTGAAAAAAAGCTGGCAGATGGGTTGATAAAAGAACACTGAGATGGTTTGGAGGTAGCCAAGTCAAAGGCATGTACCTACTCCCACCCATTCCACTCCCCTCCACCATCCTTTTCTCCCTCTCATCTTAGCTCATCATTCCTGTATCCTGACCACTGCCTTGGGTCAGAACCAATGCAGCAAGACAGTACATCCACATCAAGGCTGCTTCACTTAATTGGTGACCCTCCTTTCTGACCTAAACAGTGGGCAGGGGGCAGATATGACCCTTCATCCATAAAAGCTAAGACAGAAGGGACACAAGTGGGCAGTAAATGGGTATGGGGTGGGTGAAGGGTGACTGTATGCCTTGACTGGGCCTATCACCCTCATCCCTTGTAAGGGGGAAGAAACTTTTGGTGTATGTATGTATGTATTAGGTAGATACTGGCCTCAAGAAGTTTGCAATTGATTCATCAATATCCCTTCAGGCTGAATGTTCCCCTTAAGATTGATCAAGAACATATTTGATTAAATATGAAAATATTGCAATTGCCTTAAATGTTCCAAAACTTGTAGGGTTATCCTCTGTGGAACCAAACACTGGATATCCCTATAACTGAACACTATAGTCCCTTGAAGCATACATACATATACCAAAGGCTTTTTCCCCCTTACAAGGGAGGTAGCCAAAAAAAAGGCATAAAAGCCATTACCACCCATTCCATCCCTAATACACTCCACTCCCCTCCACCCTCTACCCTCCCTCTTATCTTGGCACCTCCTGGATGACAGGACATCCCTGCATCTTGTCCACTGCCCTGGGTCAAAAGCAGTGTCGCAAGAAGCAGCACATCCACAGCAAGGTCGCTTCATTAAATTGGTGACCCCCCCTCTCTGTCCCCCCATGCAGAAAAGGAGAAGATGGGGAGAAATCCCTTTGGGCTGTGTCAAATTTTTCTCACACATACTACCTCAACCTCCATCCCCCCATCCATTCCACCTCATGCATCACATCATCATCCATATACAACCATTCTCCATTCACCCATCTTCTGTCCTCTCCCTTCCTTCCTCAACAGACATTCCCCTCTTCCCCAATGCCCCTTTCACCCCATCCATCCATCTCATCCTAGGTCGCCCCCTCATGTTCACTCCCTCCACATCTGCCTTCCATACCTCTTTTACTAGTCTTTCTTCACTCATTCTTTCCATGTGTCCAAACCATCCCAATACTCTTTCATCCACCCTCTCTCCCCTACTCCCTTACCACCCCTGTTCTCCTCACCTCCTCATTTCTCACTCTATCCAGCCTATCATACTTCTCAGACACCTCATCTCAAACACATTCAAACTCCTTCTCTCTTCCTCTCTTCTGTTCCATGTTTCTGACCCATACAGTGCTGTTGGCACAATCACTCCTTCATACAATCTCCTCTTAGCATCCATTCCCACATGTTTATTCATTACACTTTTTAAATCACCAAGGCATTTACTCGCTTCTCTCACTCTACTTTCCTGCCACATTCACACCCAAGTATCTAAAACTATCCACTTCCTCCAGTTGCTCTCCCTTAATACTCACTTCCAGTCTGCTGCCACTTTCACCCCTAGTACATCTCATCACCTTACATTTACCCACATTTATCTTTAACTTTCTTCTTTCACACACTTTCCCAAACTCTGTCACTAACTTCCTCAATCCCTCCTCTGATCCTGCTACAAGCGCAGTGTCATCCACAAACAACAGCTGGCTCACCTCCCACTTTTCTAATCCTTGACCCACCACCCTTGCATTTACCTCTCGCACCACTCCATCCATGTATAAGTTGAACAGCCAGGGCGACATAACACATCCCTGACGAAGTCCCACCTTTACCTCGAACCACTCACTCCTAACACATGCTCTACTACTCTTGTAAAAACTCTTGACAGCTCCAAGAAGCTTTCCTTCTATCCCGTACATTTGCAAAACCTCCCCAGTGCCTTCCTGATTACCCTGTCAAAAGCCTTTTCCAGATCCATAAAAGAGAAGGCAGTAAGGGGAAGAAGGGCAGAATATTTTAGGGAATTGCTAAAGGTGAAGGCGGATAGGGAGGGAAAGATAGTTGCAGTGGGAAGTGCTAAAAAAATTACCGTGATGAGTGAGGAAAATGGAGGAGAATTCAGGAAGGATGAAGTGAAGGCAGTTGTTAAGATGATGAGAGCAGGTAAGGCACCTGGTCTGGATGGATGCCATGCAGAATGTCTAAAAAAAGGAGGTACAGTGATGGTGGACTGGCTGGTGAGGTTATTTAATGTTTGCTGGAGAGAGGGTAGAGTACCAGAGGACTGGAGGAGTGCCTGTATAGTTCCACTTTAGAAGGGAAAAGGGGACAAGTGTGAGTGTAGTAGTTTCAGAGGGATTAGCTTGTTAAGTGTAGTTGGGAAGGCTTATGGGAGGATCTTGATTGGGAGGATTAGGAGAGGAACAGAGGGAATAATTGGTGAGGAGTAGTGTGGATTTAGGACAGATAGAGGTTGTGTAGTTCAGATTTTTGTGGTAAGACAGATATGTGAGAAAGCTGTAGGAAAGGGGAAGGATGTTTTTTGGGCTCTTATGGATCTGGAAAAGGCTGACAGGGTAGACAGGAAGGCACTGTGGGAGGTTTAGCAGATATACGGGATAGGAGGAAAGCTTCTAGGAGCTGTCAAGAGTTTTTACGTGAGTAGTAGAGCAAGTGTCAGGATTAGAAATGGAGAGAGTGAGTGGGTCAAGGTAAAGGTGGGACTTTGTCGTGTTATGTTGCCCTGGCTGTTCAACTTGTACATGGATGGGGTGGTGGGAGAGGTAAATGCAAGGGTGGTGGGAGAGGTAAATGCAAGGGTGGTGGGACAGGGATTGGAGATGGTCAAAGAAAATGGAGAAAAGTGGGAGGTGAGCCAGCTGTTGTTTGCGGACGATGCTGCGCTTGTGGCCAGGATCGTAGGAGGGATTGAGGAAGCTGGTGACAGAGTTTGGGAGAGTGTGTGAAAGAAGAAAGCTGATGATAAATGTGGGTAAAAGTAAGGTGATGAGATGTACAAGGGGCAAAAGTGGCAGCAGACTGGAAGTGAGCATTATGGGAGAGCAACTGGATGAAGTAGATAGTTTTAGATACTTGGGTGCAAATGTGGCAGGAAAGGGCGGAGTGAAGGTGGAGGTAGAATGTAGATTGAGGGAAGCAAGTAAATGCCTTGGTGGATTAAAAAGTGTAATGAATAAACATGTGGGAATGGATGCTAAGAGAAGACTGTATGAAGGAGTGATTGTGCCAACAGCACTGTATGGGTCAGAAACATGGAACATAAGAGAGGAAGAGAGAAGGAGTTTGAATGTGTATGAGATGAGGTGTCTGAGAAGTATGATAGGGTTACTAGGCTAGATAGAGTGAGAAATGAATAGGTGAGCAGGAGAACAGGGGTGGAAAGGGAGTTGGGAGATAGGGTTGATGAAAGAGTATTAGGATGGTTTGGACACATGGAAAGAATGAGTGAAGAAAGACAAGTAAAAGAGGTATGGAAGGCAGATGTGGAGGGAGTGAACATGAGGGGACGTCCTAGGATGAGATGGATAGATGGGGTGAAGGGGGCTTTGGGGAAGAGGGGAATGTCTGTTGAGGAAGGATGGGAGAGGACAGAAGACAGGGGTGAATGGAGAATGGTTGTATATGGATGATGTTGTGATGCATGAGGTGGAATGGGTGGGGGAATTGGGGGTGAGGTAGTATGTGTGAGAACAATTTGACGCAGCCTGTAGGGATTTCTCCATGTCTTCTCCTTTTATGCAATGGGGGGACGGAGAGGGGGGGTTGCCGATTTAATGAAGCGGCCTTGCTGTGGATGTGCTGTGCCTTGCAATACTGCCTTGACCCAGGGCAGTGGACAAGGTGCAGGGATGACCCGTCATTCAGAGGTGCTAAGATGGGAGGGAGGGTGGAGGGGAGTGGAGTGTATTTAGGGATGCAATGGATGGGAATGATTTTAGGCCTTTTTCTTTATGGCTACCTCCCTTGTAAGGGTAAAAAAGCCTTGGTATATGTATGTATAAAAGCCTAAAAAACATCCTTACCTTTTCCTATAGCTTTCTCACATATCTGTCTTACCACAAAAATCTGATCTATGCAGCCTCTACCCGTCCTAAATCCACACTGTAACTCACCAGTTACTCCCTCTGTTCCTCTCCTAATCCTCCCAATCAAGATCCTCCCATAAGCCTTCCCAACTATACTTTACAAGCTAATCCCTCTGAAAATACTACACTCACACTTGTCCCCTTTCCCTTTTAAAGTGGAAATATACAGGCACTCCTCCAGTCCTCTGGCACTCTTTCCTCTCTCCAACAAACATTAAATAACCTCACCAGCCAGTCCACCATCACTGTACCTCCTTTTTTTAGACATTCTGCATGGCATCCATCCAGACCAGGTGCCTTACCTGCTCTCATCATCTTAACCTCTTCACTCCAGAGCACATCGAACGTCTGGCAGCATTAGCTGCCCAACGTGCAATGTTGCGTCATAATAATCGCATTATAAGAAATAAAGTCAGTGCTCAAACGTTCGTTCTCTTTCACCCATGAATTTTGATAACCATAGAAAATATGATGAAGCCAGTTTAGAGAGAATGGAGGTTACGTAGGTACGACTACTATAAATATAATCAAGACGCTGACGTTGGCATCATCGCATACCCACTTGCTCCTCATGACGCCTACGTAGGCGTCACCGTATGGAAGTGGTTAACTGCCTTCACTTCATCCTTCCTTATTTCTCCTCCATTTTCCTCACTCATTATGGTCATTTTCTTAGCACTTCCCACTGCAACTATCTTTCCCTCCCTATCCTCCTTCACTTTTAGTAACTCCCTAAAATACTCTGCCATCTTCTCCTTACTGCCTTCTCTTCCATTATCATCTCTCCATCTGCACCTTTTACCTTTTCTTCCCTACTTGATTCACCTCCTCTTCCTCTCTTAATTTCTTTCCAAAACATCTTTTTATTAGTTTAAAAAATTTCTGTCATACTCTTACCCCATTTCACATCTGCTCTCCTCTTTGCTTCCTTTACCTTGTGCTTTACTTCTCTTTTCTTTGTACCTCTCATATGACTACTTCATCCTATTTTGTAACCAATCTGTGAAAGCTCGCTTCTTCTCTTCTACAACCTTCTTTGTTTCCTCATCCTACCATTCAATACCCTTCCTTCTATTTCCTCCCATCTTTCTTGTTCCACACACCATCTTTGCACACTTTGTGACTCCCTCCTTGAACCATCCCCATTCCTCCTCCACTCCTAGCTCTACTCTATCCTTCACTCCCTCCCACTCCTCTCTCAGCATCTTCTTGTACTCCTTCTCCTTTTCCTTCTCATTTAAAGAATTCACTCTACGCACCTCCTTACCTTTTGTCCTTTTCCTCTTTCTCCATCTATCCTCCACTCTCAACTTACCTTCCACCAGAAAATGATCTGATATTCCCCCACTCTCTCCCCTTAGAACATCTACATCCTTAACTCTTCCTATTATACTCATATCTACCACTGCATAGTCCATTAATTCTCTGTCTACCACCCTTCCATCTACCACCTCCCATGTGTACTTATGCTTGACTTTCTTCTGAAACACTGTATTTGCTATCATCAACTCTCTTTCTAGACACATCTCCACCATCAACTCTCCACTATGATTCTTTCCTGGAACTCCACATTTCCCAACCACTCCGTCAATTGGTTCATTTCCTACCCTAGCATTAAGGTCTAACAATGATACTATATTGATGTTCCTTCCTAATCCCTCTATGCACTCATTTCAATCTATCCAAAAAGCCTCCCTTTCTTCTACACTCTTCTCACTACCAGGCCCATTTGCACTTACAAAAACCCACACCTCCTTTCCCAGTTTCACCTTCATCCACATTAGCCTTCAAGAAACCTCCTTCCACTCCACTACACATTTACCTATCTCTTCACTTACTAGTATAGCCACCCCTTCTCTCCCTCACCCTCTCTTCACTCCTGAGAACCTCCCAACTACACTCCCAAACTCACACTTGCCCTTCCTCTCATTCACTGAAAGCCAACACATCCATCTTTCTTCTCACAAGCATACTACCTATCTTTTCCCTTTTACTCTCATCTGTACCAAATCCATGCACATTAAAAGACCCAAACCTTAGGGTGCTGGTTGGAAAACTCCTAGACCCTCTTATGCCTTTACGTTTTTTAGGAATGTCCCCCGTGGGGCTACAGGGAGAAGAATGCCTGGTCCCAATCCTCATCCTGTTTTTCTCGCCTTTTACAATCCAAGTGGGAATACTTGGTGGCAGCATTCTTTTCCCCCACCACAGGGTAAGCAAAACAAGGAAATGAAATTCAGAGAAATAGTACAGGACAGCAACAAGGGGTTGGGGGACAGCATAACAGAGGGACAGTAGCAGTATAATAAAAGTTTCATAATTTCTCTGTGAACAGTCTTCCTCTATCACAGACAAAATGATGTGTGACTCTGGTCTGTAGGGGTGCCCCATATAGACCCTGAAGTATCAACTGCAAGCTACTTTGCCATAACAACATACAGCCAATACCCCAGACAGAAGCAAAATATGAAATATCTACCTGGAAACTGTTGGGGAGCTGGTATGGTTCTCCACCTATCTCTTCTGCATGGAAACCCATTGGAAACACCACAGCAGCAAGACAGAAGAGAAACACTGCAAAAACAAACAGCAGTCAAGACTACAATTTTTTGCACCAGAAAATGATGGACATTATTAATAAAATATAATATGATAACTACAACTAATGCATATTTGGCTTGGGCAACACAGAACATGACTACATACTTGCAGTGAAGCCAACCCATCGAGCATAGGCCATAACATGGATATTCAACTGGCACAGGGAAAGTGTGAGGAGGAAGATAGTGGCCGTTACACAGACACACCCAACAAGCACACAACCCAGTGTCATCAGCCAAGCTCCACCCAGCGTTGGGGAATAACACACCTGTAAATAGAGAGAAATTCACATAATTTATAAAAAAAAAAAAAAAAAAGTGTATGCAAATTACAAAATTCACAGGTGGGAGTCTAGGCTTTCCTCTTCCTCAAAGGAGAAGCTTGCTGCTGCCTCACTACTTCCAAGTGGCATCCCTTGGTATCAACTCCCAACAGAAAAGTCAATGCTATGAAGGAGGCAATCTATAGAAAACCCTAGTCACAGCCCACACATGGGCTGTGCAGACCCAGTGACTCTGTACTGGGATGAGGCAGTAGTAGGGTACGCGTACCAATGGAGACGCACTTGCCCTATGCAGACGCATTTGACACAAAATAAACTTCTACCTGCCAATGGTGAATAGATGAGAGCATAATTATAGGCTCAAAAAATCACTTAACTATCCCCTGCATACAATGGGAAGCAGTTTCTGATGCACAAGTATACATAAAGCCATGCACAAGCCACCTGCAAAAAATGGAATAAAAATGTGTTAAGGAACAGTAAAAAGAAGAAAAAAAAAAAAAAATCTTAGGTTTTCGTAAAGATTCTTTCAAAAACAGTACTTTTTTTTTATTTCATCCCCTGCAGTCACGTACCTATTTGGATTAGGAAGGTAAGACTATGTCACATTATGAGGGGATAGTTAAGTGATTTTTTGAGCCTATAATTATGCTCCTATCTATTCACCATCGGCAGGTAGAAGTTTTTTTTGTGTCAAATGCGTCTGCATAGGGCAAGTGCGTCTCCAATGGTATGCGTACCATACACCTCAGCAGCTACCTGCACATCTAAGCAACCCTTTTCAGAATCCATTTTGCTCACCCAATATGGGGAAAAGGCTAGAAAATATTCCCTAATCATAGCCTGCCCTTTCTCCAACTGGCTGGGGAACAACCTCCAGCAAGGTCACCTATTCTGCAAATACAATGATAGAACAATTAACCAGCTGGTGAGAAGGGGGAGCAGATCCATCAAAGTTCACTTGGTCCTTGTTGCCAGCTTGCCTCATCCTATACTACAACCACTATCCACACACCCTTACTTACACATGCATAAAATGTATACATCTGAAGCCCATTCCTTGTACACTAACCAAACACAAGTTAAAAAGCTCAAAATAAATAAAGATTTACCTGTGATCTGTTGTATAATGTTTCACAGGTCCACAATAACCCCAAACGTGCATCTCCTGCAATACACAAAAGCCAATATATTTCAAATGCGACAACAGTTACTAGTTCATAGAAATACTTGACATAAAAGTTTCAATGCACAAGTTATGTTTAGTTTTCTTGAACATTAGCCACTTTCTGCATATTTTGTTCCTAACATATGTTGAATACACAGTGAAATATACTTAAGAAATGAAAGGTGCCAAGCAAGGCCAGTGCTACTACAAACCAAACTGTTTGGGGTGCTAAAATCTGATGGTACTACACAAATTCTGGAGAATTTGGACAATATTTCATACATACATATATATACCAAAGGTTTTTTCCCCCCTATAAGGGAGGTAGCCAAAAAACAAAGGCATAAAAACCACTCCCACCCATTCCATCCCTATCACACTCCACTCCCCTCCACCCTCTTATCTTGGCACCTCCTGAATGACAGGTCATCCCTGCCTCTTGTCCACTGCCCTGGGTCAGAAGCAGTGTCACAAGACACGGCACATCCACAGCAAAGCCGCTTCATTAAATCGGTGACCCCCCCCCCTGTCCCCTCATGCAGAAAAGGAGAAGATGGGGAGAAATCCCTTTGGGTTGCATGAAAATTTTCTCACACATACTCACTCAACCCCCATCCCCCACCCATTCCACCTCATGCATTACAACATCATCCATATACAACCATTCTCCATTCACCCCTGTCTTCTGTCCTCTCCCATCCTTCCTCAACAGACATTCCCCTCTTCCCCAAAGCCCCTTTTACCCCATCTATCCATCTCATCCTAGGTCGCCCCCTCATGTTCACTCCCCCCACATCTGCCTTCCCACACCTCTTTTACTAGTCTTTCTTCACTCATTCTTTCCATGTGTCCAAACCATCCTAATACTCTTTCATCAACCCTATCTCCCAATGCCCTTTCCACCTCCATTCTCCTCCTCAACTCCTCATTTCTCACTCTATCCAACCTAGTAACCCCTATCATACTTCCCAGACACCTCATCTCAAACACATTCAAACTCCTTTTCCCTTCCTCTCTTATGTTCCATGTTTCTGGCACAATCACTCCTTCATACAATCTCCTCTTAGCATCCATTCCCACATGTCTATTTCTCATTACACTTTTTTGCCTCTTCACTCCGGGGCACATCGCACGTCTGGCAGCATTAGCTGCCCGACATGCGATGTTGCATCATAATAATCGCATTATAAAAAATAAAGTTAGTGCTCAATCGTTCCTTCTCTTTCACCCATGAATTTTGATAACCATAGAAAATATGATGAAGCCAGTTTAGAGATAATGGAGGTTACATAGGTACGACTACAATAAATATAATCAAGACGCCGACGTCGGCATCATCGCGTACCCACTTGCTCCTCATGACGCCTACGTAGGCGTCACCGTATGGAAGTGGTTAATCCCCCCATGGCATTTACTCACTTCTCTCAATCTATATTCTATCTCCACCTCCACTCCTCCCTTTCCTGCCACATTCACACCCAAATATCTAAAACTATCCACTTCCTCCAGTCTCTCTCCCTTAATACGCACTTCCAGTCTGCTGCCACTTTCACCCCTTGTACATCTCATCACCTTACTTTTACCCACATTTATCTTCAACTTCCTTCTTTCACACACTCTCCCAAACTCTGTCACTAACTTCCTCAATCCCTCCTCTGATCCTGTTACAAGCGCAGTGTCATCCACAAACAACAGCTGGCTTATCTCCCACTTTTCTCCATTTTCTTTAAACATCTCCAATCCCTGACCCACCACCCTTACATTTACCTCTTGCGTCACCCCATCCATGTATAAGTTGAACAGCCAGGGCGACATAACACATCCCTGACGAAGTCCCACCTTTACCTTGAACCACTCACTCTCTCCATTTCTAATTCCGACACATGCTCTACTACTCTTGTAAAAACTCTTGACAGCCCCTAGCTTTCCCCCTATCCCGTATATCTGCAAAACCTCCCACAATGCCTTCCTGTCTACCCTGTCATAAGCCTTTTCCAGATCTATAAAAGCCCAAAAAACATCCTTACCTTTTCCTATAGCTTTCTCACATATCTGTCTTACCACAAAAATTTGATCTATGCAACCTCTCCCTGTCCTAAATCCACACTGTTCCTCACCAATTACTCCCTGTTCCTCTTCTAATACTCTCAATCAAGATCCTCCCATAAGCCTTCCCAACTACACTTAACAAGCTAATCCCTCTGAAACTATTACTCTCACACTTGTACCCTTTTCTCTTGTAAAATGGAACTATACAGACACTCCTCCTGTCCTCCAGCACTCTACCCTCTCTCCAACAAACATTAAATAACCTCACCAGCCAGTCCACCATCACTGTATCTCCTTTTTTACACATTCTGCATGGCATCCATCCAGACCAGGTGCCTTACCTGCTCTCATCATCTTAACAACTGCCTTCACTTCATCCAGACCAGGTGCCTTACCTGCTCTCATCATCTTAACAACTGCCTTCACTTCATCCTTCCTTATTTCTCCTCCATTTTCCTCACTCATCATGGTCATTTCTTAGCACATTTGCACCCAAGTATCTAAATCTATCCACTCCCTCCAGTCTCTCCCCTTTAATACTCACTTCCAGTCTGCTGCCAATTTCACCCCTTGGACATCATCACCTTACTTTTACCCACATTTATCTTCAACTTCCTTCTTTCACACACTTTCCCAAACTCTGTCACTAACTTCCTCAATCCCTCCTCTGATCCTGCTACAAGTGCAGTGTCATCCACAAACAACAGCTGGCTTATCTCCCGCTTTTCTCCATTTTCTTTAAACATCTCCAATCCCTGACCCACTACCCTTACATTTACCTCTCACATCACCCCATCCACATATAAATTGGGGAGCCAGGGTGACATAACATATCCCTGACGAAGTCCCACCTTTACCTCAAACCACTCACTCTCTCCATTTGTAATCTCATAAAAACTCTTGACAGCTCATACAAGCTTTCCTCCTATCCCATATATCTGCAATACCTCCCACAGTGCCTTCCCTGTCTACCGTCACAAGCCTTTTCCAAATCCATAAAAGCACCTTTTCCTAAAGCTTTCTCACATATCTGTCTTACCACAAAAACCTGATCTACGCAACCCCTACCTGTCCTAAACCCACATTGTTCCTTACCAATTACTCCCTCTGTTCCTCTCCTAATCCTCTCAATCAAGACCCTCCCATAAGCCTTCCCAACTACACTTAACAAGCTAATCCCTCTGAAACTACTACACTCACACTTGTCCCCTTTTCCCTTCATAATCTAACTAAAAAAATTAAACCTTGGCATTAGAGCAGTAGCTAAGACTAACAATAGCAATGTTGAAAGTTTTATTGGAAGTGTTTTATTAAAAGAATATAATGGCTTCACTTCCCAAGGAACAATTTAAAGATGGTCTTTTGTAGTTATTGCCCATTTTCAGTACTTTGCATGTTTTGGTATTGAAATTAATTTTTCATTCTTGGCTCCAGGCAAAAATGGTGTCTAGATCATGGAGTACTCTATATTTCCAGAAAAATTTACACCAAAACCCACCATAATGCCAGTGCTATTATTGTCTACATTTCAAGCTATTTTGACAAATCAAAACGGCTATTCCCCCTTCAAGGGAGGTAGACAAAGACAAAGGCATAAATCCACTTCCACTCATTTCATCCTCACGTACTCCATTCCCATTCACTACCCCTCCCTCCCTCTTTTCTTGGCTTCTCCTGGATGACATGTCATCCTTGCATCTCACCCACTGTCCTGGGTCAGAAGCTATGTAACAAGACACAGTATATCCACAGCAAGGCCACTTCATTTAATCAGCGACCCCTCCTCTTTGTCCCCTCATGCAGAAAAAGAGAAGACAGGGAGCCCTTTGGGCTATGTCAAAATATCATGCGCACACATTCCCTTAACACCCCCCCCATCCCCCACCCACTCCCTTCCATGCATCACAGTATCATCCATACACAACCATTCTCTACTCATCCCTATCTTCTGTCTTCTCCCTTTTTCAACAGACATTCCCCTCTTTCCCAATGCCCCTTTTACCCCATCCTCAATTGCCCACTCATGTTCACTTCATCCACCTCTGCCCTCCACACTTCTTTTACTAATCTTTCTTCACTCATTCTTTCCATGAGTCCAAACCATCCCAATACTCTTTCATCAACCCTATATCCCAACTCCCTTTTCACTCCCACTCTTCTCAGGTATTTCATCTCAAACACATTTAAACTCTTCCTCTCTTATGTTCCATGTTTCAGGCCCCATACAGTGCTGTCAGCACAATCATTCCTTCATAATATCTCCTCCATTTTCCTCATTCATCAATATAATTTTCTCAGCACTTCCCAATGCAACTCCTTTCCCTCCCTATCCTTCACATTTAGCAACTCCCTAAAATACTCTGCCCATCTTCCTCTTATTGCTGTCTCTTCCATTATAATCTCTCCATCTATACCTTTTACCTTTTCTTCTCTACTTGATTTGCATCCCCTTCCTCTCTTCATTTCCTTCCAAAACATCTTTTAATTACTTTAAAAAATTTCAGTCATATTTTTATCCCATTTCATATCTGCTATTCTCTTTGCCTCCTTTATCTTATGCTTTAATTCTTTTCTCTTTTCTTTGTACCTTTCATATGATTCTCTTGTCCTATTTTGTAATCAATCTGTGAATGCTTGTTTCTTCTCTTCTACAACCTTCTTTGCTTCATCATCCCACCACTCACTACCCTTCCTTCTATTTCCTCCCATCCTCCTTGTTCCACACACCATCTTTGCACACCATGTGACTTCCTCCTTGAACCATCCCCTTTCCTCCTCCACTCCTAGTTCTATTCTATCCTTCACTCTCTCTCACTCTTCTCTCAGCTTCTGTTAGTCCTTCTCCTTTTCTCTCATCTATGCAGTTTACTCTATGCACCTCCCTACCTTCTGTCCTTTTCCTTTTCCTCCATCTATCCTTCACTCCTAACTTATCTTAAAAAAATATCTATTATATATTATATATATATATATATATATATATATATATATATATATATATATATATATATATATATATATATATATATATATTCCCCCACTCTCTCCCCTTAGAACATGTACATTCTTAACTCTTCCTACTCTTCTCCTGGTTACCACTGTATAGTCCACCCTTCCATCCACCACTCCCATATGTATTCATACTTGACTTTCTTCCTAAACACCACCTCTCCACTATGAATTTTTCCTGAAACCCCAGACTTCTCAACTACTCCTTTTACAAAGGATTACAAAGGCGGAGCATGCCGACAGGAGACCTTTTGATCCATATCTAGGTCGGATGCGAAAAAAATCTTATTAATAATAAAATAATAAATAAAAATTATAATAATGTAAATAACAAATAAAATACATAAATAAATGCATAGGTATAGTTAAATAATAAACAAACAGGTAAATAGTAAATAATAATAAATTGTCATATAACTAATAACACTGGCCTGCGAAGTTTCAAAGGTAAAGCATCTGATAACTGATTCTAGGGTAATTTGCTATGCAGAATCTAAAAATCACACATTTTGTTCAATCAGGTCACGTTTTTGAGATACGAGGCGGTAAAAATAATTAAAAATGCCATTTAGTGCTATTTATTCCCTTTAATTTTGGAAAAAAATTCTTGACAAAAGAAATAATTTTTTCTTGCATAGTTCAGAAGATAAAGAGGATATATTACAGAAAATCTAATCATGGATGAGGGGCCTTTTCAGTGACTTTCTCCTGTGTTGGGCAGCCACCACGTCTCGTTTCAAACACCAACAGTAGTCTGCAAGAAAGTTCACATCCCACCACCTCTCCACTATGAATTTTTCCTGAAACCCCAGACTTCTCAACTACTCCTTTTACAAAGGATTACAAAGGCGGAGCATGCCGACAGGAGACCTTTTGATCCATATCTAGGTCGGATGTGAAAAAAAATCATATTAATAATAAAATAATAAATAAAAACTATAATTATGTAAATAACAAATACATAAATAAATGCATAGGTATAGTTGAATAATAAACAAACAGGTAAATAGTAAATAATAATAAATTGACATATAACTAATATAAATGAAAATCAGACAGACAAATGATAACAGAACAAAAACAAATAATATAAGATAAATTATAATCATTACAGCACCTTACTTAGGTATTTATCTAAATGATTCTTAAAGCTTCGAACTGAACTTCATTGCACTCCCCGTGCATGACGTTTATTCCATTCATTAACTACACGGTTGGCAAAGTTGTTTCTACCTCCGTCCAAATTGAATCTATTTCCGGACAGTTTGAGACCATTGTTTCTTGGCTGATTCTCATTCAATGTGAAAATTTGGTCACTTTTGATGTTGTCAATTCCCTGTAAGATCTTAAGACTTGTATCAAGTCACCCTTGAGTCTACGCTTTTTTAGGGAAAACAGATTCATGTGTTTTAGTCCATTTTCGTATAATTTATTTTTGATATTTGGAATCAGTTTTGTGGCTCGCCGTTGTACTTTTTCCAGTCTGTCAATGTCTTTAATGAGATTCGGTGACCATACGGAAACAGCATATTCCAAATGTGGACGAACTAACGATTTATATAGCTTGTTAATGAGTGATGGACTTTTGAAATCAAAAGATCGCGCAATCAGTCCTAGAATCTTATTTGCTTTCTCAGAGGCTGAAATACACTGCTTATGTGATTTGAGATCGTTACTGATAATTACACTGAGATCCTTTTCATTATCCACTTTTGTTAACGAATTTCCAAATAACTTGTAATTGTACTTACTGTTATCTTTACCTATGTGCATTATCTTACATTTACTTGTGTTAAATATCATTAGCCACTTTTCAGACCAGTGCTGCAATTTATGTAAATCTTCTTGAATATCTAATTGGTTTGAGTGATCATTTGCCACTCCGCACAGTTTTGTATCATCAGCAAATTTGGAAACAGTAGATTTTAGTCCATGGTCTATATCATTTATATATACTATGAATAGAAGTGGCCCAAGAACAGAACCCTGAGGAACTCCACTTGCAACACTTTTCCATCCAGAAGTTTTACCATTTAAAACAACTCTCTGTTTTCGATCATTCAACCAATTACTAGTCCAACCTAATAGGCTACCACTTATTCCATGTAAAGCTAATTTAGTAAGTAGTCTTTCGTGTGGGACGGTATCAAAAGCTTTTGCAAAGTCTAGATATATTAAATCTATATTGTTTCTTTTGTCATAATTCGAGATAACTGTGTTGTAGAATTCGAGTAAGTTAGTCACGCAAGAACGTTTCCGTCTGAAACCATGCTGGCTATCATTTATCAAACGGTTACTTTCTAAATGATGTTCGATAGCATCTCTGATGATAGTTTCCATTATTTTTCCTACGATTGAAGTCAAACTTATAGGCCTATAGTTATTTGGTTTCTTTTTTTTTCACCTTTTTTGAATATGGGAGTAACGTTAGCTAGCTTCCATTCTCTTGGGACATCTCCGGATATGATGGATTTCTTGAAAATAATTTCTAATGGAACAACAATCTCATTTTTCATTTCCTTTAAGATTCTTGGATGCAAACCATCAGGCCCTGGTGTTTTATTAACTTTGAGTTTGTCTATACACTTTTTAATTTTTTCTTTTGTTAAATCTACCGTAGTGAGTAAGTTTACCCCAGACTTTTCACAGGTTTCAGTTTGGAATTCACTTTGAGGTGTTTCGTTTACGAATACCGAGCTAAAATAATTGTTTAAGATATTACACATTCCTTCATTTGAATATTCAAGTTGACCGTCAGCAGATAATAGTGGACCAATGTGATTCCTAACAACCTTTTTATCTCTAATGTAACTATAGAATTCTTTGGGATTCTCTTTGGATTTATCAGCAATGTTCATTTCGTATTGTCGTTTTCTTTTTCTTATTGTCTTTTTTAAATCTCTCTGTATTGATACATAACTTTCATAGTCATTAGATGCAACCGAGCACTTATATTTCTTATAAGCCTGTCTCTTTTTAGCAATACTTTTTTCAGTTTCTTTGTCGAGCCAATTCGGGCGAGCCTGATTTGGGGGACGTCTGTCCTTAAAAGGAATGTAAGTTTGAATCATCTTAGTGAGTGTATTTTGAAATATTTCCCACATCTGATCTACAGGTCTTTTGTTTAATTTTGCCTCCCAATCTGTAAGCTGAAGCTCCTGACGTAGTCCTATGAACTGAGCTTTACTGAAATCGGGTATTTTAGAAATGCAAGTATCTATTTTAAAATTGTTTAGGAGTTTGAATCTAACTAAGTTGTGATCGCTATTTGCAACAGATTCACTGACTTCTACATCAGTTACCATGCTTTCGCGGCTAGTGATCAAAAGATCGAGTAAGTTTCCATATCTTGTGGGCTCTTTTACATGCTGAATTAAGTAATTGTCACCAAGAAAATCAATCAAGCGACTACCTATATGGCCATGTTCAAGGGTCATCCAATCAATGTCAGTAAAATTGAAATCACCCATTATCAATAAATCCCGGTTGCAGAAACTAGACAGTTCTTGAAATAACAGTTTGTCGTCTGCTAATGATAATGTCGTTGGCCTATATATTACACCTATATTCATTTTTTGTCCATTTGTTTGGGTTAACTCAACCCACAAACTATCATATGCATTCTGTTTTACTTTCTCTAAAACACAAGCATGAACATTGTTTTTAACGTACAATAGAACACCCCCACCTTTCTTATGGTTTCTATCCTGATGAAAGTGTTTAAATCCCGCAATATTAAATTCAGCTTCGAACTCTGTACCATTTAACCATGTCTCAGTTATTCCTATCATATCGAGATTCTCGCTTTTGACATACGCCTGTATTTCTTGAAATCTGTTCCTAATACTACGAGCATTAAAGTACATGGTTTTAAGAAACTCGTGATTATTTCTTTTTGACTCATTCTGAGTTTCAATATCATGTCTTATATTATCATTTTGTTTTTTATTTATACCTTGCTCTATATCATTATTTGGTCCTTCATGGACATTCAATGCCTCATCAGCATTTCTCCCATCACGGACATCTGGTCGATCACGGTCATCCTATCTCTTTTGTACATTTTGTCCCCCTACGTCATTTTGTCCCCCTACTGGTTTGTCTCCTACCCCACTGAGATCTTCCAATACCACTATATTGACATTTCTCTCTAAACCAGGCATGATAGTGGGTAACAAAACAAAAAAATCTACATTGGCCAGGGGTCCAGGGATAGAGCTCCTGGTGGGGGTCATGGAGCCCCTGCACTTTTGCTCTAGAAGAACTGGAAATGGCTGAAATTATGAACAACCACTTCAGATCAGTATTCACAATAGAAAACTCGCCTAACAGTGTAGATAGAGAGAGAGAATTATCCCCAGCAATGAAAGAAATAAATGTAACACAAAAAGAAATCAGTGATCAAATTAAAACCCTTGATGTCAGAAAATCACATGGCCCACACAGGATTGCAAACTGGATACTGAAGGAATGTATGGAAGAATTAACTGACAAAATATATAATATAATTAAATCCTCACTTAAAGAAGGAAAAGTACCATTGGACTGGAAAAAGGCAAACATTGTACCAATTTATAAGGGAGGTGATAAAGAAGATCCATCCAACTACAGACCGGTCTCACTAACAAGCACAATAGCAAAAATTTGTGAAAGAGTTGTCAAAAACAGATGGGTTAAATACCTGGAAGAAAAATCTATACTGAACCCAAATCAATTTGGATTCACACAAGGGAGATCATGTACAACAAATCTGATCTGCTTTTACTCAAGATTAATAGACTAATACAAGAAAGAGATGGATGGGCAGACTGCTTTACTGGACCTGCAAAAGGCATTCGATAAGGTACCTCTTAAGAAATTAATAAATAAGATAGAATCAAAGGGTGGAATCAGACGAAAATTATTGGAATGGATGGAAGACTTCCTGATTGGGAGGAAAATGAGAGTTGTAATTAGAGAAAAATTCTCCAGCTGGGAAGAAGTAAAAAGCGGTGTCCTGCAAGGATTGGTACTGGCCCCGATCATGTTCGCCGTATACATTAATGACATGAATGAAGGCATGGAGTGCTATATGAATTTTTTTGCAGATGATGCGAAATTACTTAAGAAGGTAAAAACGGAAGAGTGCAACTCATTGCAACAAGATCTGGACATGATATGGAATTGGACTCAAAAGTGGGAAGTGAAATTTAATATAAAGAAATGCAGTATAATGGAATTTGGAAAGAGTAAAAACAGAATATCAAAAGAATACAGAATTGGAGAAGAAAAATAAAAAAAGCAAACTGAAAAAGATCTTGATGATGATTGGAAAGGACATGAAACCTGATAGGCATATAAATAAAATATTCGGAGAAACCTACAACTTATTGAGGTCAATCAAAGTGGCATTTACTTGAGTATGCAGCATCACTTTGGACACCCAGCACCAAAAATAATATTAAGAAACTAGAAAGATTACAAAAACCGACAACCAAACTAGCACCGACTCTCGCCGAACTAACATATGAGCAAAGACTATCCAAACTGAACCTACCAACATTGGAACAAAGAAGAGAAAGAGGAGATTTACTGACTATCTACAGAATAATGAAAGGAATGGAAATTTTAGTCAGGAACGACCTGTTAGTGTGGGACAATGGTAAAACGAGAGGACACGGAAAAAAACTGAAAAAAGATAGGTAGAGAAAAAACTTGAAAAGGAACAGTTTCCCACACAGAGCGATTAATACATGGAACAAGGTATGTGCAAGCACTATACAAGATTTTAAGATAAAACTTGATGCGGAGAGATACAAAGACGGGTCACCACGAGCATAGCTCCCCTCCCATATATTACAACTAGGTAAATACAACTTGGTAAATGAGCAAATTCCAAGGTGTCTTGAAGGCATGTTGGGGGAATTTTTTTTTTATATAACTTTAAAGGCAAAAGACTGTGTTGCATGACTTAGATCCCTTATCCCTTTTCCTGACATGTTTTGAAAAGCATACAAACCTAAATTCCAGTAGAGTTCAGCAAGAACCATCCTATTCATTTTTTTCTGTCTCCAAACTCTGCAAACCTAGGCTGAGTCCCTGAGCTGAATCACTAGTAAACAAACACATGCAAGCTGTTCCATTGATGTTGCTATCAATATAATTCAGCCAAAATAAAATCTACCCCAGTCATCACCTTGCTATACGTACACTTGCACACTACAACACGCAATGCTACACAAAATGAATCACTTGTGGGCCAGCACAAAATAAACTGCTTACACACAGATACAGTCAACATACGAATCGCCCAAAACTTCATATCAACCAAAAATTATTTGACCACAACAAAATCATATTTTTTTTAACAGGATCGTTTATTACAATCAGGAATTAACGACAATTGGAAATGACAAAAAATCGTGATCATTGTCAGGAAAAGAAAAAATCGGAAGAATATCATGCCTGCTAAACCATCTATGCATTCATTTAATTCTATCCAAAACACCTACCTCTCCTCTTGTGATGCAAAAAAAAAAAAATTTCTTATTGCGTTTTTTTTATAAAAAAAAACTTGTTTTATGAGTTTTTTTTTCAATCTCGTCCAAATTTGTTCAGATATTAAATATTTAGTATATAAAAACAGGTGCAAGTATGTTATTCATCCCTCTACATATGTGCATCTACCTTATTAAAAGAGGCATTAGACAGAGTATAAAAATAAACACGTAATTGACCATTTTAGTCACTGTCAGATGCTGCAAGCCTGAAACAAATGCAGATACTGTATATGGGCCAGTATGGCTATTGGCTGGCTACCTTACAAAATTTACCTTTTATCTTAGCATACTCTTCAAAGATTAAACACTCCAATTTCCCTTGTAATGAATGGTTAAATATGCACATAAAATGGGAGATACAGTAAGGTTTTATTATTTATATATTAATACAGTATGCCCAAACAACACAATCTTGGTTACTCCTGCGGCTTCTACAGCTGCTTTTCCTCTTCAGGCTCCTCTTCATCGTCATACAGGGAAATCATGTCTCCGGGACCAAGGCTGGGCAGATCATTAATTGAGCCCTCAGAATCTTCTGATTCTGATTCCAACTCAAGCTGGAGAGTAGGGATGTTTTTTGATCTTGAAGCAGTATCCCTGCTGGTTGATGGCTGTAAGTCTGGTTCTGGTTCTGGTTCTGGGTAAGTGGCATCATCCATGTTACCCAGTGCCAAGTTTTGCCCAATAAACATTAACTTGGCAGCTCTGTCTGTTGTCAAACGATTCCTTCTTGCAGAATGTGCCAATGCATGTCTGCTAAAGGATCGCTCGACAGATGCACTGGATGGGGGCAGTTGAATGATGCAAGAGGAATTGCAGTTCCATGTCTGAATCTGGATCACTGTCTATTGCTTATTAGGTTTTTTCAGTTTCAGTATCAGCAGGAACTGCCTTTTGTACTTTATGTTTCGTAAAATACTTTTCCTTGATTTTCTTATCACATTTCATGCACTTTTCAATGTGCTTTTCCATCCTGCTTCCATTTTTTGAGAGCACTGTTGAGCAGAATAGGCATTTCATCTCAAACACATTTAAACTCTTCCTCTCTTATATTTCATCCCTCTGCCCCATACAGTGCTGCTGACACAATCACCCCTTCATATAATCTCCTCTTAGCATCCATTTCCAAATGTCTATTTCTCATTACACTTTCTAATTCCCCAAGGCATTTACTTGCTTCTCTCAATCTATAATCTACCTCCACTTCCAATCCTCACTTTCCCACTGCATGCACCACCAAGTATCTAAAGCTATCCAATTCCTCCAGCCTCTCTCCTTTAATACTAATTTCCAAATTGCTGACATCCTTTTCCCTTGTACATCTCATCACCTTACTTTTACCCACATTTACTTTCAACTTTCTCCTCTCACACACCTTCCCAAACTGTCACTAACTTCCTTAAGCCTTCCTCTGATCCTACTAAAAGTTCTGTCATCAGTAAACAACAACTGGTTTATCTCCCATTTTTCTCCATTTTCTCTAACCATCTCCAATCCCCTGCCCATTACCCTTCCACTTACCTCCAGTGAAGGAAATTGTTAGAAAATGAAAACTCAACAACAGAAACTTTAGAGAATCTCATAACTATATATGAAGCAATCAGCAAAATGCATGTTCCACAAAAGAAAATATGGAAAAAGAAAGTGATACTGAGAGATAAAAAAAATACTGATGAGAAAAAGGACAAAAATAAAAAAGAAATTAGATAAGGTATACTGTGATCTCAGTATACAAAACTTAGAAAATCAATTTTTTGACATTGAACAAAAGTTGCAAAAATCCCATAAGAAACAGAGACAATACAAAGAAAATAATGCAGTGTCGGCAATAAAACAAAACCCTAAATACTTTCATACACCAAAAGAAAAATGACAGTGAAGGAAAAAATTGTAACCTTAGAAAATGAAAATGATGTAATTGTTGACAATCCCACTTGTCTTGCAAACATCTCACAAAACCAGTATAAAAATCCATTGCTTTAGAAGAAGGTCATCACAATTCTTCAACATTGAGGAGATGAGTTAACAGTATCACAGATGTGCCTTTCACAGAGGAAGACACCAAGAAGGCAATTGGTGAATTGAAATATAACTCCACCAGGACCTGACAACATTCTGGCCATCTTCCTCAAAAACTGCAAAGATACTATAGCAAAACCCCTGTATATATTATGAAGAAGGTCTTTGGACACAGTAAAAATCCCAGCTTCTCTCAGTTCCTGGATCACTATACAAATGTTCTGAAGGAAATGTCAATGTCAATGTCAATGTCAATGTAATCTGCCCAGATTTTGCAGAGGCATTTGACAAGGTTGATTATGGAGTTTTAATCCATTAATTAAAGAAAATTGGCATTAGAGGGAAGCTTGAAACCTGGATCCCCAGCTTCCTTACTGACAGAACACAAATTGTAATGGTGGAGGGAGCAAAGTCCAGTGGCTTTGAAATAAAAAACGGTGTGCCCTAGGGATTGGCACTTGGACCTTTCCTGTTCCTGGTTATGATAGGGGACATAAACAAAGAGGTTACACATCCCAAGATCACATAATTTGCAGACAATACCAATGCTATCCAAAGAGAAGATGTGAAGAATCTACAAAGTGATTTTGAAAAAACATGAACTTGGGCAAACAACATGACATTCAACAGTGATAAATATGTAATCCTGTATGGAAAGGATAAAATCCTGCAGGAAAACATTACTAATGCAGAAGATATCATTGAAGAGAAGGACTCCCTCAAAGATCTGGAAGTATGAATGAACAAAAACTGCTTTTACAGTGAGCATAAATAAAAAACAAAATGATAATATAAGACATGATATTGAAACTCAAAATGTGTCAAAAAGAAATAATCACGAGTTTCTTAAAACTATGTACTTTAATGCTCGTAGTATTAGGAACAAATTTCAAGAAATACAGGCGTATGTCAAAAGCGAAAATCTCGATATGATAGGAATAACTGAGACATGGTTAAATGGTACAGAGTTCGAAGCTTAATTTAATATTGCGGGATTTAAACACTTTCATCAGGATAGAAACCATAAGAAAGGTGGGGGTGTTCTATTGTACGTTAAAAACAATGTTCATGCTTGTGTTTTAGAGAAAGTGAAACAGGATGCATATGACAGTTTGTGGGTTGAGTTAACCCAAACAAATGGACAAAAAATGAATATAGGTGTAATATATAGGCCAAAGACATTATCATTAGCAGACGACAAATTGTTATTTCAAGAACTGTCTAGTTTCTGCAACCGGGATTTATTGATAATGGGTGATTTCAATTTTACTGACATTGATTGGATGACCCTTGAACATGGCCATATAGGTAGTCGCTTGATTGATTTTCTTGGTGACAATTACTTAATTCAGCATGTAAAAGAGCCCACAAGATATGGAAACTTGCTCGATTTATTGATCACTATCCGCGAAAGCATGGTAACTGATGTAGAAGTCGGTGAATCTGTTGCAAATAGCGATCACAATTTAGTCAGATTCAAACTCCTAAACAATTTTAGAATAGATACTTGTGCTTCTAAAATACCCGATTTCAGTAAAGCTCAGTTCATAGAACTACGTCAGGAGCTTCAGCTTACAGATTGGGAGGCAAAATTAAACGAAAGGCCTGTAGATCAGATGTGGGAAATATTTCAAAATACACTCACTAAGATGATTCAAACTTACATTCCTTTTAAGGACAGACGTCCCCCAAATCAGGCTCGCCCAAAGTGGCTCGACAAAGAAACTGAAAAAAGTATTGCTAAAAAGAGACAGGCTTATAAGAAATATAAGTGCTCGGGTGCATCTAATGACTATGAAAGTTATGTATCAATACAGAGAGATTTAAAAAAGACAATAAGAAAAAGAAAACGACAATACGAAATGAACATTGCTGATAAATCCAAAGAGAATCCCAAAGAATTCTATAGTTACATTAGAGATAAAAAGGTTGTTAGGAATCACATTGGTCCACTATTATCTGCTGACGGTCAACTTGAATATTCAAATGAAGGAATGTGTAATATCTTAAACAACTATTTTAGCTCGGTATTCGTAAACGAAACACCTCAAAGTGAATTCCAAACTGAAACCTGTGAAAAGTCTGGGGTAAACTTACTCACTACGGTAAATATAACAAAAGAAAAAATTAAAAGGTGTATAGACAAACTCAAAGTTAATAAAACACCAGGCCCTGACGGTTGGCATCCAAGAATCTTAAAGGAAATGAAAAATGAGATTGTTGCTCCATTAGAAATTATTTTCAAGAAATCCATCATATCCGGAGATGTCCCAAGAGAATGGAAGCTAGCTAACGTTACTCCCATATTCAAAAAAGGTGACAAAAAGAAACCAAATAACTATAGGCCTATAAGTTTGACTTCGATCGTAGGAAAAATAATGGAAACTATCATCAGAGATGATATCGAATATCATTTAGAAAGTAACCGTTTGATAAATGATAGCCAGCATGGTTTCAGACGGAAGCGTTCTTGCGTGACTAACTTACTCGAATTCTACAACACAGTTATCTCGAATTATGACAAAAGAAACAATATAGATTTAGTATATCTAGACTTTGCAAAAGCTTTTGATACCGTCCCACATGAAAGACTACTTACTAAATTAGCTTTGCATGGAATAAGTGGTAGCCTATTAGGTTGGACTAGTAATTGGTTGAAAGGTCGAAAACAGAGAGTTGTTTTAAATGGAAAAACTTCTGGATGGAAAAGTGTTGCAAGTGGAGTTCCTCAGGGTTCCGTTCTTGGGCCACTTCTATTCATAGTATATATAAATGATATAGACCATGGACTAAATTCTACTGTTTCCAAATTTGCTGATGATACAAAACTGTGCGGAGTGGCAAATGATCACTTAAACCAATTAGATATTCAAGAAGATTTAGATCAATTACAGCAATGGTCTGAAAAGTGGCTAATAAAATTTAACACAAGTAAATGCAAGGTAATGCACATAGGTAAAAATAACAGTAAGTACGATTACAAGTTATTTGGAAATTCGTTAACAAAAGTGGATAGTGAAAAAGATCTCGGCGTAATTATCAGTAACGACCTCAAATCATCCAAGCAGTGTATTTCAGCCTCTGAGAAAGCAAATAAGATTCTGGGATTGATTGCGCGATCTTTTGATTTCAAAAGTCCATCACTCATTAACAAGCTATATAAATCGTTAGTTCGTCCACATTTGGAATATGCTGTTTCCGTATGGTCACCGAATCTCATTAAAGACATTGACAGACTGGAAAAAGTACAATGGCGAGCCACAAAACTGATTCCAAATATCAAAAATAAATCATACGAAAATCGACTTAAGCACATGAATCTGTTTTCCCTAAAAAAGCGTAGACTCAGAGGTGACTTGATACAGGTCTTTAAGATTTTAAAGGGAATTGACAACATCAAAAGTGACCAAATTTTCACATTCAATGAGAATCAGACAAGAAACAATGGTCTCAAACTGTCCGGAAATAGATTCAATTTGGAAGTAGGTAGAAACAACTTTGCCAACCGTATAGTTAATGAATGGAATAAACTTCCTGCACAGGTAGTGCAATGTAGTTCAGTTCGAAGCTTTAAGAATCATTTAGATAAATACCTAAGTAAGATGCTGTAATGATTATAATTTATCTTATATTATTTGTTTTTGTTTTGTTATAATTTGTCTGTCTGATTTTCATTTATTATTAGTTATATGTCAATTTATAATCATTTACTATTTACCTTTTTGTTTGTTATTCAACTATACCTATGCATTTATTTATGTATTTTATTTGTTATTTTTACATTATTATAGTTTTAATTTATTATTAATATGATTTTTTTTCTTTTTTTTTTTTTGCATCCGACCTAGATATGGATCAAAAGGTCTCCTGTCGGCATGCTCCACCTTTGTAATCCTTTGTAATCCTTTGTAACAACACTAAAACAGCCAAGCATATGGCAGGCTGGATTCTTCACACCTTCCTATCCAGAGACCCAGATCATCTTCTGCCTCTGTGGAGGTCTCTGGTCATTTCAAAATTGGAATTTATGTGATGCCACCTGTGGTACCTTCACAGAATGAAGGACATCCCGGAGCTGGAATAGGTACAGAGGGTCTACAGGGAACAGAAAGGTATGTGAACCTCTGGGGTCAGTGTACCCTGTTTACCTGGTACATAGGGGGGTACACTGGGTATTTCTTTTGGGGGACCCTATGTACCTATTTATCTTATTATTACATGTATTATGCCTCATATACTCTTATTGTTGTTTCTGATTGATACATATGTATTTACTTTCTAAAAAATTCAACTTATGAATATGTAGTAAACATAATTGTGATTGATTGCCTACTTCACAGCTATGCAAAAACCTTGGTACAGTAGGTGTTTTCTTGGGAGGACTTGATGTACCTACTTATCCTATTAGTATCAAATATATTAAGGCATATACTTTTATTGTTTCCAATTGATAAATATGTATTGACTTTATAAAAATCTATATAAAAAATTATCACAATTTTGTTTACTACATATTCGCAAGTTGAAATTTTTATAAGTCAATTCATATTTATCAATCAGGAGCAACAATAAAAGTATAAATATATATATAGACTTTATAAAATTTATAACAAAAAATTATCACAATTTTGTTTATTACATATTCATAAATTGAATTTTTTATAAAAAAAAAAAATACATATTTATACATAAAAAACAATAATAAAAGTATGTATTTACCTAGTTGTATTTTGCGGGAAGGGGAGCTATGCTCGTGGTGTCCCGCCATTGTATCTCGCAGTGTCTAGTTTGCTTTTAAACTTATGAATAGTTTTTGCACATATTATTTCATTATCCAGTTTGTTCCAAGTGTCCAAAACTCTATGTGGAAAACTGTTTTTCTTCAGTTCTCTTCTATAGCTACGTTTTTTATTTTCTTTCCATGTCCTCTTGTGTTTCTCTTGTCCCAGTTAAGTAAGTCCTCTCTATCAAGTATCTCTGTGCCTTTCATGATTCTGTAGATGGTCAGTAGGTCACCTCTCTCTCTTCTTTGCTCCAGTGTCGGTAACTCCAGTTTAGCCAATCTCTCCTCATATGATAGGTTTGCAAGTGCAGGTGTAATTTTTGTAGCTGCTCTTTGGATTCTTTCTATTTTCTTTATATTCTTTTTGGTACTGGGGGACCACAATGTGGCTGCATACTCTAGTCTAGGCCTTATCAATGTAACCAATATTTTCTTTATCATGTCTTTGTCCAAGTATGCAAATGCCACTTTTATTGATCTTAGCAGGTTGTAAGTCTCCCCGACAATTTTGTTAATCTGTTTATCATAGGACAAGCCGTTCGTGATGATTACTCCCAAATCTTTTTCAGATCCTACTTTCTTTACTTCCTTGGTTCCAATTGTATATTTTCCTGATATTCTGTTCTTGCTTTTTCCAAACTCCATTATGCTACACTTCTTAGTATTAATGTCCACTTCCCATTTCTGACTCCAGTTCCATACCTTATTCAGGTCTTCTTGCAGTGCTTCACAGTCCTTATCAGTTTCTACTTTCCTTAACAGTTTGCATCATCAGCAAAGAAGCTCATGTAATAGTTCACATCCTCGTCCATGTCATTCATATAGATAGCAAACATTATTGGTGCCAGTACAGATCCTTGCAGTACTCCACTGTATGCCATAATATATTTGATACTAACAGGATAAATATGTATATTGGGTCCCGTTATGGAAACAACTAATGTACCCCTAGTGTATCAGGGTTTCTGCACAGCTGTGAAGTATGCATTCGATCACAATTATGTTTCCTACATATTTACAAGTTCAATTTTTTATAAAGTAAATATGGTATTATTCTAGTTGTGCACACCTACGCAATATAGCATTAGAAAATTAAACATTAATTTTGTAAATTACAATACATGAACGTAATATGTGATTTTCTTAGTGGAAATAAAAAACAAAAAACATTGCTAACGAAGCCACTACAGTATGGTACAGATGGCATGCCAGTCCAGTCACTATCAGACGATAGCTTACATTGTGGACTGAGTGTTCTCCAACTCCAAGTGACGTTAATAAGCACTGTTACAAAGACAATATTGCTTCCTTGGACTTTAAGAACATTGGTTATCTTAAATAGGTTAGTTAGGTTAGGTAGTTAAGGTAGGTTTGGTTAGAATAGACTAATTTATCATCGTTTCATTTCTTCGACCTCGGCACCTATCAAAACAAACACGGCATATCATTCAACTGCTGCAACTTTGTTCGTTAGAAAATAGGTTTTAGCAACTTTTTTGCTATTGATTTTTGCCAAGAAAATTGTATATTATATTGATCTATTATAATTTACAAAATTAATAATCAATTTTCTGTTGCTATAGCGCATAGGTGTGCATAATTAAAATTTTACCATAAATACATATGTATCAATCAGAAACAACAATATGAGTATATAAAGCATAATGCATCCAATAATAACACAATAAATAAGCACACAGGGTCCCCCTAAAGAAACACCCAGTGTACCACTCTATGTACCAGGTAAAAAGGGCATTTACACTAACCAAATCTCTGATCTACTGGGGCCAGCTGAAGAAACTTCCTACGTAGACGACATAACAATCACATGCACACATCGTAACACAGACAAAGCTGCAGAAATAATCCAGCCATACCTTGATACATGGTTCATCACAAACAGACTCAAAATAGGTCCAACCAAATCTACAGCAACACTTCTCACCAACTGGACAAAAGAACACAAATACATACCTCATCTCTACATCAACAACACTCTAATACCACACACAAACACATTGAAAATTCTTGGTGTAATATACGATACATCCATGTCTTTCAAACAACACATCACAAACATAAAAAACAAATGCACACCTAGACTTTACGCACTTAAGTCAATCACTGGAACAACATTTGGACAAAACAAAGAAACTAATACAACAATATACAAACAATGCATATGCATTGATGAATTATGCGAGTCCTGTATGGGCTCCTAATCTCAGTGAGACACACCACAACACCCTTCAAATCATACAAAACAAAGACCTAAAAACAATTACAGGCTGCACAAATACAACACCTACAGACCATTTACACCATGAAACAAAAGTCCTCAAAGTCAAGGACCACCTCGACATGAGAGGCACACAAACACTTGCCACAGCCACCACAAACACATCACACCCGCTCCACTACATAGCAGAACACCCACACACACCAAGAAACATTAAAACAACATTCAAAGACTTGTATCACACACAGATACTCTCTTCTCTTCCTCCACAACCGCCAAATACCAGCCTCCGGAAACATATTCATAAGCATATCACTCACCGCTCCATTAACACACTGAAAGACAACACATTGCCGCATGCCAGACCCCCTGATATCCACCCTCCTGAATCCTCTCTCCCATGAAAGGACAGAGTCCACCTGGCCAGACTGTGGTGCGGCCACCACCCAGCACTTCTAAGCTACCAGAAGAGGCTGGATGACCGCATTGTGAACAGCTGCCCAGGATGTAACACTTCACCCCATATCATACAACACATATTGGAAGACTGCAATATACACAATCATGCATGCAAACAACACAACATACACTCTATAAAGGATTTGTGGGAAAACCCAGTTTCGGCTGTGGCATTCCTTGGGGAGACGGGACTGCTCGGACAGACAGTCTAGGGAACGACAACAACAACTGAGATTGTACTCCTAATAAAGAAGACGAGAGTGCTACTGCATCATGTACACCTGGAAGATTCTGGATGGAGTGGTACCCTGTCCATCTCCACATGAAGATGTCATCAAGAGTCAGACCCATTCTAGGTTTGGGAGAACATACAAAATAAAAACTTTCACTTCAACCTCACAACTAAAAAAAATGAGGCATTATTATTATACTTTCAGGTACTTTGGCCCCAAGCTGTTTAACTGTCTGCCAAAAAAAAATTAGACACAAGAAAATGCAACACAGAAATATTCCAAAGGTGAAAGGAGACTCAACCATTTTCTGGAAAACATACCAGATGAGCCTCCTATTCTAGCTAGGTCAACATGAAAATGGAATTCCTAATATTTGAGCTGAAGTATTTCTCATTGGATGCAGAAAGTCATTATGAGTACAATGCAATTTGAATTATCCATCTAGCTGTCCTAGTTCCCAAGATATTGCATTTTGAAGGGTATTAAATCAGGCCTATTTTGTCCCAGGAAATCGGGCCAAAACGTGCGGTCTCACTAATCGGCGACCAAAGCCGACCAAACCCAAACAATGACCATTTTTACTCAAATGCACAATTTTATATAAAAATTTAGCATATGGTTGCATTATCTAACCTATTTTCTTTCAATTGTGTGATTTCCATGTAATTTGATCAAAGAAAAGTTACGTTTTTATCCTCTGCAAAATTACGGACCACAGCTGCGATTCATCCAGCCCGCCATCTATGATCACAGGTGGTATGGATCAAACTTCACTCAATTAAGTTTCTTACTATTGTGTTATTAGTGTAATAGATTGCATATAGTTCAATTATTTGAAGTATTTTCTTTTAAATGTGTGATTTTCAAGTAATTTGATCAAAGAAAAGTTATGTTTTAGCCTCTGCAAAATGACCGACCACAGCTACGAAAACCATAACAAATTAGCATATGGTTGCATTCTTTTTAAACTATTTTCTTTAAAATGTGTGATTTTCATGTAATTTGATCAAAGAGACGTTTCATTTTTATCCTTTGCAAAATTACCGGCCACAGCTACGAATACCGTCAAATTACATGAATATCACACATTTTAAAGAAAATAGTTTAAATAATTCAACTATATGCAATCTATTACATAGTAAGAAACTTAATAGTGTAGTTTGATCCATACCACCAGTGATCAAAGATGGCGGGCTGGATGAATCGTAGCTGTGGTCCGTAATATTACAGAGGATGAAAACATAACTTCTCTTTAATCAAATTACATGAAAATAACACATTTTAAAGAAAATAGTTCAAATAATTCAACTATATGTCTATTACACTAATAAGAGTAAGAAACTTAATAGAGTGATCATAGACAAGATGGCGGGCTGGACGGTATTCGTAGCTATGGTCGGTAATCTTGCAGAGGATAAAAACGTAACTTCTCTTTGGTCAAATTACATGGAAATTACACGCTTTTATGAAAATAGGTCAAATAATGCAACCATAGGCTAAATTTTTATATAAAATTGTGCATTTGAGCATTTTTCTTGAGTTTCTTCATCACAGCATACTTTCCCTTCCGCGATGCTGCTGGATGAATCTGTTCTTTTCAAGGCCTGTCTTGCTCGACTAGGGTGTAGTTGCCTTAGACCTATTACCTCCTGCCTGCATTCATTCAGCTTATAAGACAGGTCTATGTTCTCACACTCTAGCTTCAGTTTAAGGTTGCTCAGTTCCCTACACTCTACAGCTAATTTCCCTAATGCTTCCTTCTCTGCTACACTATTGAAATCTGCAGTTATTTGAGGAATCTGATCTGCATCAGAGCTACTTAAACTATGCACAGCCTCAGTTGTAGCCAGAGCTGCAGATGCAGATTTCTGGGGTGGGCAATACAATTTTGATAAAAATTTTGTCCAGACCTCACCACGCTTCCTTTTTGTCTGCTCAGACACCCTGTGGAATGATTGCCTAAGGTTAACCTCAGTTACTTCATTCAGACTTGGCATTTGATGGCTGAGTGCACAGTAAACAGCTTTCCAAGGAATTCTGTGTTTCTTTATGAACTTAAACATCTCATGGACATTACCATTGTTCACATGGCTGATGTTTGGCCGATTGCAATCTTTCAGGAAGCTTGCATCCTTTATGCCAAACTTTAACTTCTCACTATACAGCCCCAGGAATGACATATCAGCAAGTACAGTTATTCACACAATGTTCAATAGCAAGATATAACTGGATTATACTACCTTACAGTAGATTAGAGTACCAGTACACATCTACATCGGTGGTTGAAATGTCACAATGTGTTTGATGTTGTTATCCGATAATCTGAGCCGATAGAAAAAACAACAACTAATTAGTACCACCGATTTCTCAGCTCTTCCGTACTGGATTTTTTAGCTCATTTTTTTTTACGCTGAAACATAAACAAATTTTCGATTTACTGCTGAATGCAGGCTGCCATATTTATCTTATTTTTTATGTACCAACATGTAACTGATGAGGTGATTGTTTGAAATTTACTACAATCGTAGTAAATTCACTCACATAACATTTTTATGAATGAAATTTCCCGCGATATGTAAATTTTGCTGTTTGAATGGCGCGTGCATAAAATGACGCGCTATTGTGCTCGCCATCGACGGTGGCGCCTCTGGTGGTGTTTGACCTACCTACCTATTCCACACAGCCCAAGCAGAAGGGATACAGCATCAAACAGCATAATTGACCAGCTACAGTATATGAAGATGCAAACAGTGTGTGGAGGCAGTGGACTATCAAGTTGGCTGTGGTGATTCTACCAGAACTTCCAACAAGTAAGACAAGTTGAAGTTCAGTTATGTTAGGCTAGGTGATAGGTCTATTGGACAACGTAAGTTTCAGGTTAAATACCCGTGCTTGCATATTTCTGAATTTTACCTTGGATGACAAATCACGGGCATTATTCCAACCCTATATATTACAATTTGGCAAAAAAAAATGTAAATACATTTGAGAAATATATCTTTACTCAAACGAAAATCTTAATTACCTTTGTCTGATACAATCCAGTCTGGCATTGCTAGGCTAACAATGGCGAAAATATCGGCTGCCAAGAACAGCGCGCCGGATATTATTGTTAGTTTATCCATTTTGGCCTGTTAATCAACCATTTCCAGTCCTCTAGGAATTCTTATATTAACGCCCCTAAACACACGAAAGATTTGTTTATGTTGTAAGCAATTGGGTATATGTGTTATGAACTAATGGCAAATCGTCTATATTCTACTGTACCAACAACTTAGAATCAAATTCTAAATTTGTCAAATAATAAACTATCTGATTCGTTGGGTCATTCACTATTCTGTATATTGGGATAGAACAAATGCTTGCAGTGATAACATAAGAATATAAGAATAATGGAGCCTGAAAGAGACCATGAAGCCTACACTAATTAGTTCCATGTCCATTACCACCTGTCATTCCCATCCATAAAGATGTCTAACTGCTTATTAAAACAACCGATAGTTTCAGCGCTCACTACATGGTCACAAAGTCTGTTCCATTTGTTGACCGCCATATTAGTAAACCAATTTTTGCCTATTCCCTCCTTGAATATAAAATTGTCCAGTTTAAATCCATTACTGCGAGTCCTGCCCTGTTGTCTTAATATGATGACCTTGTTTGCCTTTGGTCCACTTAAACACCTCTATTAGATCACCCCGTGCTCTGCATCTTTCGAGAGTGTAAGTTAAGGTGCCTAAGCCCCTCTTCGTAAGGTAAATTTCTGAGTCCATGCATCATTTTGGGCAGTCTCCTCTGTACTAATTCTAATGACGGAGACCAAAACTGTACCGCATAGTCAAGGATGGGTCTAACTAACGCTAGATAGAGTTTGATAATTATCTCTGCACTTCTACTCATAACTGTCCCAGCAATGAAACCTAATGCCAAGGTCTATATATACCAGGTCTAACCTTTTCCGACCGAATTTCGAGGGTGTTGGCGCAGCGGGCCCGTGACATCACCTGGCTGCTCAAAGTGGGGTTCTCGCGTCCCATCGCTATTAGTTGTAGCTGGTTCGTTGCATGGACATGTTGCTGCCTCCGCTCGCACCGCTCCACGCAATTAGTTATATTCTGACAATGATGATCTATATATACTGGTATATATAGATCTTGACAATATGGCTTATTGTGCCATTAAGGGTTGTGGCTCAAACCAAAGAGGAATTAAGCCAAATGTTAATTTTCATCGTTTCCCTGCAAATACACACACACGCACATGTGAACGTGTACACATATAAGCACACACGACGATATCTCCCCTTCCCGTAAAATACAAGTATATAAACACACACACACACACACACACACACACACACACACACACACACACACACTTTCAACGAACGGACGGCTTGAAGAACGTTCTGAAGAAAAGTGCAGATTGTGGATCCCAACGCAAAGAGAAGTGCCTTTTTGTATTTGCAGGGTGGGGGGAAATTGCTCGTGGGGTAGTGGGAAAGTAAGGAAAGAGGAGAGGGGGAGGGATTGCTGGGGAAATGGAAGGTAATGAGGAGGTGGAGGAATTGGCCCTAACGGGCCGCCGAAAGGTGGACAAGCGACCGCAAGACGAGCTGGAGGATGACGACATGTCTAATAGGAATGTGAAGATTAGAAGTATAGATAGGAGCAATACAGTAGAAAGTGATGAGAATATTTTCAAGGGATTTAAATAAGGTGGGGGGGACACAACCCCCCCCCCCCCGACTGACAAGACTAGAAGAGAAGGTCGATAAGATGAACGAGGACTTGGAGCGTAGGTTCGGTAATGTTGACAGTATGATACGAAGAATTGAAAAATTGGAAGAACTAGAGAGGGCGAACAAAAACTTAACTAAGGAAATTGAAGAATTAAAACAACAGTTAAAAGAAGTAAAAGATGAGAATAAAGTCTTAAAGGAGAATAATATGGAGAACAAGGAGGGTTGGAAAAAAATCAGGAAAATAGCAAGGTTGCATTCACTGACATAATCAGACAGCAAATGAATGAACAAACTGAAAACTCAGTTATTAAAGTGATGAGACAGAAGGAGAATATAGTAAGAGACTTAGC
The DNA here is from genome assembly GCF_046742065.1 of Oratosquilla oratoria. Taxonomy (NCBI): domain Eukaryota; kingdom Metazoa; phylum Arthropoda; class Malacostraca; order Stomatopoda; family Squillidae; genus Oratosquilla; species Oratosquilla oratoria. Next base: position 29,163,684 of record NC_134796.1, read on the forward strand.
AGACAAAAAGAAATGTATAATTATATTAGGAATGGAAGAGATACATAACCCAGATAGAACCACAAGAATCAAAGAGGAAAATGAAAAAGTAAGAAATTTACTAGAATTAGTTCAGGAAGATGAACCAGAAATAATGAAACAAATCGAAGAGAAATTCAGGCTCGGGAAATATAGTACAGACAAGACCAGACCAATCAAGATTAAATTCAGGTCACAAACTACGGCTGAGAATATCTTATCCAAAACAGGGAAACTAGCAACAAGTGAACAATATAAAAAGGTATGGATAAAAAGGGAAATGAATAAAGAGGAAAGAGAGGAAGAAAAACAGAAAAGACTTGAAGCAAAGGAAAAAAACGAGATAAGAACGGAGTCAGAAAAAGAGAGATTCTATTGGAGAGTAGTGAATATGAAACTGAAGAAAGTCGACATACAAGAGAAAAACAAAAGGGAAACAGAGAACACAATGGAAGTGGCAGAAAACTAAGAGTGTCTTACACAAATATAGATGGATTAATAACAGGATTGAATGAACTGAATGATTACTTGAAAGAAAAAGAACCAGACATAACGGGAATTGTAGAAACAAAATTAAAAGGTCCACTACCACCCAACAGTGTAGGACATGATGCATATAATTATTGGATTAGAAACAGAGTGAAAAAGGAAGGGGGTGGAGTTATGTTCCTAACTAAGAAGGATATAAACGTGAAAGGTGTCACATATGGAAAGAATACAGTAGAAATGATAATGATGGAAGTAGAAGACAGAGATAAGAAGAACAGAAAGTTTGTGATAAATTATGTGCCCCCAAAAACAGCCTCATGGGAAGAGAGTGAACATAAAAGTATGTTAGAGGACACAAAGATAACATTAAACAAGATAATGGAAGAGGGAGGAAGAATAGTTATGATGGGCGACTTTAATTGCAAAGAAATCTGCTGGGAAGAAATGACAGTAAAGGGTGGAGACGGCTCATGGGGTAACGCTCTACTCGAGATGGTTACTGACCATACAATGACACAATGGATACAGGAGAACACTAGGTATAGAAATGAAGAAGAGCCATCGAAACTAGACCTAGTAATTACATCCGAACCTAGAATAGTGGACAAAATTGAATATAAAACACCAATAAGTAAAAGTGACCACATACTGATTGAACTGGAACTTAATGAAGAAAAATATATGAAAAGAAATGAACAATATAGAAAAGGAAGAATGATGTATGAAAAAACAAACTTTGATAAAATAAGAGAATTCTTCCAACAAGAAAACTGGGAAGAAATATACAAAGAAGAAACAACAGTGGAAGAGAAATGGAATATTTTGAAAAAAATTTACAAAAAAGGAGTGGAAAAGTATGTCCCAAGACAAAAACAAGAAAAAGAATATGTAAAATGCTGGTACAACAAAAGCTGTAGGGAGTTAAAAGACAATAGAGACAAAGCCTGGACCAGATGGAAAAAAGACAGAAGACCTGAAAAATGGAAAATATATACCTGCTATAGAAATGAATATGTACAAATGTGCAGAGAAGAAAAGAGAAAATATGAAAAAGATATCATAGAAAAGTGTAAAGATCAACCAAAACTATTCTACAGATTTGTAAACAATAAACTGAAAAACAAACAAGACTTGGAAAAATTAAGACAGGAGGGAGTTGAATACACTGAGGAAATAGAAATGGCGGAAATTATGAACAAACATTTCAAATCAGTGTTTACAAGGGAGAACATACAACCTGAAGAGAACGAATGGAAAGAGAAAGTCCCCCCTATGGAAGAAATAGAAGTAACAAAGAATGAAATATTAACACACTTGAGTAATCTTGATGTCAGAAAATCCCATGGACCAGATGAAATAGCAAACTGGATACTAAAAGAATGCAGGAATGAACTGGCAGACAAAATACATAGCATACTAAATAGTTCCTTGAAAGAAGGAAAAGTTCCAGAAGATTGGAAAAAAGCAAATATAGTACCTATATACAAAGGAGGAAATAAAGAAGACCCTACCAACTATAGACCAGTCTCTCTAACAAGTACAATAGCAAAAATTTGTGAAAGAATTATCAAAAGTAGATGGGTAAAATATTTAGAAAAAAAAAACAAAGTGTTAAATCCAAGGCAATTTGGATTCAGACAAGGACGATCATGCGTCACCAATTTAATATGCTTCTATTCAAGGCTAATAGATATAATACAGGAAAGAGATGGATGGGCGGACTGTGCATTTTTAGATCTAAAGAAAGCTTTTGACAAAGTACCACATAAGAAGTTGCTTAAGAAATTAGAAACTGAAGGAGGAATACAGGGCAAACTACTAAATTGGATGGAGGACTTTTTGCAAGAAAGAAAAATGAGAGTAGTGATAAGAAACCAGCACTCAAAATGGGATGAAGTAATAAGCGGTGTTCCGCAGGGAACAGTTCTGGCCCCAATAATGTTTGCTATATATATTAATGATATGGATGAAGGAATAGAAAGCTATATGAGCTTCTTTGCAGATGATGCAAAACTACTGAAAAGAGTGAAAACTGAAGAGGATTGTGAATCACTACAGAGAGATCTAAATAAAGTACAAGAATGGAGTAGGAAATGGGAGATGGAGTTCAATACAAAAAAGTGTAGTATAATGGAATTTGGAAAAAGCAAAAACAGAATAACAGGAGCATATAAATTGGGAGAAGAAGGAATAAAAAAAAGTAGAAAACGAGAAGGACCTGGGAGTCATTGTTATGAATAATATGTCACCTGAGAAACATATAAATAAGATTTTTGGAGAGACTTATAATCTAATAAGAACAATCAAAGTTGCATTTACATACCTGGATGAAGAAATGGTGAAGAAAATCCTAATCACCCTGATAAGACCAAGATTGGAATATGCAGCAACGATATGGTCACCAAGTACAAAAAAAATGTATAAAAAAACTTGAAAGAATACAAAGAGCAATTACAAAACTGGCACCAACACTCTCAAAACTATCATATGAAGAGAGACTACAAAAACTTGAACTACAGACACTAGAGCAAAGAAGAGAGAGAGGAGATTTGATAGCTATTTACAGAATCATGAAAGGCATAGAAATTACTGACAGAGAGAATCTGATAAAATGGGATGACAGAAATACTAGAGGACACGGAAAGAAAATAAAAAAAGACAGCTATAGAAGAGATTTGAAAAAGAACAGCTTTCCTCACAGAGTAATAGACAGTTGGAACAAGTTAGATGAGAAAGTGGTGTGTGCAAAGACAATACATGAATTTAAAAATAGTTTAGATAAAATGAGATATGAAGACGGGACCCCACGAGCATAGCTCCCCTTCCCGTAAAATACAACTAGGTAAATACACACACACACACACACACACACACACACACACACACACACATACACACATAAACACATGCACACTATTTGCACACACAAAAGTGCAATTGTGCATACACACACACACACACACACACACACACACACACACTTTCAACGAACGGACGGCTTGAAGAACGTTCTGAAGAAAAGTGCAGATTGTGGATCCCAACGCAAAGAGAAGTGCCTTTTTGTATTTACAGGGTGGGGGGTAAATTGCTCGTGGGGTAGTGGGAAAGTAAGGAAAGAGGAGAAGGGGAGGGATTGCTGGGGAAATGGAAGGTAATGAGGAAGTAGAGGACTTGGTCCTAACAGACCGCCGAAAAGTAAACAAGCGACCACAAGACGAGCTGGAGGACGACGGAATGTCTAATAAGAATGTAAAGATTAGAAGTATAGATAGGAACAATACAGTAGAAAGTGATGAGAATATTTTCAAGGGATTTAAAGAGAGTGGGGGGGACACAACCCCCCCCCCCCCCGACTGACAAGACTAGAGAAGAAGGTTGATAAGGTGATCGAGGACTTGGAGAGTAGGTTAGGTCATATGAACACCATTTTACAAAGGGTTGAAAGATTGGAAGAACTAGAAAAGGCGAATAAAAACTTAACTGATGAAATAGAAGACCTAAAAAGACAGTTAAGAGATGTAAAGGTGGAGAATGAGGAATTGAAGAAGAATAGTAAAGAAAACAGAGAAACGATAGCTAAAGAAAGTAAAAATTGGAAGAAAACCCAAGAAGGAAATAAGGTTTCATTCACTGACATAGTCAAACAGCAAATGAATGAACAAACTGAAAACTCAGTTATTAAAGTGATGAGACAGAAGGAGAATATAGTAAGAGATTTAGCAGACAAGAAGAAATGTATAATTATATTAGGAATGGAAGAGAAACACAACACAGATAGAACCACAAGAATCAAAGAGGAAAATGAAAAAGTAAGCCAATTACTAGAATCAGTTCAGGAAGATGAACCAGAAATTATGAAACAAATCGAAGAGAAATTTAGACTCGGAAAGTATAGCACAGACAAGACCAGACAAATTAAGATTAAATTCAAGTCACAAACAACGGCAGAGAATATCTTATCCAAAACAGGGAAACTAGCAACAAGTGAACAATACAAAAAGATATGGATAAAAAGAGAAATGAATAAGGAGGAAAGAGAGGAAGAAAAGCAGAAAAGACTGGAAGCTAAGGCAAAAAACGAGAACAGAACGGAGTCAGAGAAAGAGAGATTCTATTGGAGAGTAGTGAACATGAAACTAAGGAAGTTCGACATACAAAAGAAAAACATAAGGGAAACAGAGAACACAATGGAAGTGGCAGAAAACTAAGAGTGTCTTACACAAATATAGATGGATTAATAACAGGATTGAATGAGCTGAATGATTATTTGAAAGAAAAAGAACCAGACATAATGGGAATTGTAGAAACAAAATTAAAAGGCCCACTACCAACCAACAGTGTAGGACATGATGCATACTATTATTGGTTTAGAAACAGAGTGTAAAAGGCAGGGGGTGGAGTTATGTTCCTTACTAAGATGGATATAAACGTTAAAGGTGTCATATATGGAAAAGATACAGTAGAGATGATTATGATAGAAGTAGAAGACAGAGATAAGAAGAGCAGAAAATTTGTAATAAATTATGTGCCTCCAAAAACAGCCTCATGGGAGGAGAGTGAACATAAAAGTATGTTAGAGGACACAAAGATAACATTAAATAAAATAATGGAAGATGGAGGAAGAATAGTTATGATGGGCGACTTTAATTGCAAAGAAATCTGCTGGGAAGAAATGACAGTAAAGGGTGGAGACGACTCATGGGGAAACGCTCTACTTGAGATGATTATTGACCACACAATGACACAATGGATACAAGAGAACACTAGGTATAGAAATGAAGAAGAACCATCGAGACTAGACTTATTAATTACATCTGAACCTAGAATAGTGGGCAAGATTGAATATAAAACACCAATAGGTAAAAGTGACCACATATTGATTGAACTGGAACTTAATGAAGAAAAATATATGAAAAGAAATGAACAATATAGAAAAGGAAGAATGATGTATGAAAAAACAAACTTTGATAAAATAAGAGAATTCTTCCAACAAGAAAACTGGGAAGAAATATACAAAGAAGAAACATCAGTGGAAGAGAAATGGAATATTTTGACAAAAATTTACAAAAAAGGAGTGGAAAAGTATGACCCAAGACAAAAACAAGAAAAAGAATATGTAAAATGCTGGTACAACAAAAGCTGTAGGGAGTTAAAAGACAAAAGAGACAAAGCCTGGACCAGATGGAAAAAAGACAGAAAACCTGAAAAATGGAAAATATATACCAGTTATAGAAATGAATATGTACAAACGTGCAGAGAGGAAAAGAGAAAATATGAAAAAGACGTCATAGAAAAATGTAAAGATCAACCAAAACTATTCTACAGATTTGTAAACAATAAACTGAAAAACAAACAGGACTTGGAGAAACTAAGACAAGGGGGAGTTGAATACACTGAGGAAATGGAAATGGCGGAAATTATGAACAAACATTTTAAATCAGTGTTTACAAGGGAGAACATACAACCTGAAGAGATTGAGTGGAAAGAGAAAATCCCCCCTATAGAAAAAATAGAAGTATCAAAGAATGAAATATTGATACACTTGAGTAATCTTGATGTCAGAAAATCACATGGACCAGATGAAATAGCAAACTGGATTCTGAAAGAATGCAGGAATGAACTGGCAGACAAAATACATAGCATAATAAGCAGTTCCTTGAAAGAAGGAAAAGTTCCAGAAGATTGGAAAAAAGCAAATATAGTACCTATATATAAAGGAGGAAATAAAGAAGACCCTACCAACTATAGACCAGTCTCTCTAACAAGTACAATAGCAAAAATTTGTGAAAGAATTATCAAAAGTAGATGGGTAAAATACTTGGAAAAAAACAACGTACTAAATCCAAGGCAATTTGGATTCAGACAAGGACGATCATGCGTCACCAATTTAATATGTTTCTATTCAAGGCTAATAGATATAATACAAGAAAGAGATGGATGGGCTGATTGTGCATTTCTAGACCTAAAAAAAGCTTTTGACAAAGTACCACATAAGAAGTTGCTTAAGAAACTAGAATCTGAAGGAGGAATACAAGGTAAATTACTAAATTGGATGGAAGACTTTTTGCAAGAAAGAAAAATGAGAGTAGTGATAAGAAACCAGCACTCAAAATGGAATGAAGTAATAAGCGGTGTCCCGCAGGGAACAGTCCTGGCCCCAATAATGTTTGCTATATATATTAATGATATGGATGAAGGAATTGAAAGCTATATGAGCTTCTTTGCAGACGATGCAAAACTACTGAAAAGAGTGAAAACTGAAGAAGATTGTGAATCACTACAGAGAGATCTAAATAAAGTACAGGAATGGAGTAGGAAGTGGGAGATGGAGTTCAACACAAAAAAGTGTAGTATAATGGAATTTGGAAAAAGCAAAAACAGAATAACAGGATCATATAATTTGGGAGAAGAAGGAATAAAAAAAGTAGAAAATGAGAAGGACCTGGGAGTCATTGTTATGAATAATATGTCACCTGAAAAAACATATAAATAAGATTTTTGGAGAAACTTATAATTTAATAAGAACAATCAAAGTGGCATTTACATACCTGGATGAAGAAATGGTGAGGAAAATCCTAATCACCCTGATAAGACCAAGATTAGAATATGCAGCAACAATATGGTCACCAAGTACAAAAAAATGTATAAAAAAACTTGAAAGAATACAAAGAGCAATTACAAAACTGGCACCAACACTCTCAAAACTATCATATGAAGAAAGACTACAAAAACTTGAACTACAGACACTAGAGCAAAGAAGAGAGAGAGGAGATTTGATAGCTATTTACAGAATCATGAAAGGCATAGAAATTATTGATAGAGAGAATCTGATAAAATGGGATGACAGAAATACAAGAGGACACGGAAAGAAAATAAAAAAAGACAGCTATAGAAGAGATCTGAAAAAGAACAGCTTTCCTCACAGAGTAATAGACAGTTGGAACAAGTTAGATGAGAAAGTGGTGTGTGCAAAAACAATACATGAATTTAAAAATAGTTTAGATAAAATGAGAAATGAAGACGGGACCCCACGAGCATAGCTCCCCTTCCCGTAAAATACAACTAGGTAAATACAACTAGGTAAATACACACACACACACACACACACACACACACACACACACACACACACACACACACAGACACACACACACACACACACACACACACACACACACACACACACACACACACACACACACACACACACGAATTTAAAAATAGTTTAGATAAAATGAGATATGAAGACGGGACTTCACGAGCATAGCTCCCCTTCCCGTAAAATACAACTAGGTAAATACAACTAGGTAAATACACATTCACAAACACGCTCACACAAACATACACACTAGTTAGTTAGCTTGTTAGGTAGTTAGTTCGTTAGCTAGAAAGTTGGTTGGTTGAATGATTGATTCGTTGACTGGTTGATTGATTAGTAGATTATTCTATTGTTTAGATCTTTAGTCAACCAGTGGATCTATCCTTGGGAACAATGCCGTACTAAACAGATGGTGTCATAGTGGTGGAAAGGGAGAATAGTGGAAGTTCAAAAAGATCAATAATCATGAAAAAACGGGAAGATGATGAACATGGTACCCTAAAGGGTGGACGATTTCTTTTTACCAAAATAAAAATTTCTGGTGGTAATCATATATACATACATATGTATATATATATATATGTATATATATATATATATATACATATACATATATATACATATATATGTATATATATATATACATACATATATATATATTATATATATACATATGTGTGTGTGTGTGTGTGTGTGTGTGTGTGTGTGTGTGTGTATTTACCTAGTTGTATTTACCTAGTTGTATTTTACGGGAAGGGGAGCTATGCTCGTGGGGTCCCGTCTTCATATCTCATTTTATCTAAACTATTTTTAAATTCGTGTATTGTTTTTGCACACACCACTTTCTCATCTAACTTGTTCCAACTGTCTATTGCTCTGTGAGGAAAGCTGTTCTTTTTCAAATCTCTTCTATAGCTGTCTTTTTTTATTTTCTTTCCGTGTCCTCTTGTATTTCTGTCATCCCATTTTATCAGATTCTCTCTATCAGTAATTTCTATGCCTTTCATGATTCTGTAAATAGTTATCAAATCTCCTCTCTCTCTTCTTTGCTCTAGTGTCTGTAGTTTAAGTTTTTGTAGTCTCTCTTCATATGATAGTTTTGAGAGTGTTGGTGCCAATTTTGTAATTGCTCTTTGTATTCTTTCAAGTTTTTTTATACATTTTTTTGTACTTGGTGACCATATCGTTGCTGCATATTCCAATCTTGGTCTTATTAGGGTGATTAGGATTTTCCTCACCATTTCTTCATCCAGGTATGTAAATGCCACTTTGATTGTTCTTATCAAATTATAGGTTTCTCCAAAAATCTTATTTATATGTTTCTCAGGTGACATATTATTCATAACAATGACTCCCAGGTCCTTCTCATTTTCTACTCTTTTTATTCCTTCTTCTCCCAAATTATATGCTCCTGTTATTCTGTTTTTGCTTTTTCCAAATTCCATTATACTACACTTTTTTGTATTGAACTCCATCTCCCACTTCCTACTCCATTCCTGTACTTTATTTAGATCTCTCTGTAGTGATTCACAATCTTCTTCAGTTTTCATTCTTTTCAGTAGTTTTGCATCATCTGCAAAGAAGCTCATATAGCTTTCAATTCCTTCATCCATATCATTAATATATATAGCAAACATTATTGGGGCCAGAACTGTTCCCTGCGGGACACCGCTTATTACTTCATTCCATTTTGAGTGCTGATCTCTTATCACTACTCTCATTTTTCTGTCTTGCAAAAAGTCTTCCATCCAATTTAGCAATTTACCTTGTATTCCTCCTTCATATTCTAATTTCTTAAGCAGCTTCTTATGTGGTACTTTGTCAAAAGCTTTTTTTAGGTCTAGAAATGCACAATCAGCACATCCATCTCTTTCCTGTATTATATCTATTAGCCTTGAATAGAAACATATTAAATTGGTGACGCATGATCGTCCTTGTCTGAATCCAAATTGCCTTGGATTTAGTACGTTGTTTTTTTCCAAGTATTTTACCCATCTACTTTTGATAATTCTTTCACATATTTTTGCTATTGTACTTGTTAGAGAGACTGGTCTATAGTTGGTAGGTTCTTCTTTATTTCCTCCTTTATATATAGGTACTATATTTGCTTTTTTCCAATCTTCTGGAACTTTTCCTTCTTTTAAGGAACTGCTTATTATGCTATGTATTTTGTCTGCCAGTTCATTCCTGCATTCTTTCAGAATCCAGTTTGCTATTTCATCTGGCCCATGCGATTTTCTGACATCAAAATTACCCAAGTGTGTCAATATTTCATTCTTTGTTACTTCTATTTCTTCCATAGGGGGGACTTTTTCCTTCCACTCAATCTCTTCAGGTTGTATATTTTCCCTTGTAAACACTGATTTAAAATGTTTGTTCATAATTTCTGCCATTTCCATTTCCTCAGTGTATTCAACTCCTCCTTGTCTTAATTTCTCCAAGTCTTGTTTGTTTTTCAGTTTATTGTTTACAAATCTGTAGAATAGTTTTGGTTGATCTTTACACTTTTCTATAACATCTTTTTCATATTTTCTTTTTTCCTCTCTGCACTTTCGTACATATTCATTTCTATAACCAGTATATATTTTCCATTTTTCAGGTCTTCTGTGTTTTTTCCATCTGGTCCAGGCTTTGTCTCTTTTGTCTTTTAACTCCCTACAACTTTTGTTGTACCAGCATTTTACATATTCTTTTTCTTGTTTTTGTCTTGGGACATACTTTTCCACTCCTTTTTTGTAAATTTTTGTCAAGATATTCCATTTCTCTTCCACTGATGTTTCTTCTTTGTATATTTCTTCCCAGTTTTCTTGTTGGAAGAATTCTCTTATTTTATCAAAGTTTGTTTTTTCATACATCATTCTTCCTTTTCTATATTGTTCATTTCTTTTCATATATTTTTCTTCATTAAGTTCCAGTTCAATCAATATGTGGTCACTTTTACCTATTGGTGTTTTATATTCAATCTTGTCCACTATTCTAGGTTCAGATGTAATTAATAAGTCTAGCCTCGATGGTTCTTCTTCATTTCTATACCTAGTGTTCTCCTGTATCCATTGTGTCATTGAATGGTCAGTAATCATCTCAAGTAGAGCATTTCCCCATGAGTCATCACCACTCTTTACTGTCATTTCTTCCCAGCAGATTTCTTTGCAATTAAAGTCGCCCATCATAACTATTCTTCCTCCGTCTTCCATTATTTTAGTTAATGCTATCTTTGTGTCCTCTAACATACTTTTATGTTCACTCTCCTCCCATGAGGCTGTTTTCGGAGGCACATAATTGATCACAAATTTTCTGCTCTTCTTATCTCGGTCTTCCACTTCTATCATAATCATCTCTACTGTATTCTTTCCATATATGACACCTTTCACGTTTATATCCTTCTTAGTCAGGAACATAACTCCACCCCCTTGTTTTTTCTCTCTGTTTCTAATCCAATAATTGTATGTATCATGTCCTACACTGTTGGGTGGTAGTGGGCCTTTTAATTTTGTTTCTACAATTCCCATTATGTCCGGTTCTTTTTCTTTCAAATAATCATTCAGTTCATTCAATCCTGTTATTAATCCATCTATATTTGTGTAAGACACTCTTAGTTTTCTGCCACTTCCATTGTGTTCTCTGTTTCCCTTATGTTTTTCTTTAGTATGTCGAACTGCTTTATTTTCATGTTCACTACTCTCCAATAGAATCTCTCTTTCTCTGACTCCGTTCTTTCCTCGTTTTTTGCCTTAGCTTCAATTCTTTTCTTCTTTTCTGCCTCTCTTTCCTCCTTATTCATTTCTCTTTTTATCCATACCTTTTTATATTGATCATTTGTTGCTAGTTTCCCTGTCTTGGATAGAATTTTCTCTGCCGTTGTTTGTGACCTGAATTTAATCTTAATTGGTCTGGTCTTATCTGTACTATATTTTTCTAGTCTGAATTTTTCCTCAATTTCCTTTATAATTTCTGGTTCATCTTCCTGGACTAATTTTAATAAACTGCTTACTCTTTCATTTTCCTCCTTGATTCTTGCGGTTCTATCTGGGTTATGTTTCTCTTCCATTCCTAATATAATTATACATTTCTTTTTGTCAGCTAATTCTCTTACTATATTCTCCTTCTGTCTCATCACTTTAATAACTGAGTCTTCATTATGTTCTTTCAATTGCTGTTTGACTATGTCAGTGAATGAAACCTTATTCCCTTCTTGAGTTATTCTCCAATTTTTAACTTCTGTAGCTATTTTCTCTCTATTTTCATTACTATTCTTCTTCAATTTCTCATTCTCCTCCTTTACATTTCCTAACTGTCTTTTTAGGTCCTCTATTTCTTCAGTTAAGTTTCTGTTAGCCTTCTCTAGTTGTTCCAACCTTTCAATTCTCTGGAAAATGGAGTCTACATTACCTAACTTACGTTCCAAGTCCTCGATCACCTTATCAACTCTCTCCTCTAGTCTTATCAGTCGGGGGGGGGGGGGTTGTGTCCCCCCCACCCTCTTTAAATCCCTGGAACATATTCTCGTCACTTTCTTCTGTATTGCTCCTCTCTATACTTCTAATCTTTACATTTTTATTAGACATTTGATCCTCGCTAAGTCTTTTGTTTACCTTCCGCTTGTCTGGCTGGGCAAAGTCTACTCCCTCCTCATTTCCTTCCATTTCCCTCAGTAATCCCTCCCCTTTTCCTCTTTCCCTACGTTCCCACTACTCCACGAGCAATTTCCCCCCCACCCTGCAAAAACACTAGGCACTTCTCTTTGCGTTGGGATCCACAGACTTCACTTTTCTTCAGAACGTCTTCTAAGCCGTCCATTCGTTGAAGTGTGTGTGTGTGTGTGTGTGTGTATGTGTGTGTGTGTGTGTGTGTGTGTGTGTGTGTGTGTGTGTGTGTGTGTGTGTGTGTATGTGTGTGTGTGTGTGCGTGTGTGTGTGCGTGTGTTTGTGTGTGTGTGTGTGTGTGTGTGTGAGAGAGAGAGAGACAGAGAGAGAGAGAGAGAGAGAGAGAGAGAAATGGATGAGGAAGGGCAAACGAAGAATGTGTTGGGAATAGAGTTTATTGCTCTAACGTTTCGACCAACTTGGTCCTCTGAAGAAGACCAAGTTGGTCGAAACGTTAAGGCAATAAACTCTA
>NC_134796.1:29191404-29193904 GCF_046742065.1 Oratosquilla oratoria
CAAGGGTAGTGGGTCAGGGATTGGAGATGGTTAAAGAAAATGGAGAAAAGTGGGAGGTGAGCCAGCTGTTGTTTGCTGACGACACTGCGCTTGTGGTAGGATCGGAGGAGGGATTGAGGAAGTTGGTGACAGAGTTTGGAAGAGTATGTGATAGAAGAAAGCTAAAGATAAATGTGGGTAAAAGTAAGGTGATGAGATGTACAAGGGGTGAAAGTGGCAGTAGACTGGAAGTGAGTATTAAGGGAGAGCGACTGGAAGAAGTGGATAGTTTTAGATACTTGGGTGCAAATGTGGCAGGAAAAGGTGGAGTGAAGGTGGAGGTAGTATGTAGATTGAGAGAAGCGAGTAAATGCCTTGGTGGATTAAAAAGTGTAATGAGAAATAGACATTTGGGAAAGGATGCTAAGAGAAGACTGTATGAAGGAGTGATTGTGCCTCTCCCGTCCTTCCTCAACAGACATTCCTCTCTTTTGTAATACCCCTTTCACCCCCATCCATCCATCTCATCCTAGGATGCCCCCTCAAATTCACTCCTTCCACCTCTGCCTTCCACACTTCTTTTATTAATCTTTCTTCACTCATTCTTTCCATGTGTCCAAACCATCCTAATACTCTTTCATCAACCCTATCTCCCAGTTCCCTTTCCACCCCTGTTCTCCTCCTCACCTCCTCATTTCTCACTCTATCTAGCCTAGTAACCCCTATCATACTTCCAGACATTTCATCTCGAACACATTCAAACTCTTTCTCTCTTCCTCATGTTCCATGTTTCTGCCCCGTATAATGCTGTTGGCACAATCACTCCTTCATATAACCTCCTCTTAGCATCCATTCCCAGATGTCTATTTCTCATTACACTTTCCAATCCGCCAAGGCATTTACTCGCTTCTCTCAATCTACATTATATCTCCACCCCCACTCCTCCCTTTCCTGTCACATTCGCACCCAAGTATCTAAAACTATCCACTTCCTCCAGTCTTTCACACTTAATGCTCACATCCAGCCTGCTGTCACTCTCTCCCCTTGTACATCTCATCACCTTACTTTACCCACATTTATCTTCAGCTTCCTTCTTTCACACACCTTCTCAAACTCTGTCACTAACTTCCTCAATCTCTCCTCCGATCCTGCTACAAGCGCAGTGTCGTCAGCTAACAACAGCTGGCTCACCTTCCACTTTTCTTCATTTTCTTTAATCATCTCCAACCCCTGATCCACTACCCTTGCACTCAACTCTCGCACCACCCCATCCATATAAAGATTGAACAGCCAGGGCGACATAACACATCCCTGACGAAGTCCCACCTTTACCTCAAACCATTCACTCTCTCCATTTCTAATCCTAACACAAGCTCTACTAATCTCGTAAAAACTCTTGACTGCTCCTACAGCTTTCCTCCTATCCCATATATCTGCAGTACCTCCCACACTACCTTCCTGTCTACCCTACCATAAGCCTTTTCCAGATCCATAAAAGCCCCCAAAAAACATCCTTACCTTTTCCTATAGCTTTCTCACATATCTGTCTTACCACAAATATCTAATCTACACAACCCCTACCTCTCCTAAACCACACTGTTCCTCACCAATTACTCCATCTGTCCCTCTCCTAATCCTCTCAATCAAGACCCTTCCATAAGCCTTCCCAACTACACTCAACAAGCTGATCCCTCTGAAATTACTACATTCACACTTGTCCCCCTTTCCCTTGTAAAGTGGAACTGTACAGACACTCCTCCAGTCCTCCGGCACTCTACCCTCTCTTAAACAAACATTAAATAACCTCACCAGCCAGTCCACCATAACTGCACCTCCATTCTTCAGACATTCTACATGGCATCCATCCAGACCAGGTGCCTTACCTGCTCTCATCATCTTAAAAGCTGCTTTCATTTCATCCTTCCCTATCTCTCCTCCATTTTCCTCACTCATCACTCTCATTTTCTTAGCGCTTCCCACTGCAACTATCTTTCCCTTCCTATCCTCCTTCACATTTAGCAACTCCCTAAAATACTCTGCCCACCTTCTTCTCACTGCCTTCTCTTCTATTACCATCTCTCCATCTGCACCTTTTACTTTTTCTTCTCTACTTGATTCGCCTCCTCTTTCTCTTTTAATTTCCTTCCAAAACATCTTTTTATTGCTTTCAAATTTTTCTGTCATACTATTACCCCATTTCACATCTGCTCTCCTCTTTGCTTCCTTTATCTTATGCTTAACTTTGAGAATAAACACCTTGTGAGATCGAAACCTTTATTAGTACTATGTTTCGCTTGTTAAAGCTTTTTCAAGTACAGACATGACACACACTCTGAGCACATATAAGCCTTCCTTTCTCTTTACTTTGTACCTCTCATACGATTCCCCCATCCTAATTTGCAGCCATTCTATGAATGCCTGCTTCTTCTCTTTTACACCCTTCTTTGCTTCCTCATCCCACCACTCACTACCCTTCCTTCTATTTCTTCCCGCCCTCCTTATTCCACACACCATCTTTTCA
>NC_134796.1:29198904-29270785 GCF_046742065.1 Oratosquilla oratoria
TAATAGTAATAATATTAATAATGATAATAATAATAATAATAATAATAATAATAATAATAATAATAATAATAATAATAATAATAATAATAATAATAATAATAATAATAATAATAATAATAGTAATGATGATAATGATGATAATGATAATAATAATAGTAATAATAATAATGATAATAATAATAATAATGATAATTAATAATAATAATGATAATAATAATAATAATAATAATAATAATAATAATAATAATAATAATAATAATAATAATAATAGTAATAGTAATAATAATAATAATTATAATTATAATAAAAATAACAATAACAACAATGATAATAATAATAGTAATAATAATTATAATAATAATAATAATAATAATAATAATAATAATAATAATAATAATAATAATAATAATAATAATAATAATAATAATAATAATAATAATAATAATAATAATAATAATAATAATAATAATAATAATAATAATAATAATAATAATAATAATAATAATGATAATAATAATAATAATAATGATAAAAATAATAATGATAAAAATAATAATGATAATGATAATAATGATGATAATGATAATAATAATTATAATAATGATAATTATAATAATAATAATAATAATAATAATAATAATAATAATAATAATAATAATAATAATAATAATAATAATAATAATAATAATAATAATAATAATAATAATGATAATAATAATAATAATAATAATAATAATAATAATAATAATAATAATAATAATAATAATAATAATAATAATAATGATAATAATAATAATAATAATAATAATAATGTATATCGCCCATTGATTGTCAAGCTGTAGGTACACACGCTTGGAGGCAATAATCCTCTATGCGTAGAATACACACACAAGCATATCACAAATAAAAAATAACGCAACTACATGCACAAACACCAACATAAAAATTTTCTTATACTGATTTTTTTTTTCATTTCTTTCTCTCCTACTACATCTTCTCATTTTAGTTTACCTACCACTAAAATTATTTCCAATTTCTCTCTTTCTCTACGACTAAACCTCATACTCATTTTCTAACTTTGTTTGATGAGGTTAAGAAGAATGATTATCCCTACATAGCCTCACGGTTACACGTATAAACCCCAGCGTCCAACCCCCAAGTCTCCTGCCCACTCCTCCAAATCCACGACACCACAAAATAAATGTCCCTAATCGCCCGGTGGCAGAAGCTCTCTTTTATACACAACTATCTTTTCATTTTCATACAGACATCTCTTTCCCACCTACAACTACTGACCCCGCGCAAGCGGGTGGTCTGTCCTAGCTAGTAAACATAGTCCATAGTCACGGAGGCGACGATATAAAGAAAAAACAAAACAAAAATAATTTATCCCCAACGCCTCCAACCAATGTAGAACATTAGTCTACACTACCCTCTTACCTTCTTAACTTCTCCCCTTTTTACCTTCCTATCTCAATATCATCTTGCCTTTTTATATTCTTACCTTCTTACCTTTTCTGAGGTCACTTATAATATTCCTTGTCTTGCCTCTTTGTCCTGTTCCCCAACTTGACATAAATTTCTATTGATCTTTCATGTGTTCACATTTTATTTTTCCCGAATTGACCCTATTATTTTCTTTGTGAGAATTACATAAAAACTTTGAATTGCGACACCACTTGTTTGATCAATATATACATACATACATACACACATACATACGTACATACATACATACATACATACATACATGCATACATACATACATACATACATACATACATACATACATACATACATACATATATATTTAGAAATTATTCCAGACAAATGAGAGAGAAATGGATGGGGAAGGGCAAACGAAGATGTGTTGGGAATAGAGTTTATTGCCTTAACGTTTCGACCAACTTGGTCTTCTTCAGAGGACCAAGTTGGTCGAAACGTTAGGGCAATAAACTCTATTCCCAACACATTCTTCGTTTGCCCTTCCCCATCCATTTCTCTCTCTCTCTCTCTCTCTCTCTCACACACACACACACACACACACACACACACACACACACACACACACACACACACACACACACACACACACACACACACACACACACACACACACACACACACACACACGCACACACGCACACACACACACACACACACACACACACACACACACACACACACACACACACACACACACACACACACACACACACACACACACACTTCAACGAATGGACGGCTTAGAAGACGTTCTGAAGAGAATTGAAGTTTGTGGATCCCAACGCAAAGAGAAGTGCCTATTGTATTTACAGGGTGGGGGGAAATTGCTCGTGGAGTAGTAGGAAAGTAGGGAAAGAGGAAAGGGGGAGGGATTACTGAGGGAAATGGAAGGAAATGAGGAAGGAGTAGACTTGGCCCAGGCAGACAGGCGAAAGGTAAACAAAAGGCCCCCCGACGACGATGAAATGTCTAATAAAAATGTAAAGATTAGAAGTATAGATAAGAGCAATACAGTAGAAAGTGATGAGAATATTTTCCAGGGATTTAAAGAGGGTGTCCCCCCCCCCCGACTGACAAGACTAGAAGAGAAGGTCGATAAGATGATCGAGGACTTGGAGCGTAGGTTCGGTCATGTTGACAATATTATACGAAGAGTTGAAAAATTGGAAGAACTAGAGAAGGCGAACAAAAACTTAACTAAGGAAATTGAAGAATTAAAAAAAACAGTTAAAAGAAGTAAAAGATGAGAATAAAGTCTTAAAGGAGAATAATAAGGAGAACAAGGAGGGTTGGAAAAAAATTCAAGAAAATAGCAAAGTTGCATTCACTGACATAATCAGACAGCAAATGAATGAACAAACTGAAAACTCAGTTATTAAAGTGATGAGACAGAAGGAGAATATAGTAAGAGACTTAGCAGACAAAAAGAAATGTATAATTATATTAGGAATGGAAGAGAAACATAACCCAGATAGAACCACAAGAATCAAAGAGGAAAATGAAAAAGTAAGAAATTTACTAGAATTAGTTCAGGAAGATGAACCTGAAATAATGAAACAAATCGAAGAGAAATTCAGGCTCGGGAAATATAGTACAGACAAGACCAGACCAATCAAGATCAAATTCAGGTCACAAACTACGGCTGAGAATATCTTATCCAAAACAGGAAAACTAGCAACAAATGAACAATATAAAAAGGTATGGATAAAAAGAAAAATGAATAAAGAGGAAAGAGAGGAAGAAAAACAGAAAAGACTTGAAGCAAAGGAAAAAAACGAGAGAAGAACGGAGTCAGAAAAAGAGAGATTCTATTGGAGAGTAGTGAATATGAAACTAAAGAAAGTCGACATACAAGAGAAAAACAAAAGGGAAACAGAGAACACAATGGAAGTGGCAGAAAACTAAGAGTGTCTTACACAAATATAGATGGATTAATAACAGGATTGAATGAACTGAATGATTATTTGAAAGAAAAAGAACCAGACATAATGGGAATTGTAGAAACAAAATTAAAAGGTCCACTACCACCCAACAGTGTAGGACATAATACATATAATTATTGGATTAGAAACAGAGAGAAAAAAACAAGGGGGTGGAGTTATGTTCCTGACTAAGAAGGATATAAACGTGAAGGGTGTCACATATGGAAAGAATACAGTAGAGATGATAATGATGGAAGTAGAAGACAGAGATAAGAAGAACAGAAAGTTTGTGATAAATTATGTGCCCCCAAAAACAGCCTCATGGGAAGAGAGTGAACATAAAAGTATGTTAGAGGACACAAAGATAACATAAAACAAGATAATGGAAGAGGGAGGAAGAATAGTTATGATGGGCGACTTTAATTGCAAAGAAATCTGCTGGGAAGAAATGACAGTAAAGGGTGGAGACGGCTCATGGGGAAACGCTCTACTTGAGATGGTTACTGACCATACAATGACACAATGGATACAGGAGAACACTAGGTATAGAAATGAAGAAGAGCCATCGAAACTAGACCTAGTAATTACATCCGAACGTAGAATAGTGGACAAAATTGAATATAAAACACCAATAAGTAAAAGTGACCACATATTGATTGAACTGGAACTTAATGAAGAAAAATATATGAAAAGAAATGAACAATATAGAAAAGGAAGAATGATGTATGAAAAAACAAACTTTGATAAAATAAGAGAATTCTTTCAACAAGAAAACTGGGAAGAAATATACAAAGAAGAAACATCAGTGGAAGAGAAATGGAATATTTTGACAAAAATTTACAAAAAAGGAGTGGAAAAGTATGTCCCAAGACAAAAACAAGAAAAAGAATATGTAAAATGCTGGTACAACAAAAGCTGTAGGGAGTTAAAAGACAAAAGAGACAAAGCCTGGACCAGATGGAAAAAAGACAGAAGACCTGAAAAATGGAAAATATATACCTGTTATAGAAATGAATATGTACAAATGTGCAGAGAGGAAAAGAGAAAATATGAAAAAGATATCATAGAAAAGTGGAAAGATCAACCGAAACTATTCTACAGATTTGTAAACAACAAACTGAAAAACAAACAAGACTTGGAGAAATTAAGACAGGAGGGAGTTGAATACACTGAGGAAATGGAAATGGCGGAAATTATGAACAAACATTTTAAATCAGTGTTTACAAGGGAGAACATACAACCTGAAGAGAACGAATGGAAAGAGAAAGTCCCCCCTATGGAAGAAATAGAAGTAACAAAGAATGAAATATTAACACACTTGAGTAATCTTGATGTCAGAAAATCGCATGGACCAGATGAAACAGCAAACTGGATACTGAAAGAATGCAGGAATGAACTGGCAGACAAAATACATAGCATACTAAATAGTTCCTTGAAAGAAGGAAAAGTTCCAGAAGATTGGAAAAAAGCAAATATAGTACCTATATACAAAGGAGGAAATAAAGAAGAACCTACCAACTATAGACCAGTCTCTCTAACAAGTACAATAGCAAAAATTTGTGAAAGAATTGTCAAAAGTAGATGGGTAAAATATTTAGAACAAAACAAAGTGTTAAATCCAAGGCAATTTGGATTCAGACAAGGACGATCATGCGTCACCAATTTAATATGTTTCTATTCAAGGCTAATAGATATAATACAAGAAAGAGATGGATGGGCGGACTGTGCATTTTTAGATCTAAAGAAAGCTTTTGACAAAGTACCACATAAGAAGTTGCTTAAGAAATTAGAAACTGAAGGAGGAATACAGGGCAAATTACTAAATTGGATGGAGGACTTTTTGCAAGAAAGAAAAATGAGAGTAGTGATAAGAAACCAGCACTCAAAATGGGATGAAGTAATAACCGGTGTTCCGCAGGGAACAGTTCTGGCCCCAATAATGTTTGCTATATATATTAATAATATGGATGAAGGAATTGAAAGCTATATGAGCTTCTTTGCAGATGATGCAAAACTACTGAAAAGAGTGAAAACTGAAGAAGATTGTGAATCACTACAGAGAGATCTAAATAAAGTACAAGAATGGAGTAGGAAGTGGGAGATGGAGTTCAATACAAAAAAGTGTAGTATAATGGAATTTGGAAAAAGCAAAAACAGAATAACGGGAGCATATAAATTGGGAGAAGAAGGAATATAAAAAGTAGAAAATGAGAAGGACCTGGGAGTCATTGTTATGAATAATATGTCACCTGAGAAACATATAAATAAGATTTTTGGAGAAACTTATAATATAATAAGAACAATCAAAGTGGCATTTACATACCTGGATGAAGAAATGGTGAGGAAAATCCTAATCACCCTGATAAGACCAAGATTAGAATATGCAGCAACAATATGGTCACCAAGTACAAAAAAATGTATAAAAAAACTTGAAAGAATACAAAGAGCAATTACAAAACTGGCACCAATACTCTCAAAACTATCATATGAAGAGAGACTAGAAAAACTTGAACTACAGACACAAGAGCAAAGAAGAGAGAGAGGAGATTTGATAGCTATTTACAGAATCATGAAAGGCATAGAAATTACTGACAGAGAGAATCTGATAAAATGGGATGACAGAAATACTAGAGGACACGGAAAGAAAATAAAAAAAGACAGCTATAGAAGAGATTTGAAAAAGAACAGCTTTCCTCACAGAGTAATAGACAGTTGGAACAAGTTAGATGAGAAAGTGGTGTGTGCAAAAACAATACATGAATTTAGAAATAGTTTAGATAAAATGAGATATGAAGACGGGACTCCACGAGCATAGCTCCCCTTCCCGTAAAATACAACTAGGTAAATACAACTAGGTAAATACACACACACACACACACACACACACACACACACACACACACACACACACACACACACACACACACACACACACACACACACACACACACACACACACACACACACGCACACACACACACACACACACACACACACACACACACACACACACACACACACACACACACACACACACACACACACACACACACACACACACACACACACATATATATATATATGATTGCCACCAGAAATTTTTATTTTGTTAAAAAGAAATCGTCCACCCTTTAGGGTACCATGTTCATCATCTTCCCGTTTTTTCATGATTATTGATCTTTTTGAACTTCCACTATTCTCCCTTTCCACCACTATGACACCATCTGTTTAGTACGGCATTGTTCCCAAGGATAGATCCACTGGTTGACTAAAGATCTAAACAATAGAATAATCTACTAATCAATCAGCCAGTCAACGAATCAATCATTCAACCAACCAACTTTCTAGCTAACGAATTAACTATCTAACAAGCTAACTAACTAGTGTGTATGTTTGTGTGAGTGTGTTTGTGAATGTGTGTATGTGTATGTGTGTGTGTGTGTGTGTGTGTGTGTGTGTGTGTGTGTGTGTGTGTGTGTGTGTGTGTGTGTGTGTGTGTGTGTGTGTGTGTGTGTGTGTATTTACCCAGTTGTATTTACCTAGTTGTATTTTACGGGAAGGGGAGCTATGCTCGTGGGGTCCCGTCTTCATATATCATTTTATCTAAACTATTTCTAAATTCATGTATTGTTTTTGCACACACCACTTTCTCATCTAACTTGTTCCAGCTGTCTATTACTCTGTGACGTAAGCTGTTCTTTTTCAGATCTCTTCTATAGCTGTCTTTCTTGGTTTTCTTTCCGTGTCCTCTTGTATTTTTATCATCCCATTTTATTAGATCCTTTCTATCAATAATTTCTATGCCTTCCATGATTCTGTAAATAGTTATCAAATCTCCTCTCTCTCTTCTTTGCTCTAGTGTCTGTAGTTCAAGTTTTGCTAGTCTCTCTTCATATGATAGTTTTGAGAGTGTTTGTGCCAGTTTTGTAATTGCTCTTTGTATTCTTTCAAGTTTTCTTTATACATTTTTTTGTACTTGGTGACCACATCGTTGCTGCATATTCCAATCTTTGTCTTATCAGAGTGATTAGTATTTTCTCCACCATTTCTTCATCCAGGTATGTAAATGCCACTTTGATTGTTCTTATTAAATTATAAGTTTCTTCAAAAATCTTATTTATATGTTTCTCAGGTGACATATTATTCATAACAATGACTTCCAGGTCCTAATTTTCTACTTTTTATATTCCTTCTTCTCCCAATTTATATAATCCTGTTATTCTGTTTTTGCTTCTTCCAAATTCCATTATACTACACTTTTTAATATTGAACTCCATCTCCCACTTCCTAATCTATTCCCATACTTTATTTAGATCACTCTGTAGTGACAATCTTCTTCCTTGTTCACTTTTTTTTTAATAGTTTTGCATCATCTGCAAAGAAGCTCATATAACTTTCAATTTCTTCATCCATATCATTAATATATATAGCAAACATTATTGGGGCCAGAACTGTTCCTTGTGGAACACAACACTTATTACTTCATCCCAATTTGAGTGTTTGTCTCTTATCACTACTCTCATATTTCTTTCTTGCAAAAAGTCTTCCATCCAATTTAAGCAGTTTGCCCTGTATTCCTCCTTCAGTTTCTAATTTCTTAAGCAACTTCTTATTTGGAACTTTGTCAAAAGCTTTTTTTAGGTCTAGAAATGCACAATCAGCCCATCCATCTCTTTCTTGTATTATATCTATTAGCCTTGAATAGAAACATATTAAATTGGTGACGCATGATCGTCCTTGTCTGAATTCAAATTGCCTTGGATTTAGCACGTTGTTTTTTTGTTCTAAATATTTTACCCATCTACTTTTGACAATTCTTTCACAAATTTTTGCTATTGTACTTGTTAGAGAGACTGGTCTATAGTTGGTAGGGTCTTCTTTATTTCCCCCTTAATATATAAGTACTATATTTGCTTTTTTCCAATCTTCTGGAACTTTTCCTTCTTTCAAGGAACTGTTTATTATGCTATGTATTTTGTCTGCCAGTTTATTCCTGCATTCCTTCAAAATCCAGTTTGTTATTTCATCTGGTCCTTGCGGTTTCCTGACATCAAGATTACTCAAGTGTTTCATTATTTCATTCTTTGTTACTTCTATTTCTTTCATAGGAGGGACTTTCTCTTTCCATTCGATGTCTTCAGGTTGTATGTTCTCCCTTGTAAACACTGATTTAAAATGCTTGTTCATAATTTCTGCCATTTCTGCTTTCTCTGTGTCTTCAACTCCTCCTTGTCTTAATTTGTCTAAATCTTGTTTGTTTTTCAGTTTGTTGTTTACAAATCTGTAAAATAGTTTTGGTTGATCTTTACATTTTCTGTGACATCTTTTTCATATTTTCTCTTTTCCTCTCTGCACACTTGTGCATATTCATTTCTATAATAAGTATATATTTTCCATTTTTCAGGTCTTTTGTCTTTCTCCCATTTGGTCCAAGCTTTATCTCTTTTGTCTTTTAACTCCCTACAACTTTTGTTGTACCAGCACTTTACATATTCTTTTTCTTGTTTATGTCTTGGGACATACTTTTCCACTCCTTTTATTTATTTATTTTTTTTTTTTTGTCAAAATATTCAATTTCTCTTCCACTGTTGTTTCTTCTTTGTATATTCTTTCCCAATTTTTATTTTTGAAAGAATTCTCTTATTTTATCAAAATTTGTTTTTTCATACATCATTCTTCCTTTTCTATATTGTTCATTTCTTTTCATGTATTTTTCCTCATTTAGTTCCAGTTCAATCAATATGTGGTCACTTTTACTTATTGGTGTTTTATGTTTAATCTTGTCCACTATTCTAGGTTCAGATGTGATTATTAGGTCTAGTCTCGATGGTTCTTCTTCATTTCTACACCTAGTGTTCTCCTGTATCCACTGTGTCATTGTATGGTCAATAATCATCTCGAGTAGAACATTTCCCCATGAGTCGTCTCCACCCTTTACTGTCATCTCTTCCCAGCAGACTTCTTTGCAATCAAAGTCGCCCATCATAACTATTCTTCCTCCATCTTCCATTATCTTACTTAATGTTATCCTTGTGTCTTCTAACATACTTTTATGTTTACTCTCTTCCCACGAGGCTGTTTTTTGGAGGGACATAGTTTATCACCAACTTTCTGCTCTTCTTATCTCTGTCTTCCATTTCGATCATAATCATCTCTACTGTATTCTTTCCATATGTGACACACCTCACATTTATATCCTTCTTAGTCAGGAACATAACTCCACCCCCTTGTTTTGTCTCTCTGTTTCTAATCCAATAATTATATGCATTATGTCCTACACTGTTGGGTGGTAGTGGACCTTTTAATTTTGTTTCTACAATTTCCATTATGACCGGTTCTTTTTCCTTCAGATAATCATTCAGCTCATTCAATCCTGTTATTAATCCATCTATATTTGTGTAAGACACTCTTAGTTTTCTGCCACTTCCATTATATTCTCTGTTTTCCTTTTGTTTTTCTCTAGTATGTCGCATTTCCTTACTTTCATATTCACTACTCTCCAATAGAATTTCTTTTTTTCTGACTCCGTTCTTCTCTCGTTTTTTTCCTTAGCTTCTTGTCTTTTCATTTTTTCCTCTTCTCTTTCCTCTTTATTCATTTTTCTTTTTATCCATACCTTTTTATATTGTTCACTTGCTGCTTGTTTCCCTGTTTTTGCTAAGATATTCTCTGCTGTCGTTTGTGACCTGAATTTAATCTTAATTGGTCTGGTCTTATCTGTATTATACTTTCCGAGTCTATAATCTCTTCAATTTGTTTCATGATTTCAGGTTCATCTTCCTGAACTAATTCTAGTAAACTGCTTACTTTTTCTTTTTCCTCTTTGATTCTTGTGGTTCTATTTAGGTTATATTTCTCTTCCATTCCTAATATGATTATACATTTCTTTTTATCTGCTAAGTCTCTTACTATATTCTCCTTCTGTCTCATCACTTTAATAACTGAGTCTTCAGTTGGTTCTTTCATTTGCTATTTTATTATGTCAGTAAATGCAACTTTACTGTTTTCTTGGATTTTTCCAACCCTGTGCTTCTTTTGCTATGGCCTCTTTATTGTCTTTATTATTCCTCTTTAATTCCTCATTCTCCTCTTTTACTTTTTTTAACTGTCTTTTTAATTCTTCTATTTCTTTAGTTAAGTTTTTGTTCACCTTCTCTAGTTCTTCCAATTTGTCAACTCTCTGCGCAATCTTTGCTATGTTACCGAACCTAATCTCCCAATGCTCGGTCATTTTTTCAAGTTTTTCCTCTAGGCTTGCTAATCGGGGGAGGTTGGTATCCCCCCCCTCCCCACTCATTAAATCCCAGGAAATTATTATCTTCACCTTCCATTGTGCTGCTCTTATCTATATTTGCAATTTTTACATTTTTGTTAATCCCTTCTCCAAAATCCTCAGTCCTCCGCTTGTTTACAAGACACCTGGCCTCCTGGACCAAGTCCTCCCCTTCCTCATTTCCTCCCATTTCCGTCAGTAATCCCTGCCCTTCTCCTTTTTTCTCACCTTTCCACTACACCACGACCTTTCCCCTGCCCTGTAAATAAAATAAGGTACTTCCTTGACGTTGAGATCCAGGTAAAATTTGATTTTTCTTCGGAACTCCAATCTTCGCCGTCCATCCGACGAAGAAGTGTGTGTGTGTGTGTGTGTTTTTTTTGTTTTTTTTTTTCATCCTACGGCCAGAGTTTTGTGTTAGGAGCGTCTTAATCGGCATGTGGGTGACCCCTTGTGTCCAGAGACGACTTGGTCCTTGTGTGGTAACGATGACTAGATTTGTGGACGAAGTAGGGGGGGGGGGCTGGCTCCCATTAATATTACGCCCGTTGATAGGTGCTCTACAAGACCATGTGACATCATGGGGTCACGTGATCTAAATGTGACGTCATGGCTACAAGTGACCTAAGTGTGACGTCATGGGGGAGCCTGATGAGACTCACGGTGATATCCTTAAAAAAATTCTCTCCTTTTATAAATTTTATAAGAATCCTTGGAATTGAAAGATTTATATAAGGAAAGATTGTTCTGTTAAGAATGCCACCATAAGAATCTTACGGTGGCATTATTAAAAAAATAAAAAAAAATAAAAAAAAAATCTGTCCTTATCTTATCCTTATGTTTCCATTCCAAGGATTTATATACGGAAGGATTTTTTTTTTTTTTTTTTTTTTTTTTTTTTTTTTTTTTTTTTTTTTTTTTTTTTTTTTTTTTTTTTTTTTTTTTTTTTTTTTTTTTTAAGAATACCACCGCCAGACCAAATCACCAGCGAGAGCAACAAACCTGATGGTGGCTTTGATCGAGCGGAAGATACAGACCGACTTGTCTAAGGAAAAAATGACGCCCAGGAGGAAGGAGGTTGCCATCATCATAAACTATGGAACCTGTAAACTTCGGGAATAATTTACTGTCTACATTCCAGACAGTCGCTAGGCGATTTTATTCAGCTGATGGAACTCACCCA
This sequence comes from Oratosquilla oratoria, assembly GCF_046742065.1. NCBI lineage: Eukaryota > Metazoa > Arthropoda > Malacostraca > Stomatopoda > Squillidae > Oratosquilla > Oratosquilla oratoria. The sequence continues at coordinate 29,210,789 of NC_134796.1, forward strand.
GCTATTTTTTTTCCCGACAAAGTCGGATTTTTTTTTCTTTTGTCGAGTGTCGTTTTCTCTTAGTTTCCGTTTTTTATTTTTTTTATTTTATTTTACTATTTGTTGTGATTTTTTCCTCGACAACGTTTTTTTTTCTGTTTCTTTCATACAACCTATTGAGCGCAGTTGGTCGGGCCGCGCCGACGTATCCTTCCTCGAAGAACGGTGAGGCTCCTGTGCCGAGCGGCCCAGTAGCTTTCCTCAAGTCCTCGGTCTTGGTGGTTCCCGACCGGCTTGGCTGCGACCTCGAGGATCGGGGGACTGGAAGAGCTCCTCAAGCGGCGCCGGCGTCGTCGTCTCTTCCTCCTGGTCCCAAGGCGACCACGGGAGCCCCGCTGGAGCGAGAGACGACCCGGATGAGCTCGAGGCACGAGTCGCTGGACACTGACACTCAAAGTGTTCGCGGAAGAAATTATACATGTGTATATACAGTACACACACACACACACACACACACACACACACACACACACACACACACACACACACCTCTCATGGCGCTGTGGTTAGAGCTCTGGCCTGCCACTACGGAGGTCCGGGTTCGACCCTCGCCCGGGGCTGAAATAATATCAGTATCGCAGCGCTGAGGGGTGTTACTCCAACTCTCGTGGGCGGGGAGTTGGGGGTGTGTGTGTGCAAGGTCATAGCATTACCCGTAGATCGGACCTACGAGCTCTGAGCTCTCTTCCAGGAGGGAAATAGCTGTCGATCACGATTCCAACACGTGATCCAAAAGACCAAGTGAATACACACACACACACACACACACACACACACACACACACACACACACATGTATGTATGTATGCATGTATGTATGTATGCATGCATGTATGTATGTATGAATGTATGTATGTACTCATTTATACATATGTATGCGTGTATGTGTGTATTTATATATGTATATATATATATATATATATATATATATATATATATATATGTATGTATATATATTTGCTAGTAACCACGAGGAAATTAAAGAACTGGCAAGGAATTAAAACTTAGATTGAACCAGCATAAGTATAGTGTCCGTACTGGCCAATCTTCAAGTGGGATTTTTGCTCACATTAGATCACTGTATTGATTGGGACAATTCCCAAGAAATTGTTTCAAGTAATTCTTATTTGATAAGGAATATAATTGAATCGTGTCTCATTAAAAAAACTTTTAATGAAAATCTCAATTTAAGCACTGGTCTTTTTAAACTAGATAATTTTGTTATTAACCAAATTGTAGGACAATGTCCCAAAGCTCCGCCTTAGCCATCTTGTGTGACCTTTTTTCACCTGTGTCAACTGTCACCCATTTTTATTTATTTATTCTTGTTATTATCATTTTCTATTATATATATGTATGCGTGTGCATGCGTGCACATATATATATATGTATGTATATGTATATATTTATTATTATTATTTCTATTTTTGTTTCTTTGTAAGACAATCCTTATGTATTTATGTTGAATCACATGTGTCAATTGTCACCATTCTTATTTCTTGTTATTATCATTTATATATTTTTTTTTTGTAGGATATTTCTTATGTATTTATGTTGAATGTCCTTTTATCACCTTGTCTTCCTTATGTTTTTATGTTGAGTGACATTTTATCACCTGTTTCAATTTTCACCCATTTATTTTTGTTTCTTTGTAAGATAATCCTTACGTATTTACGTTGAGTGACCTCTCCTGTTTTCTATACTTTTGTATTTAAGTTATACTTTGTTGTGACACTATGTACTTTGAAAATGTCTTAATAGACGAAAACGTTTAGTATTCCGTTCTTTAATTTCCTCGTGGTTACTAGCAAAAATCTTTGTTCACGTGTTTTTGTGATTACTGTTGCATATATATATATATATATATATATATATATATATATACATATACATATACATACATACGTGTGTGTATTTGCGTGCGGGTGCATGTGCGTGTATGTGTTTGGTTGAGCGTGTGTGCGCACGTGTGTGTGTGTGTGTGTTTACCTAGTTGTATTTCACGGGAAGGGGAGCTATGCTCGTGTCTCCCGCTTTTGTATCTCGCAGCAAACCTAGGAACTCCATAGCATGAGTTATAGCTGTCCTGCCCGTGTGTAGCTTTCAATTATTCTCTCAATCATTGTGTGTGTGTGTATGTGTGTGTGGGTATGTGTGTGATTCACCATGTTCTTGGATCACGTGTTGGACTCCTGATCGACAGTTTAACCTCACGGATGAGAGGTCAGACCTCGTATGATCGATCTGTGGGTAATACTGTGACCTTACACGCACACACACCCAACTCCCCGCCCACGAGAATTGGAGTAACACCCTGCAGCGCACCGATACTGAAATTATATCAGCCGTGGGCGGGAGTCGAACCCGGACCGCCGTAGTGGCAGGTGAGAACTCTAACCACAGCGCCACGAAGTGTGTGTGTGTGTGTATGTGTACTATATACGATATCTATCACTATACCCTGTATTAATTCACTTAGTGTTTAAATCTATCGATGTCTAGTTTTCTTCTTCTTTACAAAATACGTGAGTTGATGTAACGGAATGAGGTAAGATTAACTTGTACTGAAACAGATTAGGAACATTTACGTCGTTATGTAAACAGGGTACATGTATTATTAGGTGAATGATAACATGTTTGTAACATGTACAGTGAATCGTCCCAGGTTTGTCCGAAGATAGAACAACGAAGGTGAAACATTACAAGAATCGGCTAAAGACTTAAAAGAATTTCTTCATTTGTAGTCTACTTCTTCTACCTTTTTACCCTCTTACCTTTTTATCTTCTTACCTCCTTATCCTCTTACCCTCTTACTTTCTTACCTTCTTACTGATTTAACACCTCTTACTGTCTCACCCTCTTACATTCTTATCTTCTAGTACCGGACTTCAGGAGAGCCAATTTTGATAAGATGAGAAAGTATTTAGGACAATTGGTCACTTACGAGACCGACCCAGGTGGCTTTGACGGGGTAAGATACACGGTCAGCCCGGACGTCATTAGCGCAGTCATGTGTCGGGACACGGAGGGTAATATGCGTATCTTAGGTCAGGTCACTTACAAGCGCGAGGTTAACAGCCCGGTCAGCGATCTGTATGAAATGTACAGTAACCTAACAGTAACCTAAATGCACAAAATAAAATAATTCTCCTCAAGTCAGCACGGAAGAATAGCAATATTCCCAAATGGATGACGGACATGCTGAAAAACGAGATCAAAATGAAAAGAGGACTTTGCGCTAGAATAAAAAACGGGGAAACACACTTTAGATCCAAATGTAACGATAAAGCAGGACTGGTTAAAAAGAACACACGCACAACAAAACGCACCTACGAAATTAAGGTTGACAGACAAGCGAGATCTAACGCAAAGGATTTCTTTCATCTCTACAAAACAAAAAATAAGGATTAGAAAAGACGAAGATGTTACGATAGAATCGAAGGAAAAAAATGAGTAAGGCGTCTAACAAACATTAAAATCTCGGTATCTACAAAAGAATGGGTAAATATGGTACCTGACTGCGGTCCGATTTTCAGTGGGGATGAAGAGTGTAAACAATCTAACATCAGCATTAATAAGGTAGACATAGCCAATCAGATTGAATGACTTAAAACTACAAAACCCCTGGTTCAGATTTTTTTTTTCCGAGAGTGCTAGGGAGATCATATTCCCGATTTTCGTATAGCTTAAGCACAAGATTATGGCGCACCCTCGGTTTAATTTCCATGAAAAGTGGATACATTACTTTTCTAAAGATAAATAAATAAATAAATGAATGAATAAATAAATAAATAAATAAATAAATAAATAAATAAATAAATAAATGAATAAATAGAATAAAATAAAAAGAAATAAATAGATAAAAAAAATCTAAGATTTTTATTTAGGTCTAAAAATCATGGAAAACTATTCAAAGGAAAAGAAGATCCTTTGTATGAGAGTTAAAAAACACCCAAAGTAAAAATACTGTATATTCTCATTTATATATGACAAATAGTATGTTCACACAATAAAAGGAATCTAAGCGTTTTTTTTAAATCGACAAAAAATAACAGATCCTATGAGATTCAGAGAGAAGAAAATTGAATATGCAGTTTTAAAGAGAATTTTTTTCTTCTAATTCTTATGCCACAAGAATGTTTAAAATAGAAGTAATAGAAGTTGAGATATAAAATTATTAACCTTTAAATTTTAGCTTTGAGGAAAATTCATTTTTAAGTTCAGGTGACTATGTACAGTAGAGTATTTTTTTTTTTTTTAGAGCAATACTACTGTGATTTGTTCCTTAGCTTACACTTGATAATGTTCAAGAGGTCAGATTTTCAAGGAAGGTCATTCAGGTCATCTCAGATCACTTTTATGGGGAAGGTGTGTGAGGTCATCCGTGTTGATATAGACACCTGGTCCCCTTTTGTCTTTTATAATACATAGATGAATGCAGATGTATTCTAAAAGACAAAATACTAATCCCTCAGAGGGTATGGTATCATTGGGCGTCACCCAACTCCTTGTTGCCAGGATAGGCGTAATGTTACATTAGGCCTGTGCATCAAAGCCCCCAGGTTGATAATCTGCAGACTCGGTTTTTTTTTTTTTTTTTTTTTTTTTGCACTTCTCTTCTGTTTGACTTGGCGTGGGGATATTCTGGCCTTGTCCATGATTTCCCTTGTTTTACTTGCCTCAGATGTCGAAGGAAAGAATCTGTTTGACTCATATCCTAGGTTTTGTTCGAGTATCGTCAGCTGTGACATAAATAAACCTTGAAATACCAAAACAATGTTCTGGCGGCTGCCAAAGTGGTACACAGTGTCCCCACATAATTTGATTTGTGACCCACAGCTTTTCTCCAAGGGTAGATCATGTGTGACTAATATTTTATATTTTTACACTAAAGTATACAAGGCGTCAGATAACAATGATAGTTACGTTGTTATTTACCGCTATAGCAGAGTGTTCGACAAGTTGCTCCACCAGAAGCTACTAAATCAAGTCAAAGCCCATGGCATGGGAAGAAAAGTGTTTGAATGGATTAGGGCTTGGATCAATGACAGAAAACAGCGGGTAACCATAAAGAGTGTAAAATCCAAATAGTGCTCGGTTTTGGGCCCCTTATTGTTCATTATGTAGTTATACGACTTGGACAATGGGGTTAATAGTGATGTTAGTAAGTTTGCGAATGACACTAGAATAGGATGCCTGATTAGGTCAGGAGAAGACGCCGAGATTCTTCAGGAAGATCTTAACAAATTGTTCAGATGATCTGTGAAATGGAAAATGGACTTTAGTATCTCATAGTGCATACACAACCCCGAAAGCAGATATAGCTTAGATAACACGTTTTTAGAGAAAACTGAGTGCGAGAGAGACTTGGGAGTTGTAGTGAGTCCTGACCTTTACATCTGTACTACAGGCATTTGTATCCTCATGAAAACACAATCTCGGCTCTACCGAGCCATTTTCTGTGCGACTGTCCAGAGTGCTACTTTTCGGGAAGGAGGGTAGTTTGATGTTCCTAACTCCCCCACGTACTACAACTACGACACAATAAGCCAAAATATCGCGTAGAAGCTCATGAGGGGGAGTTAGGGACACCACACTACCCTCCAAGGAAGAAAGAGCTTATTTGAAAGTGGTGTGAAGGACCCAACTGGAAATGGTGAAAGAGCCGATCTGAGGGGGGTGGGGGAGACAGGGCCTGTCTGAAGGTATATGAACAAAACATAAAATACCATTTACTCCATTTTATTATCCATTTTCATCATATACAAACAGTGGACGAAGGCCGAACGCTCGGGCAAGCTGGGACAAGCAGACCTGAGATTGCCTGGAGGTCAGTAATTCAATATTTCAATCCATTCGTTCTGTTTATAATTCACAAGATGTTTGGCTGTTGATCAGGAGTAAAAGAAATTGTAATTGGGGTTTTCAGGTATTGTATGTATCGTTCAGTATTTCGTGCTCCAGTGTGTGTAACGGATAATTATTATCATTATTTTTTTTTTTTTTTTGGGGGGTAAAGGAATAAGTCGGAATGGTACATAAATATACAGGTCCTCCATAGTCATGGAGAAATGACAATTGAAATTAATGAATGCAGTGTATGCTCATATGTCTCAGGAGCTCAGTTCAACCCAAGCATAAGTCGTTTCTATGGAGACCCAAGACGTGTCACAAAATTGGTCAAATCCCTACTTTCCTGATTTAACTTAAGTTAGTGAAATCCCTATCTTAAATAAAATTTTGGGGAGTTAAAAAATCACAACTCTCCGAATTACTTTATAATTCACAGTAGTAACGGTCTCCACAAACATTCGTCCATAATTTGCGTCAGTCATTGTCTGGACCGAGGTGCCTCACGTGCAGCATACGCCTTGACGTTGTTCAACGCCGTTGCACAGGTAATTGAGGATGACATGGGCGCGGAGGGCGACTGCCACGAACCCCGTATGTATTGCATCAAAACAGGACCAGTCCTGTGAGCCAGTCAAATGGTCGTAGCCCTTAGGGTCCCCTCCCAGAACTAAGCAGTTCCTGCTGTAGGAGTGGGCCAAAGGCAGAGTAGAGTCCCACAATATGACGTCAGAGTCTCGAAGCTTCCACAGTAAGGTCTTCGTTGTCCATTCGAGTTTGTCGTTGAACGCACGCTTATCATAAGCCAACCCATATGATTTGAACGGGTCGGAGACCCAAAACATCACCGGGATTTTCTTCGCCACGGCACGTATGGCCGCTGCTGAGTCCGAGATGTCTCTGAGAAAATTATCCAAGCCTTCCAGGGAATCCACACGCGACTTAACCACTGCCCAAGTCCCGGTGTTGATTATCACCAAAGCTGGACGTTTCTCCTCAGAAAAATGCCTCAGAAGCTTCACGAATATTTCTCTGGGCCCATATTTATTGCGTTTTTCGGTATTTTTTTTTGAGAAGTTAGCCTTGTAGAAATGGTCCAAGCGAAACCCAGGCATGAGTTTGCTGGTCACGAACCGGTCATTGTGGCCTTTCTCACGGTATATAAAATCGTTGTAGACGGTCCAGTTAAGTTGATACCCATTGTGCAGGTGGTACGTCACGTCCATATCCCGCAGAAGCTTCCCGACTTCCTGAAAAATAGAAATAACATTTCATAGTGACCCCTTCCTGCGTATACACACACACACACACACACACACACACACACACACACACACACACACACACACACACACACACACACACACACACACACACACACACACACACACACACACACACACACACACACACACACACACACACACACACACACACACACACACACACACTTCAACGAACGGACGGCTTAGAAGACGTTCTGAAGAAAATTGAAGTTTCGTGGATCCCAACGCAAAGAGAAGTGCCTATTGTATTTACAGGGTGGGGGGAAATTGCTCGTGGGGTAGTGGGAAAGTAGGGAAAGAGGAGAAGGGGAGGGATTGCTGAGGGAAATGGAAGGAAATGAAGAAGGAGAGGACTTGGCCCAGGCAGACAGGCGAAAGGTAAACAAACGGCCCCCCGACCAGCTGAGCGACGATGAAATGTCTAATAAAAATGTAAAGATTAGAAGTATAGATAAGAGCAATACAGTAGAAAGTGATGAGAATATTTTCCAGGGATTTAAAGAGGGTGGGGGGGACACAACCCCCCCCCCCCCCCCCCCCCCCCCCCCCCCCCCCCCCCCCCCCCCCCCCCCCCCGCCGACTGACAAGACTAGAAGAGAAGGTCGATAAGATGATCGAGGACATGGAGCGTAGGTTCGGTCATGTTAACAACATTGCACGGAGGGTTGAAAATTTGGAAGAACTAGAGAAGGCGAACAAAAACTTAACTAAGGAAATTGAAGAATTAAAAAAACAGTTAAAAGAAGTAAAAGAAGAGAATAAAGTCTTAAAGGAGAATAATAAGGAGAACAAGGAGGGTTGGAAAAAAATCCAAGAAAATAGCAAAGTTGCATTCACTGATATAATCAGACAGCAAATGAATGAACAAACTGAAAACTCAGTTATTAAAGTGATGAGACAGAAGGAGAATATAGTAAGAGACTTAGCAGACAGAAAGAAATGTATAATTATATTAGGAATGGAAGAGAAACATAACCCAGATAGAACCACAAGAATCAAAGAGGAAAATGAAAGAGTAAGCAATTTACTAGAATTAGTTCAGGAAGATGAACCAGAAATAATGAAACAAATCGAAGAGAAATTCAGGCTCGGGAAATATAGTACAGACAAGACCAGACCAATTAAGATTAAATTCAGGTCACAAACTACGGCTGAGAATATCTTATCCAAAACAGGGAAACTAGCAACAAATGAACAATATAAAAAGGTATGGATAAAAAGGGAAATGAATATAGAGGAAAGAGAGGAAGAAAAACAGAAAAGACTTGAAGCTAAGGAAAAAAACGAGAGAAGAACGGAGTCAGAAAAAGAGAGATTCTATTGGAGAGTAGTGAATATGAAACTAAAGAAAGTCGACATACAAGAGAAAAACAAAAGGGAAACAGAGAACACAATGGAAGTGGCAGAAAACTAAGAGTGTCTTACAAAAATATAGATGGATTAATAACAGGATTGAATGAGCTGAATGATTATTTGAAAGAAAAAGAACCAGACATAATGGGAATTGTAGAAACAAAATTAAAAGGTCCACTACCACCCAACACTGTAGGACATGATGCATATAATTATTGGATTAGAAACAGAGTGAAAAAGGAAGGGGGTGGAGTTATGTTCCTGACTAAGAAGGATATGAACGTGAAATGTGTCACATATGGAAAGAATACAGTAGAGATGATAATGATGGAAGTAGAAGACAGAGATAAGAAGAGCAGAAAGTTTGTGATAAATTATGTGCCCCCGAAAACAGCCTCATGTTAAGAGAGTGAACATAAAAGTATGTTAGAGGACACAAAGATAGCATTAAACAAGATAATGGAAGAGGGAGGAAGAATAGTTATGATGGGCGACTTTAATTGCAAAGAAATCTGCTGGGAAGAAATGACAATAAAGGGTGGAGACGGCTCATGGGGAAACGCTCTACTTGAGATGGTTACTGACCATACAATGACACAATGGATACAGGAGAACACTAGGTATAGAAATGAAGAAGAGCCATCGAGACTAGACCTAATAATTACATCCGAACGTAGAATAGTGGACAAAATTGAATATAAAACACCAATAAGTAAAAGTGACCACATATTGATTGAACTGGAACTTAATGAAGAAAAATATATGAAAAGAAATGAACAATATAGAAAAGGAAGAATGTATGAAAAAACAAACTTTGATAAAATAAGAGAATTCTTTCAACAAGAAAACTGGGAAGAAATATACAAAGAAGAAACAACAGTAGAAGAGAAATGGAATATTTTGACAAAAATTTACAAAAAAGGAGTGGAAAAGTATGTCCCAAGACAAAAACAAGAAAAAGAATATGTAAAATGCTGGTACAACAAAAGTTGTAGAGAGTTAAAAGACAAGAGAGACAAAGCCTGGACCAGATGGGAAAAAGACAGAAGACATGAAAAATTAAAAAATATATACCTGTTATAGAAATGAATATGTACAAATGTGCAGAGAGGAAAAGAGAAAATATGAAAAAGATATCATAGAAAAGTGTAAAGATCAACCAAAACTATTCTACAGATTTGTAAACAATAAACTGAAAAACAAACAAGACTTGGAGAAATTAAGACAGGAGGGAGTTGAATACACTGAGGAAATGGAAATGGCGGAAATTATGAACAAACATTTTAAATCAGTGTTTACAAGGGAGAACATACAACCTGAAGAGAACGAATGGAAAGAGAAAGTCCCCCCTATGGAAGAAATAGAAGTAACAAAGAATGAAATATTAACACACTTGAGTAATCTTGATGTCAGAAAATCGCATGGACCAGATGAAACAGCAAACTGGATACTGAAAGAATGCAGGAATGAACTGGCAGACAAAATACATAGCATACTAAATAGTTCCTTGAAAGAAGGAAAAGTTCCAGAAGATTGGAAAAAAGCAAATATAGTACCTATATATACATACATACATATACCAAGGCTTTTTCCCCCTTCCAAGGGAGGTAGCCAAAAAGGGAAAGGCATAAAAACACTCCCACCCATTTCATCCCTAAATACACTCCACACCCCTCCCACCCTTCCTCTCATCTGAGCACCTCCTGGATGACGGGTCATCCCTGCACCCTGCCCACCGCCCTGGGTCAGAAGCAGTGTCGCAAGACACAGTACATCCACAGCAAGGCCGCTTCATTTAATCGGCGACCCCCCCTCTCCGTCCCCCTTTGCATATAAGGAGAGGACGGGGAGAAATCCCTTCGGGCTGCGTCAAAATTTACTCACACATACTACCCCCCCCCACCCCCCGCCCATTCCTCCTCATGCAGTCACAACATCATCCATATACAACCATTCTCCACTCACCTCTGTCTTCCGTCCTCTCCCTTCCTTCCTCAACAGACATTCCCCTCTTCCCCAAAGCCCCCTTCACCCCATCCATCCACCTCATCCTAGGACGTCCCCTCATGTTCACTCCTTCCACATCTGCCTTCCATACCTCTTTTACTAGTCTTTCTTCACTCATTCTTTCCATGTGTCCAAACCATCCTAATATTCTTTCATCAACCCTATCTCCCAAATCCTTTTTCACCCCTGTTCTCCTCCTCACCTCTTCATTTCTCACTCTATCTAGCCTAGTAACCCCCACCATACTTCTCAGACACCTCATCTCAAACACATTCAAACTACTTCTCTCTTCTTCTCTTATGTTCCACGTTTCTGCCCCATACAGTGCTGTTGGCACAATCACTCCTTCATACAGTCTCCTCTTCGCATCCATTCCCAAATGTCTATTTCTCATTACACTCTTTAAACCACCAAGGCATTTACTCGCTTCTCTCAATCTACATTCTACCTCCACCTTCACTCCACCTTTTCCTGCTACACTTGCACCCAAGTATCTAAAACTATCCACTTCCTCCAGTCGCTCTCCCTTAATGTTCACTTCCAGTCTACTGCCACTTTCACCCCTTGTACATCTCATCACCTTACTTTTACCCACATTTATCTTCAGCTTTCTTCTATCACATACTCTCCCAAACTCTGCCACCAGCTTCCTCAATCCCTCCTCTGACCCTGCCACAAGCGCAGTGTCGTCCGCAAACAACAGCTGGCTCACCTCCCACTTTTCTCCATTTTCTTTAACCATCTCCAATCCCTGACTCACTACCCTAGCATTCACCTCTCGCACCACCCCATCCATGTATAAGTTGAACAGCCAGGGCGACATAACGCATCCTTGACGAAGTCCCACCTTTACTTCAAACCACTCACTCTCTCCATTTCCAATCCTAACACATGCTCTACTACTCACATAAAAACTCTTGACAGCTCCCAAAAGCTTTCCTCCTATCCCATAAATCTGCATAACCTCCCACAGTGCCTTTCTGTCTACCCTATCATAAGCCTTTTCCAGATCCATAAAAGCCCAAAAAACATCCTTCCCCTTTCCTATAGCTTTCTCACATATCTGTCTTACCACAAAGATCTGATCTACACAACCTCTACCCGTCCTAAATCCACACTGTTCCTCACCAATTACTCCTTCTGTTCCTCTCCTAATCCTCTCAATTAAGATTCTCCCATAAGCCTTCCCTACTACACTCAACAGGCTAATCCCTCTGAAATTACTACATTCACACTTGTCCCCTTTTCCCTTGTAAAGAGGAACTATACAGGCACTACTCCAGTCCTCCGGTACTCTACCCTCTCTCCAGCAAACATTAAATAATCTCACCAACCAGTCCACCACCACTGAACCTCCCTTTTTCAGACATTCTGCATGACATCCATCCAGACCAGGTGCCTTACCTGCTTTCATCATCTTTACAATTGCCTTCACCTCATCCTTCCTTATTTCTCCTCCATTCTCCTCACTCATCACTCTCATTTTCTTCGTATTTCCCACTGCAGCTATCTTTCCTTCCCTATATATAAAGGAGGAAATAAAGAAGAACCTACCAACTATAGACCAGTCTCTCTAACAAGTACAATAGCAAAAATTTGTGAAAGAATTATCAAAAGTAGATGGGTAAAATATTTAGAAAAAAAAACAAAGTGTTAAATCCAAGGCAATTTGGATTCAGACAAGGACGATCATGCGTCACCAATTTAATATGTTTCTATTCAAGGCTAATAGATATAATACAAGAAAGAGATAGATGGGCGGACTGTGCATTTTTAGACCTAAAGAAAGCTTTTGACAAAGTACCACATAAGAAGTTGCTTAAGAAATTAGAAACTGAAGGAGGAATACAGGGCAAACTACTAAATTGGATGGAAGACTTTTTGCAAGAAAGAAAAATGAGAGTAGTGATAAGAAACCAGCACTCAAAATGGGATGAAGTAATAAGCGGTGTTCCGCAGGGAACAGTTCTGGCCCCAATAATGCTTGCTATATATATTAATGATATGGATGAAGGAATTGAAAGCTATATGAGCTTCTTTGCAGATGATGCAAAACTACTGAAAAGAGTGAAAACTGAAGAAGATTGTGAATCACTACAGAGAGATCTAAATAAAGTACAAGAATGGAGTAGGAAGTGGGAGATGGAGTTCAATACAAAAAAGTGTAGTATAATGGAATTTGGAAGAAGCAAAAACAGAATAACGGGAGCATATAGATTGGGAAAAGAAGGAATAAAAAAAGTAGAAAATGAGAAGGACCTGGGAGTCATTGTTATGAATAATATGTCACCTGAGAAACATATAAATAAGATTTTTGGAGAAACTTATAATTTAATAAGAACAGTCAAAGTGGCATTTACATACCTGGATGAAGAAATGGTGAAGAAAATCCTAATCACCCTGATAAGACCAAGATTGGAATATGCAGCAAAGATATGGTCACCAAGTATAAAAAAATGTATAAAAAAAACTTGAAAGAATACAAAGAGCAATTACAAAATTGGCACCAACACTCTCAAAACTATCATATGAAGAGAGACTAGCAAAACTTGAACTACAGACACTAGAGCAAAGAAGAGAGAGAGGAGATTTGTTAGCTATTTACAGAATCATGAAAGGCATAGAAATTACTGATAGAGAGAATCTGATAAAATGGGATGACAGAAATACAAGAGGGCACGGAAAGAAAATAAAAAAAGACAGCTATAGAAGAGATTTGAAAAAGAACAGCTTTCCTCACAGAGTAATAGACAGTTGGAACAAGTTAGATGAGAAAGTGGTGTGTGCAAAAACAATACATGAATTTAAAAATAGTTTAGATAAAATGAGATATGAAGACGGGACCCCACGAGCATAGCTCCCCTTCCCGTAAAATACAACTAGGTAAATACAACTAGGTAAATACACACACACACGTTAGTAGTATGGTCCTCACACAGGGTGAAGGATATAAGTAAGATCGAGAGAATACAAAGGGCAACAATCAAACTGGTCCCCAGTCTGGCAGGTAGGAAAAACTAAAAGTATTGGGTGTGTCAACCTTGAAAGATAAAAGAGAAAGAGGTGATATGATTATATTGTTCAGGTTACTAATGGGGATGGATTACACTGATAGAAGAGATCTTACTAAAGATGAGGCTTTAAGAAGTCATGGAAGTAAATTAAGAAAGACCACATGTCTAATAAATGTGAAGAAATACAGTTTTCTATATAGATATATAAACATGTGGAATAGCTTAGAAGGTGATATATTCTAAGGTCAAACTATACATAAGTTAAAATCTAAATATGATCATTAGAAATCAAGGGTATAGATTAGGTTGGAACTGTACATGAATTTGAGTCTTTGTTTGAAAATTAGAGAATAGGTAGACACACACACACACACACACACACACACACACACACACACACACACACACACACACACACACACACACACTTCAGCGAATGGACGGCTTGGATGACGTTCTGAAGAAAACTGAAGTCTGTGGATCCCAACGCAAAGAGAAGTGCCTAGTGTTTTTACAGGGTGGGGGGGAAATTGCTCGTGGAGTAGTGGGAAAGTAGGGAAAGAGGAAAAGAGGAGGGATTACTGAGGGAAATGGAAGGAAATGAGGAGGGAGTAGACTTGGCCCAGCCAGACAAGCGAAAGGTAAACAAAAGACTGAGCGATGATGAAATGTCTAATAAAAATGTAAAGATTAGAAGTATAGAGAGGAGCAATACAGTAGAAAGTGACGAGAATATGTTCCAGGGATTTAAAGAGGGTGGGTGGAACACAACTCCCCCCCCCGACTGATAAGACTAGAGGAGAGAGTTGATAAGGTGATCGAGGACTTGGAACGTAGGTTAGGTAATGTTGACTCCATTTTCCAGAGAATTGAAAGGTTGGAACAACTAGAGAAGGCAAACAGAAACTTAACTGATGAAATAGAGGACCTAAAAAGACAGTTAAGAAATGTAAAGGAGGAGAATGAGAAATTGAAGAAGAATAGTAATGAAAACAGAGAGACAATAGCTAAAGAAGCTAAAAATTGGAGAACAACCCAAGAAGGGAATAAGGTTTCATTCACTGACATAGTCAAACAGCAATTGAAAGAACATAATGAAGACTCAGTTATTAAAGTGATGAGACAGAAGGAGAATATAGTAAGAGAATTAGCTGACAAAAAGAAATGTATAATTATATTAGGAATGGAAGAGAAACATAACCCAGATATAACCGCAAGAATCAAGGAGGAAAATGAAAGAGTAAGCAGTTTATCAAAATTAGTCCAGGAAGATGAACCAGAAATTATAAAGGAAATTGAGGAAAAATTCAGACTCGGAAAATATAGTACAGATAAGACCAGACTAATTAAGATTAAATTCAGGTCACAAACAACGGCAGAGAAAATTCTATCCAAAACAGGGAAACTAGCAACAAATGATCAATATAAAAAGGTATGGATAAAAAGAGAAATGAATAAGGAGGAAAGAGAGGCAGAAAAGCAGAAAAGACTTGAAGCTAAGGCAAAAAACGAGGAAAGAACGGAGTCAGAGAAAGGGAGATTCTATTGGAGAGTAGTGAACATGAAAATAAAGCAGTTCGACATACAAAAGAAAAACATAAGGGAAACAGAGAACACAATGGAAGTGGCAGAAAACTAAGAGCGTCTTACACAAATATAGATGGATTGATAACAGGATTGAATGAACTGAATGATTATTTGAAAGAAAAAGAACCGGACATAATGGGAATTGTAGAAACAAAATTAAAAGGCCCACTACCACCCAACAGTGTAGGACATGATGCATACAATTATTGGATTAGAAACAGAGAGAAAAAAACAAGGGGGTGGAGTTATGTTCCTGACTAAGAAGGATATAAACGTGAAGGGTGTCATATATGGAAAGAATACAGTAGAGATGATTATGATAGAAGTGGAAGACCGAGATAAGAAGAGCAGAAAATTTGTGATCAATTATGTGCCTCCGAAAACAGCCTCATGGGAGGAGAGTGAACATAAAAGTATGTTAGAGGACACAAAGATAGCATTAACTAAAATAATGGAAGACGGAGGAAGAATAGCTATGATGGGCGACTTTAATTGCAAAGAAATCTGCTGGGAAGAAATGACAGTAAAGAGTGGTGATGACTCATGGGGAAATGCTCTACTTGAGATGATTACTGACCATTCAATGACACAATGGATACAAGAGAACACTAGGTATAGAAATGAAGAAGAACCATCGAGACTAGACTTAATAATTACATCTGAACCTAGAATAGTGGACAAGATTGAATATAAAACACCAATAGGTAAAAGTGACCACATATTGATTGAACTGGAACTTAATGAAGAAAAATATATGAAAAGAAATGAACAATATAGAAAAGGAAGAATGATGTATGAAAAAACAAACTTTGATAAAATAAGAGAATTCTTCCAACAAGAAAACTGGGAAGAAATATACAAAGAAGAAACATCAGTGGAAGAGAAATGGAATATTTTGACCAAAATTTACAAAAAAGGAGTGGAAAAGTATGTCCCAAGACAAAAACAAGAAAAAGAATATGTAAAATGCTGGTACAACAAAAGTTGTAGGGAGTTAAAAGACAAAAGAGACAAAGCCTGGACCAGATGGAAAAAAGACAGAAGACCTGAAAAATGGAAAATATATACTGGTTATAGAAATGAATATGTACAAAAGTGCAGAGAGGAAAAAAGAAAATATGAAAAAGATGTTATAGAAAAGTGTAAAGATCAACCAAAACTATTCTACAGATTTGTAAACAATAAACTGAAAAACAAACAAGACTTGGAGAAATTAAGACAAGGAGGAGTTGAATACACTGAGGAAATGGAAATGGCAGAAATTATGAACAAACATTTTAAATCAGTGTTTACAAGGGAAAATATACAACCTGAAGAGATTGAGTGGAAAGAAAAAGTCCCCCCTATGGAAGAAATAGAAGTAACAAAGAATGAAATATTGACACACTTGGGTAATTTTGATGTCAGAAAATCGCATGGGCCAGATGAAATAGCAAACTGGATTCTGAAAGAATGCAGGAATGAACTGGCAGACAAAATACGTAGCATAATAAGCAGTTCCTTAAAAGAAGGAAAAGTTCCAGAAGATTGGAAAAAAGCAAATATAGTACCTATATATAAAGGAGGAAATAAAGAAGAACCTACCAACTATAGACCAGTCGCTCTAACAAGTACAATAGCAAAAATTTGTGAAAGAATGATCAAAAGTAGATGGGTAAAATACTTGGAAAAAAACAACGTACTAAATCCAAGGCAATTTGGATTCAGACAAGGACGATCATGCGTCACCAATTTAATATGTTTCTATTCAAGGCTAATAGATATAATACAAGAAAGAGATGGATGGACTGATTGTGCATTTCTAGACCTAAAAAAACTTTTGACAAAGTACCACATAAGAAGTTGCTTAAGAAATTAGAATATGAAGGAGGAATACAAGGTAAATTGCTAAATTGGGTGGAAGACTTTTTGCAAGAAAGAAAAATGAGAGTAGTGATAAGAGATCAGCACTCAAAATGGAATGAAGTAATAAGCGGTGTCCCGCAGTGAACAGTTCTGGCCCCAATAATGTTTGCTATATATATTAATGATATGGATGAAGGAATGGAAAGCTATATGAGTTTCTTTGCAGATGATGCAAAACTACTGAAAAGAGTGAAAACTGAAGAAGATTGTGAATCACTACAGAGAGATCTAAATAAAGTACAAGAATGGAGTAGGAAGTGGGAGATGGAGTTCAATACAAAAAAGTGTAGTATAATGGAATTTGGAAAAAGCAAAAACAGAATAACAGGATCATATTATTTGGGAGAAGAAGGAATAAAAAAAGTAGAAAATGAGAAGGACCTGGGAGTCATTGTTATGAATAATATGTCACCTGAGAAACATATAAATAAGATTTTTGGAGAAACTTATAATTTAATAAGAACAATCAAAGTGGCATTTACATACCTGGATGAAGAAATGGTGAGGAAAATCCTAATCACCCTGATAAGACCAAGATTGGAATATGCAGCAACGATATGGTCACCAAGTACAAAAAAATGTATAAAAAAAACTTGAAAGAATACAAAGAGCAATTACAAAATTGGCACCAACACTCTCAAAACTATCATATGAAGAGAGACTACAAAAACTTAAACTACAGACACTAGAGCAAAGAAGAGAGAGAGGAGATTTGATAGCTATTTACAGAATCATGAAAGGCATAGAAATTACTGATAGAGAGAATCTGATAAAATGGGATGACAGAAATACTAGAGGACACGGAAAGAAAATTAAAAAAGACAGCTATAGAAGAGATTTGAAAAAGAACAGCTTTCCTCACAGAGTAATAGACAGTTGGAACAAGTTAGATGAGAAAGTGGTGTGTGCAAAAACAATACATGAATTTAAAAATAGTTTAGATAAAATGAGATATGAAGACGGGACCCCACGAGCATAGCTCCCCTTCCCGTAAAATACAACTAGGTAAATACAACTAGGTAAA
Source organism: Oratosquilla oratoria (assembly GCF_046742065.1). Taxonomy (NCBI): domain Eukaryota; kingdom Metazoa; phylum Arthropoda; class Malacostraca; order Stomatopoda; family Squillidae; genus Oratosquilla; species Oratosquilla oratoria. Next base: position 29,228,854 of record NC_134796.1, read on the forward strand.
TACACACACACACACACACACACACACACACACACACACACACACACACACACACACACACACACACACACACACACACACACACACACACACACACACACACACACACACACACACACACACACACACACACACACACACACACACACACACACACACACACACACACACGTTGTGGTGCATTGGTAGCGATCGCGGCCGCCATTACGGCAGCCCGGGTTTGAATCCCACCCAGGGCTAATTTCAATATCGCTGCGCTGCGAGTCGTTACTCCAACTCTCGTGGGCGGGGAGTTGCGAGTGTGTGTACTTGTAAGGTCACAGCATTACCTCTAGATCGTTGTAAGGGAAAATCGCCACTTAATCTTCTAAACAACCAGCCCTCTTAAACTGCGCACTGTTCGAGTGCGCTTCGAAGCTTTACTTGGAACGAGTTGCCACGTATGACGACCGAGGTTACGTGCGTCCCGGACAGACATGGGTTTAGCAGAGAGAACTTGGTGACTGCACCTAGTCCACTACTCCCTCTCCACTCTGAAAAGGAAAACAAATATGGCGTGTGACCGGTCCTACAGTTTTGAGCTCCGTGCTCTTTGTTAGAATTCCGGCAGTGTTATTGTGTTCCAACCCTTCGTTGTGCGCTGTGAGATATTATAAGACCACCTCTACCATTTTTTGTCATCACGGTGTGTGAACATTAACTAATTTAGTCTATAGCTGTGAAAACATTATCCCTCCGACCTTCCTGGTCAGGGGCGGCCAAGTCTGCGCATGCGCAGTAAGAGGTTTGTGACGACATGGATGAATCGCTCTCCTCGCATACTGCCTCATAAATCCTGAACTCCTGTGAACAATCTTAACGTGTGGTAATCATGGACTACTCAGGGCCACAGGCTATTGCCATCGTTGAAGCCGATCTCGCTATGAGTGACGATGAAGGTCCAATTAACATATGGCCCCCACTTTCGACTTACAACCATCACGCTCAAGGAAATTCTCCTGCATCTGGCAACTCTGCACCACAACCATTTACCCCCGCTAAACGCACTCTAAATGAAGTCTCCAATAATAGCAGCCAACCAACTTCTCCTGCTACTAAATCATCGAAGAAGAATCCAATGACAGAGCCACAAGCTTATGATATCACACCATCTCCCACCCCTACCCCCCCAATCTCGTCCTATACTTCGCTGTCACAGGCTCCTGCCTTTGCTCCCAGAGAGAAATATGTCAAATTAACTTTCCCTGACAACTCAAGCTGTGACGTGAAACTTCGGTGGCTCTCCAACGTTGCCAAAACTTTCCGTCTCGATCGTGAGCTGGCTGAGGTGAAGATGTCAGCTATTACATCTCGTTTCGTCTATGTTTCAAGACAACGACAAGACATCATTAAAAGTATCACGAGTGGGGAAATATTACCTTTACGCCTAGTCATCCAGGATTCCACGGAAAGACCACGTAAATTCCCTACATACCTCCTCACTCGATACCCTGTCAGCATCGATGCCTCTCATGCTGACAGGGATACATACAGCTCGCAGATTCGTCCAAAATGGGACGCCAATCAACCGACTAGTCATCACGTGGAGCCTACTTGAACCACCGCCGCCTACCTTAGAGTTCCCCTTCCTAACTTTTCTCCCTCCCTGTGAGCTTCGCAAAATGAAAGATGAAATTCCATGGTGCTATAACTGCTGGGGCTTCAAACATATCTCAAGATACTGCTCCGCTCCCGCAAAGTGTGCCTGGTGCGCGGAGAATCATGACACTCGTTCCTGCTCTCACCGCCCACCCACTCCACCCACCACGTACAACGACTCCGCATCTACCTCAGAACCTTCCATATCCCCACCACCAGACACATCCCGATGGAAGTGCCCCCGGTGCCATAAACCAGGGGTCAACGTTTGGCATGGCTGTACTAAGCGAACACCCACGGACACTTCCCAAAGACTTGGACCACCACTATCATCACTACCACCACCACTTCCAGCCACCTCTCTCACGACGCCCAGCACCACGGACTCTGCTGAAGTACAAGCTCTTCGCCAAGCTGTTGCATCTCTCGAACCCCGCTGTTCAGCCCTCACGAAGCGATTCGATGCCATAGATGCCCGTATCGAAAGTTTAGTTAACCAACAGGCTACCACAGCAACCACACTTGCCAGTCTAGTTGAATCTCACAAAGTTGTTATCACCTCTGTCACAGCCCTTACAGAGCGACTTGATACAGTTGCCTCCCATCTAGAGAAGCTCTCGTCGCCTTTGAACTCCTCTACCCATGCTCCACCTGGCAGCGCCCACATTCAAACACCAACCTCATCCGGGTCTCGCAAAGCACATATTAATAAGATTCTCTGATCTCGTATCGCTTCACCTCATCTGGAATGCTTTCGGAATACGCCATAACACGAAACTCACTGCACTTAAGGCATACGTCCATCGCCATCACCCCCAGATAATATTTATTCAAGAAGCCTTTCCCGGTGGTGCTCAGCCATGCGACACAGCACCTACGCTGTCTGGCTATGTCTCGTACATACATCCAGTCAGGAATGGCCTCATTTCTTACGTCCACGCATCCATGCCACACAAGCTCCTTCGATGCTCCAGGGATACTACTATGACCTTTCAGTTAATTGAAGTCACTGTGGGCAATGGTAAACTTCGACTTTGCAACGTATACTCTGCCCCTGGTGTTATTAATCTTGTTGCCCTCCCAGTACCTTCAAATCGTGGAATGATTTATATGGGGGATTTCAACGCTCGACATCCTGCTCTTGGTGATGCCTCCCCTGTCCCCAACCGTAGTGGAATCCCTCTACTCAACTACATACATCGGTACCGACTCACACGATGGGAAACTGGTGGAGCCACACATGCACGTGGAGGCACAGTTGACCGCATCATCACGTCTGGCCTCGTGCCATCCCGTGTCGCCTGTCAATCAATTCCTTCTCTCTTCTCCGACCATATTGCTCTTAGTTTATACTACTCCATACCATCTCGGATTCCAACTCCTCATCACCGGACCCGTATATCCATTCCTCCTAAATATTGCCCTACGTATATTTAGTACATCTCTAGTCTCCTTCCCACATTTGACTTCCTATCCCCCGACGCACTATACACGTCCTTAGTGAATACCACACACGACTTCTACAGCCGCTATGTAACCAAAGCTCACCTACCACGCCGCCCTGTACCTCACTCATGGACGTTGGACCACCGTATTATCCAAGCGGAGAGAGCTACACAGACTACTGGTCATACTTTTCAGACGCAACCCACACCTGATTCTTTACATCAGTACCAAATAGCACGGGATAATGTGGTCCATAAATCACCAGACTAGTATCGCGACCATGTGGCGCCTTGTAAAAAGGGTCGTTAAGAAGCAACCTCCCAGCGCCCTCCATCACAGTCCAGACGCCTACGCCCAGGACCTCATTACTTTATGGTCGTCACAGTCACAGACTAACAATCTTCCTACGCATATCCAAGAGGCACTCTCCACTCGTCGCAACACCCGTAATCTCCACCTAATGGCTACACTTCTCCACCCAGATGAAGAAGACGACGTCCCGATTACGGAGAATGAATTACGACTAGCCATGACTAATACAAAAACTTCTGCCCCCGGGGATGACGGCATTACATACCAAGTGCTCCGACTCCTACTGGAAGTTCCTGGCAACCCCCTCCTTCGCCTCTTCAACCTCTGCCTCCTTCGTGGACATGTACCTGCAGCCTGGACTTTAAGCATGATTGTTCCGATACCGAAACCAGGTACTGATAAATTCAGGCCCATTTCCCTAACTTCATGCTTCTGCAAGGTGCTTGAACGTATCATCCTTGCCCGGCTCATGAATCGTCTACAAGGTTAACTCTTCCCGCAGCTGTATGGTTTCCTCCCACGTCGAAGTACGCACCACTACCTTACTGAGCTCTACACCCGCCACTCTCCCACCAGCGTAGTTGCCTTTCTGGACCTCAAAAGTGCTTTCGATGTAGCCAACCATGAAATAATTCTTGACCAGCTGGTTACCTTCGGAGTGCAAGGAAACCTCCTTCGATGGATTCGAGGTTATCTGAGTAACAGGAAGTCACGTGTTCTCTTTCGAGGTGTGTGCAGTTCCTACGAGCAGTTCGAACTCGGTACCCCGCAAGGTGGCGTACTAAGTCCATTTCTTTTTAACGTCTTGATGCACCGCTTACTCTCACTTCTTCCTAACGTTCCCGGTACGACCCTTCTCTGCTACGCGGACGACATCTGCATCCATTCCAACTCGCCCGCTGACCTCCAATTCGTCCTCAATGGCTTCTACACGTCAACTACCGCTTGTGGTCTCATCATTTCCCCTGAGAAGAGCAGAATATTTTCATCTCGTACTCTCCAAGCACTACCGACGTTCAACATGGGAGGTGATGCTATCCCTCATTGCACACAGTACACATACCTTGGAGTACCAGCCCGGATCACTCCAGCCATACCGACTCGACAACGTATCCATCCCCTTGTTAATGATCTCCTTGATCGTCTGCAGGCCCGTTTTACCCCTATCAAGTGGCTTGCCACAAATTCCACCGGCGTTTCATTACCAATGGTCAGAACTCTATACACCACATTTCTTCGATCACTCGTTGACTACTTATCACCTGCCCTTTGTCAACTTCCCAGGAGAGCTTTGGAACCTCTCGAAAAATTCCAAAATAGAATAATGAGATTTATCTTAGGTTGCCCTCCTTCGACTCGCATCGTTAACATGCAAAGTGAACTTGGTCTACCCTCGCTCGTAGAGAGAATATATGCTAACATGGCCATTCTCTCTGTAAAATGCCTCCGATCGCCCTATCTGTCCCCAAACTTTACTGCTACCATCAGAGCGTCGCTCGAACCTGACGGTGCACCCCGCCTCCCACTTCGACCAGGAGGCCGCAACCTCGTCACTACAGTGTGCAACACACTCGGAAACCTTGACCTCCACGTCCCTGAAGAAACGGTTGAACCCGACTTGCCCCCGTGGCGAATCTCCCTCCCTAACGTCACCTTCACACCAACCTCCAAAGATGACCTTCCTGCACTTCAAAAGCAACTAGCATTAGAGACCATCGACAGCGTATCCTCAAAGATCCCCGCAGCGCATGTCATCTACGTAGATGGCTCAGTACAGGCTGATGGAAGAGCAGCGTGTGCCATGTACTCACCCACCTTACAGCCACCTGTGGAAGCTGGATGGATTGGCCGCAGGTTACCTGTCACATCAAGCTCCACGCTTTGTGAGCTACACGGAATCCTCGACGCAGTAACATATCTTGTAGACTGTAACGTAAATGGTGTGATCGTTTGTGACTCCCAACCAGCTCTACACGCCCTCTCCTCACCCAGACCCAACTACTATCGTGTTGTACAGGCCATACTGACCCAACTCGCCGTTGCTCATGAAGCATCTATGGCCGTATCTTTCATATGGGTGCCCTCACACGTCGACCTTGCTGGCAACGACACGGTGGACCGTCTTGCCAAAGCAGCTTGTGCCTTCGTCTTAGACAACGAACGCGTAGTACCCTCTCTCACATGCCTCAAAAACAGAATACACGCAGCCACTCACACCATAACAACACACCGAAGGGATGCGGAACGAGCCACCAGTGTCTCCATTCAACACCACGACCACTTCCTACCCAGCCGCCACAAGTATCGCCGACGCGGACCCATGGTACGGAGACACAATGTTATCAGTGCTCGGCTCAGACTCGGATTTCGACCTGTGTGGCAAATATCCCAGGCGGAAGATATGCCACATTACTGATCATGCAGGCTGTGTAACCGCCCTAAAGCCAACACTCTTGAACATTACTGTCTCCAATGCCCCATTGTGACAGACAGTATTCCACAGAGACAAGACGTGATAACTGTATGTAAATATTTACTTAGTGACGACAACTTAGATACACTCCTAGCTCGCCACCCCCATTTTGGGGGATTTTGATTGTTAAATCCAACCATACCTCCTTTTGCCCTCAGAAGCAATGAATTTATTAAACGGTGGACCATCTTACCAAGGCAGCCTATACCTACGTCATGGACGTCACGCGCAATGCTCATCCTATCATGCCTTAAAACAAGAGACGAGTACACGCAGCCACTCATGCCATGTCAACACACCGAAAGATGCGGAACGGTCTACCGATTTCCCCATACGACCACCTCCTACCCAACCGCCACAAGTAACGCCGACGCAAGACCATGGTACGAAGGCACAATAATGTCAGTGCTCGGCTCGGACCTGGGAGTCGACCTGTGTGACGGGGCTCCCAGACGAATGATATGCCACGGTGATCACCATGCGGGCTGTGTAACCGTCCTAACACGAACACCCTTGGTATTATTGTCTCCAGTGACCCATAGTGACAGACAATATTCCCCGGAGACGGGGCATGATGATTGTATGTAACACTTACATAGTACCACTATCTCGCCATCACCATTTCGGGGGATCCTGAATGATTATTGTATTATGTCTCCATTTAAAGAATGTGTGTAATATATGACATGTCCTCTAACACAATCCTGTGATAGATGTACTATTGTTTGCCGCCCACGGGCGTAATAAATTTATTAAAACCTTTCCACTCTAAAACTGGCGTGTTACATCGACTGGACGTCGTTTGTCTCCAGCTTCGCCTTCTGCTCTACCAGAGTCGTCATTGCTCAGCTCCAAAACCCTGATCATCTGCCGAAGCTTTCTACGAGTAATTTGAGTGTTTACATGTGGAGACAATTCGAGTGAGCTACGACCGAACCGACCTAAGGTGAAACAGTTGGTGTTGTTTTTCCCTATTCTTCAAGTTGATTTGATAGTGCATTGTGGAAGGACCAGAATTATAAACTTCCAGTGCAATCCTGTGTTTTCTTGCTTGTCCTACGAGTCTATAAACGAACCGAGAGTTCTGAAGCAGGCAGTGGTGGTCCGCACCTAGTTTCAGAACTAAAGGACCTAATTGGTCCTTTACAATCGTTCATACATGAGCTCTGAGCTTCTTTCCGGGAGGGTAATAGATGTCGATTATGAGTCTAACACGTGATCCAAGACCAAGGTGAATCGCACACGCACACGCACGCACACGCACACGCACACACACGCACACACAAAGACGCTTCAAATAGAGCTCCAAGGAAACAACGGAACTTTTCAACTATGAATATAACAGGAAATTTAGTTTGTGTTCAATGGGAAGGGGAATATGTGTGGATGCCTGTGATGATCTAATATAGTGAAAAAGTGAGTATAAAAAAATATGAAATATAATCGAAACGGAACATGAAATGGCGATAGAGTTGAACCCAACGCAAACATTGGAACAGCAGTGACACCTACTGGCACAATACTGAAACGTAGCGAAAACGTCAAAACACCATTAGGTGTTATAAGGCATTATGAAGAAGATTTGTTTTTTATTTAATAAATATGACAAAAGACTGAGTAGATTTACAAATATAGAAAGGGAGATGAGATCATAGAATCAAGAAATTAGCGAGCTAAAGAAATATATCATGCACCTAAAGAGAGTACAACGAAACCTAAGAAATAAAAATAGATGAATAAATAAATAGATAAATAAACGATAATAAAAAAACTGAGGAAATGTGCGGAAATAAATAGCGAGGAAAGTTAATCGAAAAAATAATTAATCAAAGTAAAAAGTGAAATTGAATGGATGACAAACAAAAATATCACCAATAGTGAGATCTTAAAAAGAGATGTAAATGAACAATTTAAAAGAAAGTATGAAAAAGACATAATAGAAAAATGGAAGGACCAACCATATGTGAACAGAAGACTAAAAAATAAACAGGAAACAGTAAAATTACGCCAAGGAAATATAAAATACACAGAAGATATAGAAAGGGCTGAAGTCATGAACAAACACTTCAAGTCTGTGTTCACTAGAGAAAATATACATATGGGGATGAAAGAATTTAAGTGCCCCCCCCCGCCCCTCCATGAGAGAAATAATTGTAACAAGAAAAGAAATAATGGACCTTGATGTCAGGAAATCGCACGGGCCGGATGGAATTGCAAACTGGATACTAAAAGAATGTAAAGCAGAACTAATACACAACTCAAAGAAGGAAAAATACCAGAAGACTGGAAAAATGCCAATATCGTACCAATATATACAGGAGGGAACAAGGAAGACCCAACAAATTACAGACCGGTTTCCCTTACAAGCACGGTAGCCAAAATTTGTGAAAAAGTTATCAAAAACAAATGAATAAAACATCTGGAGGAAAACAATATACTAAATCTGATCTGTTTCTATTTAAGACTAATATATATATATATATAAATATATATATATATATATAGACATATGTATATATATATTTCGCAAGACGTAAATGTAGTAGCCCATTTAGTAAAATGTTTTAAATTACCCAATGTCGGAGAAACAAAGCAAAGGAGACAGACGTACTGTATATTTCGACCACTACTGTGGTCCTCTTCAGCAGAATGGATACAAGGTAAGATGTACAAGAATTTATACAGTGAGAGAGGTACAAAGTAGGAACAAGGGGAGGTGACTCAACTCACATGTCCGAGGTGGGGCGGATTCGGTAATGGTAATAATTTATTCACAGCATAAGTTGTTATACAATCAGGTGACCATTGCCCTTTTGATGTGTTGAAATTTGGCAAGTGTTTAATGAGGAAAGATTCAACTATCTTTCTCCTGAAGCTACAATTGGATTTATAAATTAATTCTGGATTGTTCCAATCTATGCGGTGATCCTTTGTTGATGTATGGAGGAAGACCGCGGAGTTGTTTTGTGCATACCTGACAGAGTTTTTGTGCTCTTTTACTCTGGTGTTGCGGTCCCTACCAGTTTGACACCAGTAGACCTCATTACAGTCTTTACACGGTAGTTTATATACTCCTGGGTTATTATCTGATTTGGGTTTTTGATGTATATTTACTACCTTATGAAAAATGCTATTAGGATAGTTGAAGACCAATTTAATCTTATCCTGTGGTAACATATTAGAAGCTTCGTCCAATAAATGGTTGTATGGGATCTTTATACAAGTATTGTCCCAATTGTGCTGGTTATTTGTTTGGGAAGAGTTCGTCTGTCTCCTTTGCATTGTTTCTCCGATAGTGGGTTATTTAAAACATATATATACATATTATATATATATATATACATACATATATACATATATATATATATATATATATATGTATATATATATGTATATATATGCATATATATGTATATACATATATATATATATATATATATATATATATATATATATATATATATAAGGACGGATGAGTTGATTGCGTTTTCCTAGACTCATCAAAAGCTTTTGATAAAGTACCACACAAAAAACTATTAAGAAAGCTGGAAACCATAGGGGGATACAAGGTAAGCTACTGAAATGGATGAAAAATGAGAGTAGTGCTCAGAGATAAGTGGAGGTCCACAGGGATCAGTATTGACTCAGATAATGTTTGCTCATTATGTAAATGACATGGATAAGGGTGTGGAATCTTACATGACCTTTGCAGGAAAGTGAGTACTGAAACGGATTATGAGTCGCTGCAGAGGGATCTGAACAGGGTTTGGCAATTGAGTCATAAGTGGGAAGTGGACTTCACCATAGAGAAATGTAGCATAATGGAATTTGGAAAAAAAAAAAAAAAAAAAATGATCAGGACAATATAAAATCGATACAAATGAAGTAGAGAAAGTGGAATCTGAAAAAGACCTGTGAATAATCATCACAAAGGACATGTCTCCTGATACATAGGTAAACAAAATTGTTGGAGAAACCTACAACTTCGTAAGATCAATATAGGTGGCTTTTACCTACTCGGAGGAAGAAATGGTAAAGAAAATACTATTCACACTGATAAGGCCATGACTGAAATACACAGCGACACTATGGTCACCTAGTACTGAAAGGAATATTAGGAAAATTGAAAGAACCCAAAGAGCAACTACGAAGATGGCCCCAACACTTTCAAAACTGTTATACGAGGAGAGATTATCAAAGCTGGAATTACCGACTCAGGAACAAAGAAGAGAAAGAGGTGACTTGTTGACCATCTATAGAATCATAAGAGGCATGGAAGTCCTTGATAGAGAGGACTTACTAAATTGGGATAAGAGAAATACAAAGGGACATGAAGGATATGAAAGGAAGCTCAAAAAGGACATTTATAGAAGGGAGCTGAAAAAGAACAGGTTTCCACAGAGTGGTGGATATATGGAATAAATTTGACGAAACAATAGTGTGTGCAAAAACCCAGCACTAATTTAAGAGCAAATTAGATGCTGCGAGATGTAAAGACGGGACACTACGATCGTAGCTCCCCTTCCCGTAAGATATAACTAGGTAAACACACACACACACACACACACACACACACACACACACACACACACACACACACACACACACACACACACACACACACACACACACACACACACACACACACACACACACACACACACACACACACACACACACACACACACACACACACACACACACACACACACACACACACACACACACACACACACACACACACACACACACACACACACACACACACACACACACACACACACACACATAAACACACACACACACACACACACACACACACACACACACATACACACACACACACACACGCACGCACACACACACACACACACACACACACACACACACACACACACACACACACACACACACACACACACACACACACACACACACACACACACACACACACACACACACAAGTAGACCGATTCACAGCGAAGATTGGAGCTCCGAAGAAGAAGGGAAATTTTCATGGATCTCAACAACGAGGAAGTACCTTTTTGTATTTATAGGGAAGGGGAAAGCTCGTGGTGTAGTGGGAAGGTGATGAAAAAGGAGAAAGGGAGAGATTACTGAGGGAAATGGAAGGAAATGAGAAAGGAGGCGCACGGGCGCCTTTGACGGAAAAAAAGTCATCAAAAGGTCCTCAGCTGACGCAGGAGAAATTAATAATTTCAGTAAAATGATTAAGTTTAGAATCATAAATAAGAACAACAAAATAGAAAATGAAGATAATAATTTCAATGGATTTAATGAAGGGGGGATGCCAACCTCCCCCGATTAGCAATGCTAGAAGAGAGACTAGAAAAAATGGCTCAACACTGGAAAAGTAGGCTAGGTCAACTCACACAGATTGCACAGCAAGTTGATAAATTGGAACAATTAAAGAAGGAAAACCAAAACCTAACTAAAGAAGTAGAAGAATTAAAAAAAAAAAAAAAACAGTTAAAAGAAGTAAAAAATGAGAATAAGGAATTAAAGAGGAATAATAGAGAAAATAAAAAGTCCATAGTAAAAGAAGCACAGGGTTGGAAAAAAATCAAAGAGAACAATAGAATTGTATTTAACGACATAGTGACACAGCAGATGAAAGAACAAACAGAAAATAGAGTTATTAATGTAGTGAGGAAGAAGGAGAATATAGTAAGAAACTTAGCAGATAAAAAGAAATGTATGATTATATTAGGGATGGAAGAGAAGTATAACTTAAACAGGACTACGAGAATTAAGGAGGAAAAAGAAAAGGTAAATAATATATTAGAATTAGTTCAGGAAGATGAACCTGAAATAGGGAGACAAATTGAAGAAATGTATAGGTTCGGGAAATATAGTACGGATGATACCAGACCAATTAAGATTAAATTCAGGTCAGAAACGACAGCAGAGAATATCTTAGCAAAAACAGGGAAACTAACAGACAGTGAACAATATAAAAAGGTATGGATATAAAGAGAAATGAATAAAGAGGAAAGAGAGGAAGAAAAAACGGAAAGACAAGAAGCTAAGGAAAAAAAACGAGAACAAAACAGAGTCAGAAAAAGAGGAATTCTTTTGGAGAGTAGTGAATATGAAATTGAGGAAATGGACCATAACAGAGAAAAAACAAAAGGAAACCAAAAAATACATTGGAAGTAGTAGAAAATTAAGAGTGTCTTACACAAATATAGATGGATTAATAACAGGCCTGAACGAACTCAATGGTTATATTATCTGAAGGAAAAAGAACCGGACATAATGGGAATTGTAGAGACAAAATTAAAAGTGTAGGACATGGTGCATATAATTATTGGATTAGAAACAGAGAGACAAAACAAGGGGTGGAGTTATGTTCCTGACTAAGAAGGATATAAACGTGAGGAGTGTCACATTTGGAAAGAATAGGGTAGAGATGATTATGATGGAAGTGGAAGACAGAGATAGGATGAGTAGAAAGTTTGTAATAAATTATGTGCCTCCAAAAACGGCCTCGTAGGAAGAGAGAGAACATAAAAGTATGTTAGAGGACACAAGGATAACATTAAATAAGATAATGGAAGATGGAGGAAGAATAGTTATGATGGGGGACTTTAATTGCAAAGAAGTCTGCTGGGAAGTAAAGGGTGGAGACGACTCATGGGGAAATGTTCTACTTGAGATGATTATTGACCATACAATGACGCAATGGATTCAAGAGAACACTAGGTATAGAAATGAAGAAGAACCATCGAGACTGGACCTAATAATCGCATCAGAACCTGAAATAGTGGAAAAGATTGAATATAAGACACCAATAAGTAAAAGTGACCACATATTGGTTGAACTGGAATTAAATGAGGAAAAATACATGAAAAGAAATGAACAATATAGAAAAGGAAGATTGATGTATGAAAAAAAAGATAAAATAAGACAATTCTTTCAAAAAGAAGACTGGGAAAGAATATACAAAGAGGAAACAAGAGTGGAAGAGAAATGGAATATTTTGACAAAAAATGATGAAAAATAAAAGGAGTGGAAAAGTATGTCCCAAGACAAAAGCAAGAAAAAGAATATGTAAAATGCTGGTTCAACAAAAGTTGTAGGGAGTTAAAAGACAAAAGAGAAAGCTTGGACCAAATGGAATAAAGACAAAAGACCTGAAAAATGGAAAATATATACTAGTTATAGAAATGAATATGTACAAGTGTGCAGAGAAGAAAAGAGAAAATACGAAAAAGATGTCATTGAAAAATGTAAAGATCAACCAAAACTATTCTACAGATTTGTAAATGAATATGTACAAGTGTGCAGAGAAGAAAAAGAAAATACGAAAAAGATGTCATAGAAAAATGTAAAGACCAACCAAAACTATTTTACAGATTTGTAAATAACAAACTGAAAAACGAACAAGATTTAGAGAAATTAAGACAAGGAGGAGTTGAATACACAGAGGAAATAGAAATGGCAGAAATTATGAACAAGCATTTTAAATCGCTGTTTACAAGGGAGAACATACAACCTAGAGATATCGAATGGGAAGAGAAAGTCCCCCCTATGAAAGAAATAGAAGTAACAAGGAATGAAATAATGAAACACTTGAGTAATCTCGATGTAAGAAAATCGCATGGACCAGATGAAATAGCAAACTGGATTTTGAGAGAATACAGGAATGAACTGGCAGACAAAATACATAGTATAATAAACAGTTCCTTGAAAGAAGGAAAAGTTCCAAAATATTGGAGAAGAGCAAATATAGTACCTATATATAAAGGGGGAAACAAAGAAGACCGTACAAACTATAGACCGGTCTCTCTAATAAGCACGATAACAAAAATTTGTGAAAGAATGATCAAAAGTAGATGGGTAAGGCATTTAGAAAAAACAACGTGCTAAATCCAAGGCAATTTGGATTCAGACAAGGACGATCATGCGTCACATACTTAATGTGTTTCTATTTACGGCTAATAGATATAATACAAGAAAGAGATGGATGGGCTGATTGTGCATTTCTAGACCTGAAAAAAGCTTTTGACAAGGTGCCACACAAGAAGTTGCTTAAGAAAATAGAAACTACATGAGGAATACAGGGCAAATTGCTGAAATGGATGGAAGACTTTTTGCAAGAAAGAAAAATGAGAGTGATGATAAGAGACAAACACTCAAATTGGGATGAAGTGATATGTTTTGTTCCACAAGGAACAGTTCTGGCCCCAAAAATGTTTGCTATATATATATTAATGACATGGATAAAGAAATTGAAAGTTATATGAGCTTCTTTGCGGATGATGCAAAACTGTTGAAAAAAGTAATCATTGAAGAAGATTGTGAGTCACTACAGAGTGATCTCAATATAGTATGGGAATGGAACAGGAAGTGGGAGATGGAGTTCAATACTATGAAGTGGGGTACAATGGAATTTAGAAGAAGCCAAAAAAGAATAGTAATTATCATATAAATTGGTAGAAGAAGGAATAAATAGTAGCAAATGAGAAGGACCTGGGAGTCATTATTATGAATAATATGTCCCCTGTGAAACATATAAACAAGATTTTTGGAGAAACTATAATTCAATAAGAGCAATCAAAGTGGCATTTACATACCTGGATGAAGAAATGGTGAAGAAAAACTTATCACTATGATAAGACCAAGATTGGAATGTGCAGCAACGATGTGGTCACCAAGTACAAAAAATGTATAACAAAACTTGAAAGAATACAAAGAGCAATTACAAAATTGGCACCAACACTCTCAAAACTATCATATGAAGAGAGACTAGCAAAACTTGAGCTACAGACATTAGAGCAAAGAAGAGAGAGAGGAGATTTGATAACTATTTACAGAATCATGAAAGGCATAGAAACTATTCATAGAGGGGATCTAATAAAATGGGATGATAGAAATACAAGAGGACATGGAAAGAAAATAAAGACAGCTATAGAAGAGATCTGAAAAAGAACAGCTTTCCCCACAGAGTAATAGACATTTGGAGCAAGTTAGATGAGAAAGGGTTGTGTGCAAAAACAATATATGAATTTAAAAACAGTTTAGATAAAATGAGATATGAAGACGGAACCCCAAGAGCATAGCTCCCCTTCCCGTAAAATACAACTATGTAAATACACACACCCACATATGGAAAGCGAACACATTACAAAAGCAAAAGAGGAGAAATACTTTGGTGTGTTGATAAAAGACAACCTGTTACCTGACAGACATGTTAGCACGATTGAAGGAGAGACATGTGTACTACTGCAGAAGATTGAAGTGGCATTTTATTATATGGATAAGGAGGTGATGAAAAAACTCATCGAAACCAACATACGTCCAAGACTGGAATATGCGTCAGTAGTATGGTCCCCACACAAAGTGAAGGTATATGAGCAAGATCGAGAGAATACAAAGGGCAGCGACCAAATTGGTCCCCAATCTGGCAGATAAACCATATCAGGAAGGACTAAAGGTACTGGGTCTGCAAAACTTGAAAGATCGAAGACAAAGAGGTGATATGATTACAGTGTTCAGATCACTAAAGGGGATATATTTCATTGATAGAAGAGATCTCCTGATTAAAGATGGAGGGCTTTAAGAGCTCACGGAAGTAAATTAAGAAAGACCGCATGTCGAAAGGCTGTGAAGAAATACAGTTTTCTATATAGAAGATAAAAGTGGTTTTTCACTACATGGATAAAGAGAGGATGAAAAAGATAGTATCGAAACCCTGATCCTTCCAAGACTGGAATATACATCTGTTGTGTGGTCTCCACACAGAGTGAAATAAATAAGCAGGATCGAGGGAGTACAAAAGGCAGCAACCAAACTGTCAGATAAACCATGCGAGGAAAAACTAAAAACACTGGGTCTATCAAATTTCAAAGGTCAAGGAGAAAAAGGTGATATGATTACAGTATCCAGGTCATTAAAGGGGATAGATTACATTGATAGAAGTGATACCATCTTGATTAAGGATAGGAGGGCTTTTAGTGGTCATGAGAACAAATCAAGAAAGACTACATGTCTAAAAAATGTAAAGAAATAAAGGTTTCCATCTAGATGCATAGATACTTGGAACAGCTTAGGACGGCATATATCATAATGCACCAATGCTGAATTCAGATCTAAATATGATAATTGGAACTCAAGGATATAGGTTAAGTTGGAATTGCATTTGAGGCTAGGTATGATGAATTGGAGAGTAGGAGACATGACCCAACGAGCGTGGTTCTTCTCCTGTATACTACTATTAGGTAAATACACAGACACTCACGTTTATGGTTCTACCAACGAAGATCAGTCCCTCGCGCATGCAATAACATTATTCCTGTGGGCTACAAATGGTCATGAAAGTAAAGAGACAGCCACCTGAAACGTCCTCCTGGTTCTTGGGTCCCCGATGAGCATGATGTGGTTGGACATCTTCTTCTTGCGCCTGCGTTGAAAGCAGCGTCTCACCTCTGGTGGACGATACAAGTATAGACGACAGGGTAACCAAGGCAACCAGATCGACCGAGCTCCGTTCGGACCCCCGCCAAGAATACCACTACTGCCATTCTCACCACCTGTAAAGCAGAGCGGAGTGTCAAAGACTTTATTAGAAAGAAGTTTTTGCGAGTAAAAGACGAGCCATCTCGGAGGTGGAGACAGATATGGTAACGTCTAAGAGGAGCAAGTGCGCCACACTAGTAGGATGGCCACCGCACTAAAGTCCCATTCATACGAGAGGATGTAGCATGTGACAGGTGTCCTTCGTTCACATGTAGATAGATTGAAATAAAACGTGATACAACTTATATTAATGGCCGTCGGTTCTTCCTACCCATACTTGTATTAGAATGATAGGAAAAAGTGAACCTGTACTTTGGGCGATCATTTTGTTTCTGCCCTCCATCCTGACCTTTCAACCATCACTATTAGTCTCAAGCTCTGGTCTTTCAGAAAACTCTTTATTCAAAGTATTTACCTCTGTCCCCAAATATGCTCGAATTCTAAGAAAAATAGATTGTGAGGTACCTTGTAAAATACCTCCTCTAGATCTAAGGATAAACAGTCAATTCCTCGTTTGCATAACATCAGCCGCTATTGAATGTCATCAATTTTGATGTACATGGTCTTCCGGATGTAAAACTGAAATGGTTATATACCAAAATGCTCGTCTCTTCGAGATATTCAAACCATTTATCTTTTGGAATTCTCCCATGTGATTGAACTACCACGATGGTTAGGGACACGGGTCTGTAGTTCAATGGTTTTTCTTTGCTTCCTCCTTTATAAATTGGTACTGCGTTAACTCATTTCCAGTTTTGTGGCAATAACCCTTCCTTCATTGAAATTGCAATTATTAATGAATCTCATCCACCACTTGGTTTTAAAGTATTCAATGTGGAATCACTTCAGGTCCTGAACTTATTCTCTTAACAAGTGTCTGTACTTTAGGTTCATATACTCGATACAACCCGACATTACTCTCATCACCTTTCCTCTATAATATCTAAGTAGAAAATTGTTGGAAACTTTTGTTCATTATTTCAGCTTGTACAAAATTCTTTTTCATAAAATTTTTTAGTATACTGTGTCCCACTTCACTGAAAACATGTAGATAAGTTTAAGCTCAACTTTGCATATGTCAATAATACCCTTTTCAAAATCCTCTCTTTCTTTTTACGGATTGTTGTATAACCATTTGTAGCTCGTTTGTATTCCTCCATAGGTTTGTCTCGTCTCTTCTGCCTTTTCTGTCCTACACCCATGGTTTTTAGTTGTTTCACATTTTTATTCTATCAAAGCCACCTTTGAACTAGCTTTTCCTTCCCTTAATAAGTTTTTGTTTACACCTGATTTCCTTAAAAAAAATTCTATACCGTTTCAGATTTGTTAGTATTCATGAATCCATTCTAATTTGCTTCTTCTTCAAAAAAAAAAAGTCACCCTAACCCTACAAGAATTTCATTTATCCTTATTCGTGTCACATTTTATATCCATTGGGTCATTATGTTGTCCATCGCAATACTGAACAAAGTATTACCCCAGGAGTTTTCACTACCACCTGCTTCCTAGTCCTCCCAATTTACCTCTGCAAGGAAAACTGTATTTCTTCACAACCTTGAAGTATTTAGTCTTTCTCAATTTGATCTTATGACCTCTTAAAATCCCCCCTTTCCTAATACAAAAAATGTCTTCTGTCAATGTAGTCTAGTCCCATTAGCAAATCTAAGTTGTAATCATATCAGCATCGACATTTCAATGTTGGGTAACCTAATGCAGTTAGTCTCCTGTATGGTTTTTCTTCTAGGCTGAGGACCATTTAGGTTGCTGTTCTTTGTAACACTTCAATCTTGTTTTTGTCCTTCGCTCTGTAACACCGACACATATTCTAGTGTTGGGGGTCGGGGTTTCTATGAACTTTTTATCATCTCTTCATCCGTATAGTGAAATCCAGTCTAATATTATGCAACAGTCCATAAGTTTCTTCCACAATCCTGCTGATATGTCTCTCAGGAGACAGGTTGTCTATTATGAACACTCCGAAATCATTGTCCTCTTTGTTTTTGTAATAGGTTCGGTTTCTATGAAATAGTTCAAAGATGGAGTTTTGCAGCTATTGCACATTGTCAATACTTTGCATCTTCATAATAAGATTAGTTTTGCATTCTTGGCTCCATGTTTATATTTTGTCTCGCTGTTTCTACAACAGACTACAGTCCTGGTCGTTTTCTCACTCGTCTCATGATTTTTGCGCCATCTACATACATGTTGGCATAACTTAATGTACCACCCATCATGTCATTGACATAGATAAGAAACATTATATAGGTACTAGCATTGAATTGTAGAACTCCGCTGGCCACTGCTCTCCTTCCTGACATCTGTTAATACTGTCCACATGTACCTTCCCATCAAAATATTCTTAATCATTACGAGCACTTTCCTCTTAGTCCTCCAACATACTCCAGCTTCCACATAATAGGACTTTGAGGAAGTTTATCAAAAGTATTCTTCTAGAGAAGCACGACCTTCCAGACCTAAAGTCAAACTAACTATCTGTCAAAATGTCTATCTGTTCAAGATATTTGACCTATCAATCTCTCACAACCTTTTCACATAATTGCGGTCTGAAAATATATTCGTGAGTAGTACCTACTTACGTAGAGGGAAGAGGGAGGGCATAGTGGAGCTCAGCTGTTCGTAGGCGTCCTGGTCGAACTTCCACGGGTCGCCACCCGACTTGGCCTCCCGTATCCCCTGCAGGAGGGACTCGGACACGTTGGCCAGGGGGCCCCGGCCCCGATACTGAAGACTTCCTCACAACGAGACCATCCTTGTGCTCCGTCAGAAGCAGAAACTTCACTGTTACTCTCTTTCAGCGAGTCTGCTGTGACACCGACGCGCCTTCCACACTGAGAAACGATTTCTGAAGTCATTGTGGCCCCTGGTGTGTTCCAACGTGACCTAAAGTGAACAGAGGCGGCCAAGCAAAGTGCCACAAAGGTATAGGCCAGAGTCCGGGCGAGACAAACACACCCACGGTTCCTCACGTCACGGCATGTCATGTCCGTTAATGCTTCTGCCAATATCTCCGTTCAAGAAAGAGCACTTTTATATTTAAAGTGATACAAATAGCGTCCACGGACTCACAGTGTCTCTCCAGCACCGCCCACGTCAGCTCCTCTCTCCCGATAAAGCGTCGGGGAAACTTCCTCACCCTATCTCGAGATCACCCCCACGCAGATTCTATTTTAAACTCCCTCCAAGGAAGTTTTCTCGACGCTTTGTCGGCAGAGAGGAGAATTCGCCACCACTGCTCATGTGGCGCACCTACTAAAATAGTTCTGCTGACGAAATGGAATTGATAATCCAACGTGCGTCGTTGAGAGACGAACTGCTAGAGCTGGACAAGGAGCCGACGTAAGTGCTGCTGGAGAGACATTGTGAGTCTGTGAACTCGGTTTGCATCATTACAAGCATAGAAATGCTCTTTCCTGAACGGAGATATTGACGGAGGCGTTCACGGAGTTCTCCTGTTGCGACATGAGGAACCGTGGTTGTGTTTCTCTCGCCCGGACGCTGACCTATACCCTTGTGGTATTTTGCTTGGCCGCCTCTGTTCACTTTGGGTCACGTAGGAACACTCCAGGGGCCACAACGACTTCGGGAATCGTTCCTCAGAGTGGAAGGCGCGTCGGTGTTACAGCAGACTTGCGGAAAGAGAGTAACAGTGCGGTTGCTACTTCTGACAGAGTACCAGGGTGGTCTCGCTGTGAGGAGGTCTTCAGCATCGGGGCCGGGGCCCCCCTGGCCAACGTGTCCGAGTCCCTCCTGCAGGGGATACGGGAGGCCAAGTCCGGCGGCGACCCGTGGAAGTTCGACCTGGACGCCTACGACCGGCTGAGCTCCTCCATGCCCTCCCTCCTCCCTCCACGTAAGTAGGTACTACTCACGAATATATTTTCAGACCGTAATTATGTAAAAGGATTGTGAAAGACCGATGGAGCAAATATCTTGATGAGATGAACATTATGACAGACAGTCAGTTTGACTAAAATGTTGTGTTTATCGAGTGTAATTGATGAGTGAGCGAGGGCTGGGTGGACTGTGTGTACTTCGATTTAGAGAAGGTTTTCGATATGGTACCTAACAGTCGTCTTATGTGGAAACTGGCGAATCATATAAACAATCGAAAAATGAAACGTACAGACAAAGCGTCAATGATTTTGGGAAGACAAATTTTCTTGTTTCAGGATTTTTCCCCAAGAAATAAATTGGGATGCATCCATGAATACCAACCAGTTTGAGATAGGAAATTATTTCATACTCAATAACTCAGGTGTAAATTTACATACATGCAAAAGGGAAAACATAAGAATATAAGAACATAATAATTCAGGAGACTACAAGAGATAATAAGCCTACACTAGTCGGTTCCATGTCCCTTACTACCTTTCATCCCTGTCCATGAATTTACCTAGTTTTCTCATAAAACAACCAATTATTTTAAAGCTCACTATATTGGTACTAAGTCTATTCCATTTGTTAACTACTCTGTTGGCAAACAAATTCTTGCCTATTTCCTTCTTAAATCTAAATTTGTCAAATATAAATCCATCACTACGTGTCCTCCCCTATTGTCGCACAAATTTCAAATTTACACACTTTTAGCACACTCAGAAAAAAATCGTCAAGACCCAGGGATTTTGTAGCTTCAAGTCTATCTATCTGTTAGACTACATCCTCCTTGCTATTGCTGATGATAGTTAGTCCATCTCTTCCCCACTGATAATCAGGGTGCAAACAGGTACCATATCTAAAATCTCTTTTGTAAATACCGAGAGAAAATATTTATCAAACGCCTCGCTCATTTTTTTTTATCTGTATATATCGTCAGATTCAATTGGGCACGTCTTTTCCTTATTTTCACTTCTGTGGAGATGAAAGAAACACGGTTAGATCCCGCTTCTCTAGCGACCTTAATTTCGTAGCTACGTTTTGCTCTCTTTATGCTCTTTTTAACCAGTCTGGTCAATTCATTATATTTATTCCTAAAGTATGTTTCTCCTCTTTTCATTCGATTTTACTTTTCAACCTCTCTGTCGTTCATTTAGGTGTATTAGTTTCTGATCTAATTTTCCTGTAAGGTATAATTTTCCCTTGGCTAATCAGAATCATACTAATTAGGGAAGTGTCCAATTCTTCTAGGCCCCTGACCTCGTTTGTGACCTCCGGGTTGACCTTGTTAGTGACCTCACTTGGGAGTTCTACTATCCGCCGGAGGGGTACTAGGCTTACTCAGGTATTTCCTTGTTCCCTCAAAATCAGCCATTCTAAAGTCAGGTAATATTATGATATTCTTACTATTCATTTCTTCCCATTTAACTCAAAATCTCATTTCTTGATGATCGCTAGTACCTAGTCTATCATCCCCTCATATGTTTCTATTCTCTCGTCTTTGTTTACCAACAGTTAGTCCAAGGTATTCTCTCCCCTTGTAGGCCCGGTAGTCCATTGCTTAAGGAAATTATTTTATACTTATCTATATACCAGGGAGGTAGCCAAGGTCAAAAGGCATATACTCACTCCCACCCATTTCAGTCCCACCCATTCCACTCCCTCCCACTACCCTTTCTTCCCTTTCATCTTAGCTCCTCATGGATGACGGGTCACCCCTGTATCCTGCCCACTACCCTGGGTCAGAAGCAATGCAGCAAGACACAGCACATCCACAGCAAGGCCAATTCACTTAATCAGTGACTCCTCTCTTCGTCCCCTCATGCATAAAAATAGCAGACGGGGAGAAATCCCTTTTATGCCTCGTCAAAATATTATTGACACATAACTACTCCCTAACCTACCCAGTATCTCCCACCCCTCCCTTCCTTGTATCACAGTATCATATATATACAACCATTCTCCACTCACCCCTATCTCCGGCCCTCTCCCTTTGTTGCTCAACAGACATCCCCTCCTGCTCAATGTCCCTTTTTACCCTACATCCTCAGTCGTCCCTTCATGTACTTCATCCACCTCTGCTTTCCACATCTATTTTACTAGTCTTTCTTTATTCATTCTTTCCATGTGTCCAACCTACCCAATACTCTTTCATCAGATCTGTCTGTCATCTCCTTTTCCGCCCCAGCTCTCCTCCTCCCCTCCTCGTTTCTCACTCTCTTCAACCTCGTAACCCCTATCATACTTCTCAGATATTTCTTCTCAAACGCATTTAAAAAATTCCTGTCTGCCTCTCTTAAATTCCATGTCTCTGCCCCATACAGTGCTGTCGGCACAATCACCCTTTCATGTAGTCTCCTCTTTGCATCCATTCCCAAATGTCCATTTCCTATTACACTTTTTTTTTTATCTCTCAATCTACAATTCACCTCCACCTCCACTCCTCCCTTTCCTGCCACATGCGATCCCATGTACCTAAAGCTATTCATTTCCTTCAGACTCTCTCCTTTAGAACTTACTTCCAACTCAATGCCATCCTCTCCCCTTGTACATCTCATCACCTAACTTTTACTTACATTTACCTTTAACTTTCTCCTATCGCATACCATCCCTAACCCCGTCAGTAACTCCCTTGATCCCTTTCTAACCCTGCCACAAGCGCAGTGTCGTTAGCAAACAGCAACTGGCTCACCTCCTAGTTTTCTCCATTATTTTTATCAATCTCTAATCCCCTGCCCATTACCCTCGCATTTACATCCCGCACCACCCCATCCATATGTACATTGAAGAGCCATTGTAACATGACTCATCCCTGACGCAGTCCTACCTTTACCTCAAACCACTCGCTTTCTCCACTCCGTATTCCAGGACAAGGTGTACTAATCTCGTAAAAGTTCTTGACTGCCCTTAAAAGCTTTCCCTCGATCCCATATAACTGCAAAACCTCCCACAATACCTTCCCGTCGATCCTGTCATAAGCTTTTTCCAACTCCATAAATGCCTAAATACACCCTTATCTTTAGCTAACGCTTTCTCACATACCTTTCTTACTACAAAAACCTGATAAACACAACCCCTATTTTTCTTTAAAAAAAAATCTGACCTACTAAATTGTCCCAGTTGATGATCCTAAAATCTCGTATGATCACAACATTTTTGTATCGTGACCCCCAGCATATCTGTCGCAACAAGGGTTCAGTCTCTTCTATGCTTAAGTTAGGAGGTCTATAGAAAACCCTAATGGTGAGTTTCTCCTTCCTACCGAAATTGATTCCTTGCCCACCTCATCTTTAATAGAATTGTTAAGGTTAGATAAAACAGCGGGTTTGGTAAAAAAGAGGAAATGTGAGGTAACCAAAACCCAAGGATGTAGCACAGAGAAAAAGATTGAATAGACGAAACAAAGCTAAGGTGGGGGGAGGGAAAAAAATATACGAGAGTCTGTGAAGAGAAAGAAAAGAATTTTGAAAAGGGTATCATTGACATGTGCAAAATTCAGCCTAATCTGATCTATATTTTTCACAGTAAAATAGGACACATAAATGGAATATCTAGATTGATAGTAAAAGGAAAAGTTATGGAGAGGAACTCAGTACAAGCTGAAATAATGAACAAAAGTTCTCAACAACTTTTCACTAAAAAGTATTATAAGGAGTGGTGATGAAAGTACTGTCGGGTTGGATCAAGTAATTGTGGAGCTAAAGTACACAGACAGTTGGGGACACCTTGGGTAAAAAACAAACTGTAGGACCTGAAGCGATCCCACATTGAATACTTAGAGACCAGTTGGTGGACGAGCATTTTGGTAGATAACCAATTCAGTTTTAGGATTGGAAAACATGCGCATTAAGAACGGTCGGTGTGCTGCAAACGAAGTATGTGTTGACTGTTTATCTTTAGATCTAGAGGAGGCATTTGACAAGCTACCTCGCAATCTACGTTTGTGGAAATTGAGGCATATTGAAGGACTCAGAGGTACGTTCTTTGAATAAAGGATTTCCTGAGACCCCAGACCATGAGACCAATAGTGATGGGTGAAAAGTCAGAATGGAGGGCGGTGATTAGCGGAGTTCCACAAGTATCGGTTTCTTAATAGGCACAGAATGAAACGCGGCCCAAAGTGCAGGTTTACTTTTTCCCGTCATTGTAATACAAGCATGGGCAGGAAGGATGACCATTAGTATATGGATGAAGGAAAACTGTCACACGCTGAACCCCCTCGTGTGAATGGGGCTTTAGTGTAGTGGCTCTCATACTTGTGTGGCGTACTTGCTCCACCTAGACGTTACCATACATGCCTCCATTTCCGAGGTGGCTTGTTATTTACTCGAAAATACACTTTTCTAATATAATTCTTTGCAGGTGGTGAGAGTGGCAGTAGTGGTATTCTTGGCGGGGGTCCGAACGGAGCCCGGTCGATCTGGGTGCCATGGCTGCCCTGTCGTCTACATTTGTATCGTGCACCAGAGGTTAGACGCTGCTTTCAGCGCAGACACAAGGAGAAGATGTCCAACCACGTTATGTTCATTGGGGACTCAAGAACCAGGAGGACGTTTCAGGTGACTGTCTCTTTACTTTCTTGCTCATTTTGCAACAAGGATCTGAAGTAGCTCATAGGAATAATGCTATTGCCCGCTCGAAAGACTAATCTACGTGGGTAGAACCATAAAACGTGAATGTGTGTGTGTGTGTGTGTGTGTGTGTGTGTGTGTGTGTGTGTGTGTGTGTGTGTGTGTGTGTGTGTGTGTGTGTGTGTGTGTGTGTGTGTGTATGTTTGTGTCCGCATGTGTCTATGTGTGCGTAAGGGAATGTTCTTGCACTATAAATTGCCATTTGTATTCACTAGGCAGCTGGGAAGCTTCTACGCTATGTGGACGTGACGTACCACCTGCACGATGGGTCTCAACGCAACTGGACTGTCTACAACGGCAGGAACCCAGAGAAGACCCACAAATGGATCTTCGCGACCAGCGGACTCGTGCCTGAGTTTCGCTTAGACTTTTTCTTCGTGGGTAGCTTAACCAAAAACGTTACTAAAGAAGGAGATAAAGACGGTGCCATGAAGATCTTTGCAAAGCTTCTGAGGCAGTTCCCTGCGGAGAAGCATCCACCTTTGATAATAATCAACACAGGGGCCTGGGCGTTGTTACAGTCGCGTGCGGACTCCCTGGAAGGCTTGGATAATTTTCTCAGAGACATCTCGGACTCAGCCGTGACCATCAGCGCCATGGCAAAGAAAATGCCGGTTGTGTTTTGGGCCTCTGACTACAAGTTATATGGAGTAGCGTATAACGGCAATCTCGAATGGATGACGAAGACCCATCTTTGGAGGCTTCGAGATTCTGATGTCATTTTGTGGGACTCGACTCTGCCGTTGGCCACCTCCTACAATAGGGACTGCCTAGTTATAGCAAACGATCTCAAGGGCTACGGTCATTTGATCGACTCACAAGACTGGATGTGTTCCGACGAAGTGCACATGGGATTTGTGGCACTAGCCTTCCGCGCTGTGTGCTGTACGTAAGGCCACTACGTCATGACAACGACTGACGTAAATTGTGCTCGGATAGTTGTGGTGTTCTTCAACTCGCCAACATTAGATTTGAGATGAATATTTCACTAGCTTAAGTTAAGTCAGGAAAGTAGGTATTTAACAACTTGTGTCACACGTGTAGGGTTTCCTTGAATACAAATTACATGTGTTTGGAGCTTATGCAACAAGTACTAAATCACCGTAAGGAAATAAAAGTGATTGCAGTGAAGGAGAAAGGTTTAACTTGAAGCCCAGATAAGATTCACTCTGGACTCTTAAACAAATTCAGTTTGTGAGCCATACACTTTCCCTCGATGGCATTTCAGCAAATGATATATGAGGTTAGAGATGGTTCTGTGAGTCATTGCAGAATGTACATAAGAGGCCTTGCATTTGTAGAACCCTAAGAAGGTGGACTACAAAGAATGTGGTATAGAGGTGGAGTCAAGAACTGGAGGTTACAACAAAAGACGACTACTGGTTGCAACCTTTAGTGTAACCAGTAGTCGTCACTCAGGTCAGGTCAACCGGGTAGCTGCTTCAGTTCGTGATATGGCGAGTGATTGTGTTACCGTGTTCAGCGCCGATGAGGTACAATCTCTACTTAGTAGAATTGAAGCCTTGGAGGATGCTGTAAAGTGCCTTAAAGAGGAGAATCGAGTTCTCCGCTCAAAGGCCCAAAATACAGAAGACAAAATTAGCTATGAACATGGATGAAAAATGGTGAAAAATAAGATGAGGAATAGTGGAAAAAAGTCATCACCAGCCCCGCTGGAATGCGAGAACTCGTTTCAAATACTAGCGAAGCTGCAGAAAGAAAACACTAATGAAATTCAAGAGAAGAAGGGAAGGGCAGACGCTGGATCCCTGCCCACAGGTAAGATTTTGGTTGTAGGAGACAGTCAAGTGAAGTACTTAGACACGGCTTTCTGCGATAAAGATAGGAAACATAGGACGCAGGTGTGTTTCCCCGGCGCGGGGATAGAAGATGTTAGAGATAGGATTGAAGAGTGTTTAGTAGGGGAAAGGTAAGGACCCTGTAGTTTGCTTAAGTGCCGGGGGAAATGATATAGGTATGTTTGGGAGTGAGGAATTGTTTGCGCGGTTCCGGGATGCGCTAGACAAGATTAGAAATAGGGGAGGTGTTCCTGTTGTATGTGGAATCCTTCCGAGGCGTAGAGTTGGAGGTATGTGGCGTTCCAGGGCTATTGCAATGAATTGCAGGCTGGCAAAACATTGTAAGGCCAATGGATGGGCATTTGTCGACAACTGGGAGCGCTTGTATGGTAAGAATCACCTATACACAAGGGACGGGGTGCACTTGTCGCCCACAGGATTTCGGCTCCTTGCTGAATCCCTTGAGCGAGAAGTAGGCATCCTACAGGTTTTTCGGGTAGATTACGTGGTAGTAGGGGGGGAGTATCGGAATATAGTTTAGGCAATAGAAGCAACCTAGAGAGGGACTGTGAAAAGAATCACCAATGCAGGTGGCGGGAAGATAAACTTAAAGTTTACAATACAAATAGCAAAATAGTTAACAAAATTGATTTGCTGCGAGGTAAAGCATGCGTAGAGAATTTCGATATTATAGTTATTACTTAATCCTGGATCAACATGGCTGATAAACATTTCCTTCCGGAAATCGAAATAGAAGGATATAAGTTTTTTCACAAGGATAGGGTTAACAGGAATTGGGGAGGTGTAGGACTTTTCGTTAAAAATACATTAAACTGTATAATTAACAATTCGATTAAGGAAGAGGACTGTACGGAATCTATTTGGATAGAGATTATAGGCAAGAATAAGAAAGTTATTATTGGCGTCTTGTATAGACCTCCCAACCTCAGCATTGAGCAGACTGATCCCTTGATTCATGAAATACATAGAGCGTCCCACTACAGAAACGTTGTGGTCATGGGAAATTTTAATTATAGAAACACTGACTGGAAAAATTTAATAGGGGATCATGAAGCTAAGAAATTCCTAGATGTGGTGCAGGATAATTTCCTAAAACAAGTGATTACCAATCCTATGAGGGGACAAAATACCCTGGACTTAATTCTAACTAATAATGAGCACTGTAAGAGGCCGGTAGATAAAGGTAGACATTTAAGGTAGATCGGAGGTAGATCGAGGAGGTAGAAGGACTGGAAGGAAATTTTATAGTCTTTTTATTAGGATGTTATGATACAACGCCCGACGGCTGACTGACGCCAAGGATAGCTGATTCAGAATCGCGCCTTGTATATATTTAAAAGTGCAGAGTGTCGCCTGGTGTAATTGTTTTGTCTGTTGGAACTGTGAGCGGCAAGCCATTTTTTGTTACGACATAATGCTTACATTGTGACATAGTTTAAAAGAGTATAACAGCCTCTCCAATTGGAGAAAAAGGTGGAGGAGGAGAAATATTATTGGTGCAGAAAGGAAAGTCACGCCCTTAAGGTGTGTCACTTGTTTGAGAAGTAAAAGACTATTGGATGAAAAAAGAATGATGTCAGAACGAAGGTGGCTTGACGTGACGTTGAGAATTCCTCTCGGGATTTCTCGGGTGTACTGATTTAGACCAACAAGCATCAGAACAACTACACCCTATTTTATTCACCCCCAAGAAGACCAAGGCATGGGGCCTTAGAACAATCTCAAGAGAGAATAGAAAAGAGGGAAGAGCGGGGGTGACAGTGGCGGCAGCTTGGGGAACTTCAATTTCCTCCGAAGAGAAGTGACAAGCCTGGTGTGAAGTGGTGCTAAAAAGTCTACGGAAGTACAGCAACCACAACCAAGCGTGTGTTGGTTTCGAGGGACGACAAGACGAGGAACGAGGGGTCTACAACACTACAAGCAACAACTACGAGTGGAACAAAGCGATCTTCAAGGTGATCATCTACAAGACGATCTTCAAGGCAGTGAGTGATGAGGCTGAGGAACGACGTCGCTGGTTGAAGAAGGACGTCAAGACCAAGTTGACATCTCAAGCAACAATACAAGGAGGCAGCCAGGCTAAAGCAAGGTATGAGTAATCCGAACTCTAACGTGTTGAGGCATGAGGTTCATATCTCAAATATCAATATTCCAAAATTTACTGGAGAAGCAAATACCTATGGGATCAACAAATACCTTAATTTGATAGACAATCTCATTGTGAGTAAAAACATTACAGATGAAAAAAGAAAAATAGAAATTCTGAAGAAGAATATAGACCCTGAAACTGGAGGGCTAGCTTTATCATTAATTTCCAGCAAATGGAAGAGATCAACCAATATGAAGTATATAAGAAAGCCTTCATTAAACATTTTATGTCCAAATGTGACCAGGATCCTATTAGGTCTTTGGTAAAAATGATCAAAGAAGTTAGAACAAGTGAAACAGACACAGAATACTTAGCTAGATTAGATAGATGGTCAAAAGACATGAATTCTATCTTGAAAGATTCAGACTGGATAGAAAGATCTAGTGACAAAATGAAAATTTCTTAGGTAATCAAATTGATCACCTTTGAATTACTAGCCAAAAATTCTGATGACTTAATGGCAGAAAAATTGTACAAAGATCTCAAACCAAATATAAGTTCAGGGGAAGTAGATTATCTTCTTCAAGGATACAGTGAGACCAGAACAATAAACCCATATGTAATGACCGTGAGCCAACATAGGAACTCTAGGGAGTTGAGAAAAGCTGAAGTAGGGCATAGACGGCATGTTAGAAGTCCATCCAGGGATGCTAGAATTCTGTTTTAATTGTAATACCTGGGTACACAAAGCACAAGACTGTTTTTATGAAATTATTTGCTGAAATTGCAAATACGAGGGTCATACGGAGTATCAATGTAGGAACCCTCCATTCTGTATTTATCATAACAAGATAGGTCACAGAACCTAGGACTCATGAATGCAGAAATTTTCGAATATCCCCAGAGCTAAGAGGAAAACCCCCAGACACAGAATAAACGATTTCAGAACTCCCTATATATATACCGATAGACGGTATTGTGTTGAATATGGGAATACAAGAGAGATGAAAGAAACTGACAAACTGATAATTACTATTGGAAGAACTTCTGTAGGACCTCTCATTGCGGGTAGAGTATTCAATAAGCCTATTCAAATATCTAATGACACAGGGTCTGTAGTTAATGTAATTACAAGTAAAGTTTTAAACCAGTTAAATCCAGGAGTGAAAATGTTGGAACCAATCCGTTACTCATTGCAAGGAGTAACTGGAAATCAGTTAAAAACATCAGGTAAGGTTGAACTAGAAGTTATCTTATATACAAATGAACATTTGTACATTCCAGTGATAGGGGTAGAAGAATCTGTTTTTCCAGGAGATTTATTGATAGGATTTGCAGCTATGAGAAAAGCAAACATGGTAATATGTCCTGCTGACTTAGGGATTTTAGTGAAGTCACAGTTAATCCCATTTTTGAATCAACCAGACTTAAAACCAGTGACAGGAATCAATGAATCCCTTGATAACATTTTTATCTTAGATAACGAGGCCGAGCGGTCCAGACCAACAGAAAGTAAAACAACTTGTGAACACAACTTAGATGTTCAGTTATCAACGACTGAAGCTTTGCTAATTGTAGATGGTGGTGTAACAAGGTCGACATTGTTGCAACCCATGTCAATCAATGAGGTTGAAGTGTGTTTGAAAAGAGTCAATGTAGTCTCTGAAATAATTACAGTCCCAGAATCAATTAAAATTAAAGGGTTGAAGTGGGACTCAGGGATTTATGAGTCAAATAAGAACAGAGTAGAAGTACTAGTAATTAACACTATGAATAAGGATATAGTTTTAAGGAAAGGTACACAAATAGGATGTTTTCAGGTGTGTACAAAACCCATTAAGATTTTAAATGAGAGTAGTGAGGAGATAGAATGACCAATTTCATCAATCTGTTCAGTACAAGAAGGAATAGATTTAAGAAATAGATATAAAGATTTATTAAAATCAACTAATTGCCCCGAGTTGGATGAAAGTTTACTTGCTTTGCTTGTAAAGCACAATAAACAATTGCTTTGCCGGAGGACGCCTTAGGCAAAACAACTGTTTTAAAACATCATATCAAATTAAAACGAGGAACACAGCCTATTTACATACCCGCCTACAGAATTCCTCACTCTAAACTAGCAATAGTAGATAAACTGATCACTGAAATGTTATCACAGGATATTATTGAACATAGTAATAGTGAGTGGAACTTTCCTTTGATTTTGGTGCCAAAGTCAGATGGTACTATGCGCCCAGTTATAGATTACAGGGAATTAAATAAGCACACCATTCGTGATAGGTTACCATTACCCATTATCGGTGACATTTTGAGAAGTTTGGGAACTGAGAATAGATTTTTTAGTACTATAGATATCAAATCAGCTTTTTGGCAAATAGAATTGCATGAAGACTCAAGAGAGTTCACAGCATTTTCTACTCCAACGGGACAGTATGAGTTCAAGAGAATGCCATTTGGGTTATGTAATAGTCCATTAACTTACATGAGATTAATGAATACTATACTAGAAGGATTGTTAGGAAACACTGCCAGTGTATTTCTAGATGACATTTTAATAGTTTCTCAGACTGCAGAGGAGCACTTTAAGAAAGTAGATTTGATATTCTCAAGACTAGGAGAAGCAGGATTAAAAGTAAAACTTGAAAAATGTAAGTTCTTGCAAGACAGTGTTATTTATTTAGGATATAAGATAGACAGACATGGACTTAGTACAGTGAATTCTAAAGTTGACGCTGTCAAGAATTTCCCGGTTCCGACCAATGTAGACAAGGTTAGGAGCTTTTTGGGATTGACAGGATATTATAGAAAATTTATTCAACGATACGCTGACATTGCTAATCCATTAAGTTCTTTGTTGAGGAAAGATTCAAAGTTCATATGGGGACCTGCACAGCAGCTAACTTTTGACAAGTTGAAAGATAAACTCACGAGTTCCCCTATCCTAATTTTTCCTGATTATGAAAAAGAATTCATTCTTTGTACTCATGCATCTGACATAGGATTAGGAGGCATACTGATGCAAGAGAGAAATGGAACTTTGAAGCCGATCGATTACACATCAAGACTTTGTAATAGTGCGGAGAGAAACTACTCTATAACAGAAAGAGAAACTTTAGCAGTAATTTACTCTTTAGAAAGTTTTAGGGATATGTTATTAGGATATCCAATCAGAGTTTGGACTGATCATACAGCTATTCAGAACTTATTTAAGCATAAGAATCTAAGGGGCCGACTTGCTCGGTGGTTTGCAATACTTCAGTGCTATGAAGTTCAATTTGAATATATTCCGAGTAGAAAGAATGTAGCTGCAGATGCGCATTCTAGAAACATTAGTCAACCAATGACTGGGACTGGGTTGATCAATTTTGTTTGTAGTATAGAGGAATTACTAACTTTAGATGAGGAAATGCTAATAAGGGAACAGAGGGATGATAAGACATGTGAATCATTAATCAAGTATTTGATGAACCCAAGAGGAAATCCTCCAAAGCTACCAAAGGGGTATAAGATAGAGGAATTTCGATTGATTAATGGACTTTTGTATAGAAAAACAGTTGTAAGTGGGAAAGATATTTCTAGAGGGCCTGTAAATCAGTTGGTAATACCCCAAACTCTTGTAAATGAGATATTGAAATTACTTCATGATAGTGATTGTAGCTCACATCCAGGAAAGGATAAAACTTATAGACTAGCACAGCTTAAATATTTTTGGCCAGGTATGAAGAAATCTATATATGATTATATAGAAAATTGCTTAAATTGTGTAAAAGTAGAAGGAAATACACCAAAACCTGCTTCTATACTTACCTATCCCATTCCACAAAAACCTTGGGAAAGAGCTCACCTGGACACATTAGAGCTACCTATGTCTGAGAATGGATATAAATATGTATTTGTTGCTATTGATTATTTTTCAAGATTTTGTATTTTACAACCCATTCCAAATAAGAGAGCTGAAACTATTGCTTCAGTAATCTATGATCAGATAATCTGTAATTTCACTACACCTAAGACTCTAATTTCAGATAATGGAACTGAATTTAATAACAAAATCTTGGAAAAATTATGTAGTATATTTAAGATAAAAAAAGTAAATATCTTAGTGAATCATCCACAAAGTAATGGGGTAGTAGAAAGGTTAAATAAGAAAATAATTATATGTCTTAGAGGCATGATAAGTCCTCATAACATAACTTGAGATACTTGGATTCCTTGTGTTGAGTGTGCCTTGAATAATCAAATCAATGTAGCAACAGGTGACACATCTCATTTTATAATTTTTGGAGAAGATAAAATTTTTCCATATGAAATTTTGACAGCAGACCAGAAACCTGTGTATAATATGGATGATTATATACAGAATAGAATAAATACTTTTCAAAATATTCACCAAAGAGGGAACATATGCAGGAATATTCACAAGAGATGAAGAAACAACAACACAAAATAGCACATAAACTAGAATTGAAACTAGGAAATTTAGTCATGGTCAAACTACATTCACCCTATAATAAATTTTCACCAAGATACACTGGTCCATATAGGGTAGTTGATTCTGCAGGTGGGAACAAATTTAGACTTTTACATTTAGAAACAAGGGAAGAAGTGATAGGCCATTTAGACGACATAAAGAAAGTGAAATTGCAGATCAGTGACTTAATTGAAAATGACAGTTGTGATACCTTGTGTATCAATGTTGAGAAACCTGAAGAGTATAGGGAATATTATCAAGATATTATTTATAAGTTGAATATTAATCTTGATGCATTTTACAGATGAGGGCTGCAATATTAATTTTTATGTGCCTGGTGAGTGCCCTGGACTGGAATCCAATTCGTCCTGGAGCTTTAGTACAACATCAAGGTAACCTAATATTGGTTGACAACTTAATCAAGGTTACTCTTGATTTTAAGAATGTCTCAAAAATTAATGACGTTGTTGACTCCTTGAGAGTGAAGTTGAAGTTGTTAAAAGAGAGCATTTCTAGTAAGAAGGTTCAAAGGAAACTTGAAAATAAGATAGAGGACATTGAACATAAATTGGATACCATAGGTTCCAATTTTAAAAGAAAAGATAGACAAAAGAGAAGTGTCCTAGTGGTGGCCTTAGGAGCTCTTGCTGGATTGGGAATTGCCAATTTTGCCTTCCTTGCTGATTTGAAAATTTCTATGAATAAATTGAAGCAGAGGGTTGCAAAAATTGATGACTTACAAACAAGTATTAAAAACGTTGAGGAAATGATCTCTGAAATTTCAGATAACTTAGAGAATCTCAGTTTAGAACAAAGTGAACAGGAGAATACAATGCAACTTTTCTTGTTACTCAATACTATGCATTTGAAATTGTCTGAGATGCAAGTTCAGTTGGAATCCTTCGTACAGGATTTAGTTCTAGCAAATTCAGGTCAAGTAACATCTTCTCTCCTCCCAATACCTCAACTTATAAAAATAATTAAGTCAGCAAAGAAGGATTGGAACTTTGAAACTTTCTTTGAGGAATCCAAGGTAGCATTATATTATCCATTGCTAAATTCCCACTTAAATGTAACTTCAGTGATAATAGAAATTCCTTTTTCTTCCAACCTAAGATTTAACTTATTCAAATTGATACCCTTCCCATTGAAGGTAAATGGTTCATTATATGAAGTAGACATTCCAGTTGTAGATCCAATCAATTACATCCTTTCTGTAGACAACCTAAAGGAAAGTATGATCTCTAATGATAAATTGAATGATTGTAAAAAGGTTAATAAGAATCTTTACCTTTGTCATTCTTCTCTTTTTGTGTTTCGGGAAGCTTTAGAAAATTCATATGAAGCTTCTTTGGTGATGAATGATTGGTGATGAATAATTGTCATTATAAGAAAATTCTAGTAGACAAGATTTATCATAGTAACATCCAAGGTTCCCATTATATATTTTTCCCAATAAAACAAAGACATCCATCAATTGTATTGGCCTCAGTCCTAAGTTGGAAGTAGTTGAAGGTCTTATTTCAGTGGTCGGTACTTGTGAATTACATGGAGGTCCTATTTCCACAATTGCAAATACCCTTAATACCATACACTTAACTGATGAATCATACATGGTATCATTTAACTTAACATTGCCTGAACACTCACCTCCTTTGAAAATTAAGAGAAGATCATTGTCAAGATCCCCCTCAAATGAATTTCATACACCAACTATAATTCTGGGAGTACTTTTTTCTTCAGTATTATTGTCTGGATCCTTTCCAGTACTATTACATTTACACTTCTCCCTAAACCCTCTATGCACTCATTTAAATCTATCCAAAAGGCCTCCCTTTCTTCTACACTCTCCTCACTGCCAGGCCCATATGCACTTACACAAACCCACATCTCCCTTCCCAGTTTCACCTTCATCCACATTATCCTTGAGGAAACCTCCCTCCACTCCACTACACATTTACCTATCTCTTCACTTACTAGTATAGCCACCCCTTCCCTCCCTCGCCCTCTCTTCACTCCTGATAACCTCCCACTTACACTCCCAAACTTACAATCGCCCTTCCCTTACAGCTTAGTTTCACTTAAAGCCAACACATCCATCTTTCTTCTCACAAACATACTACCTATCTCTTCCCTTTTACTCTCATCTGTACCACATCCACGCACATTAAAAGACCCAAACCTTAGGGTGCTGGTCCGAGAACTTCCAGACCCTCTTATGCCTTTGCCTTTACTTTTAGGAATGTGCCCTGTGGGGCTACAAGGAGAAGGATGCCTAGTCCCAATCCCCGTCCCTTTCTTCTCGCCTCTTACGATCCAAGTGGGAATACTTGGTGGCAGTATTCTTTTCCCCCACCACAGGGAATTCCCCCACCACAGAAAAAGAAATACTTAGAGAAATGGTACAGGACAGCAACAAGGGGTTGGGGGACAGCACAACGGAGGGACAGTCGTAGTATAAAAGTGTCATCATTTCTCTATGAACAGAGTTTTCCTCTATCATAGACAAAATGATGTGTGGCTCTGGTCCGTAGGGGAGGGCAGTGACTAGCGGATTCCCTCAAAGATCAGAGCAAAACGATCGCCCTGAGTGCACTTAGGTTCATTTTGTCCCACCATTCTAACACAAGTATGGGTAGGAAGAACGGCCATTTTTATAAGTTGTATCGCGTCTAAGTTCAAACATATCTGTCTCCACCTCCGAGGTGGCTCGTCTTTTACTCATTTGAAACTCCGCTCTGCTTTACAGGTGGTGAGAATGGCAGTAGTGGTGTTCTTGGCGCGCGTCCGAACGGAGCTCGGTCGATCTGGGTTCCTTGGTTGCCCTGTCGTCTACATTTGTATCGTCCACCAGAGGTGAGACGCTGCTTTCAGCGCAGGCGCAAAGAGAAGATGTCCAACCACATTATACTCATCGGAGACTCAAAAACCAGGAGGACTTTTCAGGTAACTTTCTCTTTACTTATTTGCTCATTTTGCAACAGATCTGATGTAGTCCGGAGGAATAATGTTATTTCCCGCTCGAAGGACTGACCTTCGTGGGTAGAAATCTAAACATATATATATATATATATATATATTATATATATATATATATATATATATGTATATATATGTATATATATATATATATATATATATATATATATATATATATATATATATGTGTGTGTGTGTGTGTGTGTGTGTGTGTGTGTGTGTGTGTGTGTGTGTGTGTGTGTGTGTGTGTGTGTGTGTGTGTGTGTGTGTGTGTGTGTGTGTGTATTTACCTAGTTGTATTTACCTAGTTGTATTTTACGGGAAGGGGAGCTATGCTCGTGAGGTCCCGTCTTCATATCTCATTTTATCTAAACTATTTTTAAATTCATGTATTGTTTTTGCACGCATCAATTTCTCATCTAACTTGTTCCAAATGTCTGTTACTCTGTGAGGAAAGCTGTTCTTTTTCAGGTCTCTTCTATAGCTGTCTTTCTTGATTTTCTTTCCGTGTCCTCTTGTATTTCTATCATCCCATTTTATTAGATCTTCTCTATCAATAATTTCTATGCCTTTCATGATTCTGTAAATAGTTATCAAATTTCCTCTCTCTCTTCTTTGCTCTAGTGTCTGTAGCTCAAGTTTTGCTAGTCTCTCTTCATATGATAGTTTTGAGAGTGTTGGTGTCAATTTTGAAATTGCTCTTTGTATTATTTCAAGTTTTGCTATACATTTTTTTGTACTTGGTGACCACATCGTTGCTGCATATTTCAATCTTGGTCTTATCAGAGTGATTAGTATTATCTTCACCATTTCTTCATCCAGATATGTAAATGCCACTTTGATTGTTCTTATTGAATTATAAGTTTCTCCAAAAATCATGTTTATATGTTTCTCAGGTGACATATTATTTACAATAATAACTCCCAGGTCCTTCTCATTTTCTACTTTTTTTATTCCTTCTTCTCCCAAGTTATATGATCCTATTATTCTTATTTTGCTTTTTCCAAATTCCATTATACTACACTTTTTATTATTGAACTCCATCTCCCACTTCATACTCCATTCCCATACTTTATTTAGATCACTCTAGAGTGACTCACAATCTTCTTCCTTGTTCACTTTTTTTTAACAGTTTTCATCATCAGCAAAGAAGCTCACATTACTTTCAATTTCTTCATCCATATCATTAATATATATAGCAAACATTATTGGGGCCAGAACTGTTCCTTGTGGAACATCACTTATTACTTCATCCCAATTTGAGTGTTTGTCTCTTATCACTACTCTCATTTTTCTTTCTTGCAAAAAGTCTTCCATCCATTTAAGCAGTTTGCCCTGTATTCCTTCTTCAGTTTCTAATTTCTTAAGCAACTTCTTATGTGGTGCTTTGTCAAAAGCTTTTTTTAGGTCCAGAAATGCACAATCAGCCCATCCATCTCTTTCTTGTATTATATCTATTAGCCTTGAATAGAAACATATTAAATTGGTGACGCATGATCGTCCTTGTCTGAAACTAAACTGCCTTGGATTTAGCAAGTTTTTTTTTCTAAATACTTGACCCATCTACTTTTGATAATTCTTTCACAAATTTTTGCTATTGTACTTGTTAGAGAGACTGGTCTATAGTTGGTAGGGTCTTCTTTATTTCCCCCTTTATATATAGGTTATGCAGATGTACGGGATAGGAGGAAAGCTTCTGGGAGCTGTCAAGAGTTTTTATGAGAATAGTAGGATTAGAAATGGAGAGAGTGAGTGGTTCGAGGTAAAGGTGGGACTTCGTCAAGGATGCGTTATGTCGCCCTTCCTCTTCAACTTATACATGGATGGGGTGGTGCGAGAGGTAAATGCAAAGGTGGTGGGCGGGGGATTGGAGATGGTTGGGAAAAATTGAGAAAAGTGGGAGGTGAGCCAGCTGTTGTTTGCGGACGACACTGCGCTTGTGGCAGGATCGGAGGAGGGATTGAGGAAGTTGGTGAGAGAGTTTGGGAGAGTATGTGATAGAAGAAAGCTAAAGATAAATGTGGGTAAAAGTAAGGTGATGAGATGTACAAGGGGTGAAAGTGGCAGTAGACTGGAAGTGAGCATTAAGGGAGAGCGACTGGAGGAAGTGGATAGTTTTAGATACTTGGGTGCAAATGTGGCAGGGAAAGGTGGAGTGAAAGTGGAGGTAGAATGTAGATTGAGAGAAGCGAGTAAATGCCTTGGTGGATTAAAGAGTGTAATGAGGAATAGACATTTGGGAATGGATGCTAGGAGGAGACTATATGAAGGAGTGATTGTGCCAACGGCACTGTATGGGGCAGAAACATGGAACATAAGAGAGGGAGAGAGAAGGAGTTTGAATGTGTTTGAGATGAGGTGTCTGAGAAGTATGATGGAGATTACTAGGCTAGATAGAGTGAGAAATGAGGAGGTGAGGAGGAGAACAGGGGTGGAAAAGGAGCTGGGAGATAGGGTTGATGAAAGAATATTAGGATGGTTTGGACACACGGAAAGAATGAGTGAAGAAAGACAAGTAAAAGAGGTGTGGAAGGCAGATGTGGAGGGAGTGAACATGAGGGGACGTCCTAGGATGATTTGGATGGATGGGGTGAAGGGGGCTTTGGGGAAGAGGGGAATGTCTGTTGAGGAAGGACGGGAGAGGACAGAAGACAGAGGTGAATGGAGAATGGTTGTATATGGATGATGTTGTGATAGCATGAGGTGGAATGGGCGGGTGGATGGGGAGTGAGGTAGTATGTGTGAGCAAAATTTGACGCAGCCCGAAGGGATTTCTCCCCGTCCTCTCCTTTTATGCAATGGGGGGACGGAGAGGAGAGGTCGCCGATTTAATGAAGTGGCCTTGCTGTGGATGTGCTGTGTCTTGCGACACTGCTTCTGACCCAGGGGAGTGGACAAGGTGCAGGGATGACCCGTCATTCAGGAGGTGCTAAGATAAGAGGGAGGGTGGAGGGGTGTGGAATGTATTCAGGGATGAAATGGGTGGGAATTATTTTATGCCTTTTCCTTTTTGGCTACCCCCCTTGTAAGGGGGAAAAGCCTTGGTATATGTATGTATGTATGTATGTATGTACTATATTTACTTTTTCCAATCATTTGGAACTTTTCTTTCTTTCAAGGAACTGTTTATTATGCTATGTATTTTGTCTGCTAGTTCATTCCTGCATTCTTTCAAAATCCAGTTTGCTATTTCATCTGGTCCATGCGATTTTCTGACATCAAGATTACTTAAGTGTTTCAATATTTCATTCTTTGTTACTTCTATTTCTTTCAAAGGGGGACTTTCTCTTTCCATTCGATCTCTCCAGGTTGTATCTTCTCCCTTGTAAACACTGATTTAAAATGCTTGTTCATAATTTCTGCCATTTCTATTTCCTCTGTGTATTCAACTACTCCTTGTCTTAATTTCTCTAATTCTTGTTTGTTTTTCAGTTTGTTATTTACAAATCTGTAAAATAGATTTGGTTGGTGTTTACATTTTTCTATGACATCTTTTTCGTATTTTCTCTTTTCCTCTCTGCACACTTAAACATATTCATTTCTATAACAAGTATATATTTTCCATTTTTTAAGTCTTCTGTCTTTCTTCCATTTTGTCTAAGCTTTATCTCTTTTGTCTTTTAACTCTCTACAACTTTTGTTGTACCAGCACTTTACATATTCTTTTTCTTGTTTTTGTCTTGGGACATACTTTTCCACTTTTTTTTTTTTTATATAAATTTTTGTCAAAATATTTCATTTCTCTTCCACTGTTGTTTCTTCTTTGTATATTTCTTCCCAGTTTTCATTTTGAAATAATTCTCTTATTTTATCATTTTTTTTTCTTACATCATTCTTCCTTTTCTATATTGTTCATTTCTTTTCATGTTTTTTTCCTCATTTAGTTCCAGTTCAATCAATATGTGGTCACCTTTACTTATTGGTGTCTTATATTTAATATTTTTTACTATTCTTGGTTCAGATGTGATTATTAGTTCTAGTCTCGATAGTTCTTCTTCATTTCTATACCTAGTGTCCTCCTGTATCCACTGTGTCATTGTATGGTCAATAATCGTCTTGAGTAGAACATTTCCCTATGAATCGTCTCCACCCTTTACTGTCATCTCTTCCCAGCAGACTTCTTTGCAATTAAATTCGCCCACCATAACTATTCTTCCTCCATCTTCCATTATCTTTTTAATGTTATCCTTGTGTCTTCTGATATACTTTTATGTTCACTCTCTTCCCACGAGGCTGTTTTTGGAGGCACATAATTTATCACAAACTTTCTGCTCTTCTTATCTCTGTCTTCCACTTCTATCATAATCATCTCTACTGTATTCTTTCCATATATGACACCTTTCACGTTTATATCCTTCTTAGTCAGGAACATAACTCCACCCCCTTGTTCTGTCTCTCTGTTTCTAATCCAATGATTATATGTATCATGTCCTACACTGTTGGGTGGTAGTGGACCTTTTAATTTTGTCTCTACAATTTCCATTATATCCGGTTCTTTTTCCTTCAGATAATCATTCAGTTCATTCAATCCTGTTATTAATCCATCTATATTTGTGTAAGAC
Organism: Oratosquilla oratoria; assembly: GCF_046742065.1. NCBI lineage: Eukaryota > Metazoa > Arthropoda > Malacostraca > Stomatopoda > Squillidae > Oratosquilla > Oratosquilla oratoria. The sequence continues at coordinate 29,269,714 of NC_134796.1, forward strand.
ACTCTTAATTTTCTGCTACTTCCATTGTATTTTCTGTTTCCCTTTTGTTTTTCTCTAGTATGTCCTATTTCCTCACTTTCATATTCACTACTCTCCAATAGTATTTCTCTTCTTCTGACTATGTTCTGTTCTCGTTTTTTCCTTAGCTTTTTGTCTCTTCATTTTTTCCTCCTCTCTTTCCTCTTTATTCATTTCTCTTTTTATCCATACCTTTTTATATTGTTCACTGTTTGCTAGATTCCCCGTTTTTGCTAAGATATTCTCTGCTGTCGTTTGTGACCTGAATTTAATCTTAATTGGTCTGGTCTTATCTGTACAATATTTCCCGAGTCTATGCATCTCCTCAATTTGTTTCACGATTTCAGGTTCATCTTCCTGAACTAATTCTAGTAAACTGCTTAATTTTTTCTTTTTCCTCTTTGATTCTTGTGGTTCTATTTAGATTATACTTCTCTTCCATTCCTAATATAATTATACATTTCTTTTTATCTGCTAAGTCTCTTACTATATTCTCCTGTCTCATCACTTTAATAACTGAGTCTTCAGTTTGTTCTTTCATCTGCTGTTTTATTATGTCTTTAAATGCAATTTTGCTGTTCTCTTGGATTTTTTTCTAACCCTGTGCTTCTTTTGTTATGGTCTCTTTTTTTTTTTTCTTTGTTATTCCTCTTTAATTCCTCATTCTCATCTTTTAATTCTTTTAACTGTCTTTTTAATCCTTCTATTTCTTTAGTTAGGTTTTTGTTCACCTTCTCTAGTTCTTCCAATTTTTCAACTCTAGGCGCAATCTTTGTTAGTTGACTGAACCTACTCCTAATGTTCGGTCATTTTCTCAAGTTTTTCCTCTAGGCTTGCTAATCGGGGGAGGTTGGTATCCCCCCTCCCCTCATTGAATCCATGGAAATTATTATCTTCACCTTCCATTGTGCTGCTCTTATCTATATTCCTAATCTTTACATTTTTGCTAATCCCTTCTTCCCCAAAATCATCATCCGTCCTTCGTTTGTTTACAAGTCGCCTGGCCTCCTGGACCAAGTCCTGCCCTTCCTCATTTCCTTCCATTTCCCTCAGT
>NC_134796.1:29271285-29404199 GCF_046742065.1 Oratosquilla oratoria
TACAGAACTTTACATTTCACAAATCATGCTATTCTCTGGCTTATGAATCCTCATTCAACTACATCCAAATAACAAATACACAATTTTACACAAGTACACGCAGTGCAAACCATTAGGCTTTAACAAATTAACTCAATGCCAATTTTGTGCATTTCATTATTTAAATTTAGTTATATAAAACAGTTCATATCAAATCAGAGATTGGCGGTATTGATATGATATGTAGTTATGTATTTGTTAATTTTGGGAAAATGATTGGTGAGTAGGTGTTAATTTAGTTCAATAAAACAGTTCGTTTCAAGTTAGATAATTGTATTGTTGATATGTTGTGTAATTGTTAATTTTGGTGAAAATTATTAGTATCTTTGAGCAAGTGTGATTTGAATTTAGTTCAATAAAACAGTTCGTATAAAGTCACCGAAACACATTACTGATGTATTGTGTAATGTTTTTGTTAATATAGGGAACAAAATATGGATGAACAAGACAGTGTCCACTTCTCATTTGTCTGGTGGGCAAGTGATTCTACCCTTAGCCATTACTTGGCTGACCAGTAAAAATACCACAGGTAAAAATGTCACATTTGGTTTCTGGCAGCCGGTAAAAAAGTCACTAATACATGACTTGTACATATAGACACTATTAAAAATGTATATATATATATATATGCATATTTATATATATGTATATATATATACATATATGTATATATATATATATGTATATATATACATATGTATATATATACATATATGTATATATGTATGTATATATATGTATATATATATATATTTATATATATATATATGTGTGTATATATATATATATATATATATATATATATATCACGTATCTAAGTTAGGGTGGTCATTTCCAATTTTCCAAAAGAGGAGGACACTGCATATCGATTATCGATGATTATAATGTACAGTATATATATATATATATATATATATATATATATATATATATATATATATATATATATATATATATATATATATATATATAATAATAATAATAATAATAATAAACTGAAAGTGAATAATAATTTTCATTTCTAATGAAACCGACAAAAAACAAATACCTAAATTTCAACACAAAACCTAGTTGTATCCTCACCTTGATTGCCAAACTCTTAGGCCCAGTCAAAGTTTAACAAAGTCTTTCTTTTCGGCATTTTCAGACTCCTTAACCTCATAAATTAATTGCCAAACCACACTGCACCGTGGCCACCTCGTTGTTTCTCTGTCCATGCTACTTTTTGTTAACAATGGGCCGAGATGGACCCAAAGCTGGTAAAGGCTTTGGGTCCATCTCGGCCCATTGCCATCTCGGCCCATTACCAACTCAGTCCACTGCATACCAACTCGGCCCATTGTTAACAAAAAGTAGCTTGGACAGAGAAACAACGAAAGTTATTAAATACTTTTATTCGTGGCATATATAAAAACAAGTTATGTAAATAAAAATACAAGTTGATGTAGATTAAAAAATCAAAGTATAAAAGTAAAAAAAAGAATGGTAAAGATATTCTTTTTTTTTAGAGGGCAGGATAGATAAGATGGGGGAGGGGGAAGGAGGGGGGATTGGGGGTTTAGTGGAAGGAAAGAATGAAATGGAAGGAAGTAAGAGTTATGACACATGTGGGGCAGACCCACTTGCTTGGTTAGTTTATAGTCTTTAGGACTTTTTGGTAAAGGATGGTTAAAACAATGGTTTAAAAAACTATCTAGTGTACACTGCGATGTGGTAAGATACGTCTCTAAGGAGATTTTTTCCCGACCTCTCACCAGCGGTGTATTCTTCCCAGAGTTTTACAAGTAGTCCATGTTGTTTTTTGTATTTTGTACTTTGTGTAAAACTTTTCCATCAGACGGGAGACGCACTTGTAGTGTAACCAGTCTGGCTTCCTTGTGTAATAGGTTAATAAGCAAGTAAAAACTAAGCTGTCCTTTTCTTGCTTTCACATTTAAACCGGTGGTGCCATCCTTCCACATCGTTATTTGTGCGTATGCTTTGTCCAAAAGCACATCACGTAGGAGGCCAAATAGTCGAGTCGATCGACGTATTCCCTTTATAATTCAAAAGATCAACAAGTGGTTGACATCCATTTGTTTTTCTGTAAAATCTTACGTATAGTTCTTCAATATGCTCAGCTGGTACGTAGGGTAATGACAACTTTTCTGAGGTGTTTGTGCATACCGGCGTCATTTGTGTATGGCACTTGTAAGCCCCTTTCTCTCAGCATTTCTTTCTTTTCAAACAATTATAACAACCAAATAATTGATAATGTTTAGGGAAACGATTTGCCCTATAATTATTTCTAAATGCAGTTATTATAGTCATTAAATAATGTATGGAAAGGAAGAAGAAAACCTTTACACCTACCATTGCGTAATATTGCTGTGCGTGTGTTCTGCAGCATTTCAAATATATATTTGAAGAAAGTAAAGATACAGAAAAGTACTAAGAACTTATTCAGTGTATGTGGAAGAAAAGGAAGCAAGATTGACGAACAAATACTACTATACTAAATGGGCAGATTTGGCTATAATATGGGCAGAGTTGGCTGTAAAAATGGGCAGAGTTGGCTATAAAAAATGGGCCGACTTGGTTACATTGAATGGGCCGAGTTGGATCTATCCCGTTCACAACAACGGTCCAGTGCAGTTCCTGTCTACTTCGGCTGCCGAGTTACGTTGGCCTTGGCCTGGGTACTCCCGCATAATTGAATTGTACGGCATTATCATATGCCTAGGATTACAAAGGATTACAAAGGCGGAGCATGCCGACAGGAGACCTTTTGGTCCTTATCTAGGTCGGATGCGAAACAAAAATCATAATGATAAAATAAATAAAAAATATCAAAATGTAAATAACAAATAAAATACACAAATAGATACATAGGTATAGTTAATTAATAAACAAACAGGTAAATAGTAAATAATAATAAATTGACATAACTAATAATAAATGAAAATCAGACAGACAAATGATAACAGAACAAAAACAAATAACATAAAATAAATTATAATCATTACAGCATCTTGCTTAGGTGTTTATCTAAAGGATTCTTAAAGCTTCGAACTGAACTACATTGCACTACCTGTGCAGGAAGTTTATTCCATTCATTAACTACACGGTTGGCAAAGTTGTTTCTACCTACTTCCAAATTGAATCTATTTCCGGACAGTTTGAGACCATTGTTTCTTGTCCGATTCTCATTCAATGTGAAAATTTGGTCACTGTTGATCTTGTCAATTCCCTTTAGAATCTTAAAGACCTGTATCAAGTCACCTCTGAGTGTACGCTTTTTTAGGGAAAACAGATTCATATATTTTAGTAGATTTTCCTATGATTTATTTTTGACATTTGGGATCAGTTTTGTGGCTCGCCGGTGTACTTTTTCCAGTCTGTCAATGTCTTTAATGAGATTCGGTGACCATACGGAAACAGTATATTCCAAATGTGGACGAACTAACGATTTATATAGCTTGTTAATGAGTGATGGACTTTTGAAATCAAAAGATCGCGCAATCAGTCCCAGAATCTTATTTGCTTTCTCAGAGGCTAAAATACAATGCTTGGATGATTTGAGGTCGTTACTGATAATTACGCCGAGATCTTTTTCACTATCCACTTTTGTTAACGAATTTCCAAATAACTTGTAATCGTACTTACTGTTATTTTTACCTATGTGCATTACCTTGCATTTACTTGTGTTAAATTTCATTAGCCACTTTTCAGACCATTGCTGTAATTTATCTAAATCTTCTTGAATATCTAATTGGTTTAAGTGATTATTTGCCATTCTGCACAGTTTTGTATCATCAGCAAATTTGGAAATAGTATATTTTAGTCCATGGTCTATATCATTTATATATACTATGAATAGAAGTGGCCCAAGAACGGAACCCTGAGGAACACCACTTGTAACATATTTCCATCTAAAACAACTCTCTGTTTTCGACCATTCAACCAATTACTAGTCTAACCTAATAGGCTACCACTTATTCCGTGTGAAGCTAATTTAGTAAGTAGTCTTTCGTGTGGGACGGTATCAAAAGCTTTTGCAAAATCTAGATATATTAAATCTATAGCGTTTCTTTTGTCATAGTTCGATATAAGTGTGTTGTAGAATTCGAGTAAGTCATAAGATTCTTGGATGCCAACCATCAGGCCCTGGTGTTTTATTAACTTTGAGTTTATCTATACACCTTTTAATTGTTTGTTTTGTTATACTTACCGTAGTAAGTTTAACCTAGACTTTTCACAGGTTTATGTTTGGAGTTCACTGTGAGGTGTTTCGTTTACGAATACCGAGCTAAAATAATTGTTTAAGATATTACACATTCCTTTATTTGAATAGGGTTATTTATCTATCTATATATTCTTTATCAATTAATTAATTTATTTATTTGATTATTCATTTATTTTTGTCACACACCAAGAAAGGAGGACAAATGCACGTCCGGCGTGAGGTTGCGACGGATGGAGGGCAAAGTGCTCAAAAGGAGGACGTCTGGCCACCCTATGACAGTCGGTCAGTTATTGTACAGGTTGAGAACAGCATTACATGCATATTCCATGTTTTTCATATTGATGGTGAAGACGATGATTCCAGTCGAGCAACTCACACGTGGCGATGGTGGTATTATAGCTACACATAGCGTCGATAAGTTAATCAAACAAAAATATTAAAGTCAGTCTTTCAGTTATATTAAGTGCTTTACTGCTGTTGATTCAGGCGAATATTACAGCCGACGCCATGAAGAAACTCCGCTACACTCTTCTTGCTCATTCGTCGAGTAACAGGCAAATAGCGCTGGCGCTCCTGTAGCCGTACCCAGCGTCGACGAACTCTTCTTTGAGTGAGGTTGCCAACAGCATCCTGCCGGATAAGGGTGCTCACTATCGCTTCTTCACGTTGGAACCCACCAATGACGCGCCAGAGTGAAAGATGGTAGTGACCTACGAGGTTGAAGAATTTATTATTCCATCCTTCGCAGATGTTGTTGGTGCGGGCATTGTTGTGTGTACAGTGGCGTCATGCACATTCCATAGGTGTGGAGAGGAGGGCAAACAAAGGTGGAATGTGACGCATTCTCAGAGGCATCAGGACATCATCACTGGATATGGGAACTTGCTTTTGAATCAGGCGAAAGGAGTCACCACCATAAGTACGATTGAAGTACTGTACATGAGCAGCTCCTCGGCTGGATCTTATGGAATGACGGTTTTGAGGTAGGGGGAGAAAAAGATAGAGAATCAATCATGCCACAAAACAAACATATTTCAGCATTGGTATTATACATTGTTCCCAAACCCAGTTCTTGGATTTTACGCCAAGTGAACTGCGTGACATGATAAAAACAGCTTTCTACGTCGCGGCCAAACGCTGCAAGGACGGCTCTCATTACGTTATTTTCAGTCAGTCACCATGGTTTGCATATTAATATTTCGGTTTAGGTCTGCACATTTATCAACTATAGCCTGGAAGAGTTCTTCGTAGGAGGTCAATTCTTGTTTGGAAGAAGCACGTACACGGAAGTAACAGCTGTATCCCCAAAAGGCACACGAATGACAAATCTGTTTGAAAATGTTTGGAACCATAGAAAAGTTGCCATCCATATATAGGGTATCAGCACCAGTAAAGAAGCCTGATCCCACCAGTGGTACCAAACACTATATTGCGGTTGTTTACATTTGGTCAGTTATCATAGAGTAAAAAATCCTTGGGGGGCCGACTGTCTGGGCAAACTTAGTAGAAAGTTCACCTAGATCTTTTAGCAGATTTACCTAGTTGTATTTTGCGGGAAGGGGAGCTATGCTCGTGTTGTCCCGCCTTTGTATCTTGCAGTGTCTAGTTTGTTTTTAAACTCATGAATGGTTTTTGCGCATACTATTCCATTGTCCAGTTTGTTCCAAGTGTCCAAAACTCTATGAGGAAAACTGTTTTTCTTCAGTTCTCTTCTATAGCTATGTTTTTTTATTTTCTTTCCATGTCCTCTTGTGTTTCTTTTGTCCCAGTTAAGTAAGTTCTCACTATCGAGTACCTCTGTGCCTTTCATGATTCTGTAGATGGTCAATAGGTCACCTCTCTCTCTTCTTTGCTCCAGTGTCGGTAACTCCAGTTTAGCCAATCTCTCTTCGTATGATAGGTTTGCAAGTGCAGGTGCCATTTTTGTAGCTGCTCTTTGGATTCTTTCTATTTTCTTTATATTCTTTTTGGTACTGGGGGACCACAATGTCGCTGCATACTCTAATCTAGGCCTTATCAATGTAACCAATATTTTTTTCATCATGTCTTCGTCCAAGTATGTAAACGCCACTTTTATTGATCTTAGCAAGTTGTAAGTCTCCCCGACAATTTTGTTAATCTGTATATCATAGGACAAGTCGTTCGTGATAATTACTCCCAAATCTTTTTCGGATCCTACTTTCTTTACTTCTTTGGTTCCAATTGTATAATTTCCTGATATTCTGTTTTTGCTTTTTCCAAACTCCATTATGCTACACTTCTTCGTATTAAAGTCCACTTCCCATTTCTGACTCCAGTTCCATACCCTATTTAGGTCTTCTTGCAGTGCTTCACAGTCCTCATCAGTTTCTATTTTCCTTAGCAGTTTGGCGTCATCGGCAAAGAAGCTCATGTAGCAGTTCACGTCCTCATCCATGTCATTCATATAGATAGCAAACATTATTGGTGCCAGCACAGATCCTTGCGGTACTCCACTGATCACCTCTTTCCAGTCTGAATATTTTTCTCTGAGCACTACTCTCATCTTTCTACCAGTCAGAAAGTCCTCTATCCATTTTAGTAGGTTTCCCTGTATTCCTCCTATGTGTTCCAGTTTTTTTAGTAGTTTTCTGTGTGGTACTTTGTCAAAGGCTTTTTGCAAGTCTAGGAATGCACAATCAGCCCATCCATTTCTTTCTTGCACTATGTCTATTAGTCTTGAGTAAAAGCATATTAAGTTTGTGGAGCATGATCTTCCTTGTCTGAATCCGAATTGTCTTGGGTTTAATATGTCATTGTCTTCCAGATGTTTTACCCATCTATTCTTGATTATTTTCTCACAAATTTTGGCTATGGTGCTTGTTAGTGATACTGGCCTATAGTTGGTGGGTTCTTCTTTGTTTCCTCCTTTGTGTATTGGTACAATGTTAGCGTTTTTCCAGTCCTCGGGTATCTTTCCTTCTTTGAGTGAGCTGTTTATTAAGATGTGTATTTTGTCTGTTAGTTCTTCTTTGCACTCCTTTAGAATCCAATTTGCAATACCGTCCGGGCCATGTGATTTTCTGACATCCAGCCTTGATAAATGTTCTGATATTTCCTTTAGTGATGCTGTAAACTCATTCATGAGGGGAGATTTCTTGTTTTTGTCTATGTCACAATTTGGTATTTTCTCTCTGGTGAAAACAGATTTAAAGTGATTGTTCATGACTTCGGCCATCTCTAAATCTTCTGTGTATTCTATGTTTCCTTGGCATAGTTTCACCAATTCCTGTTTGGTATAGGAGGAGCACGCCGTTGGTTGCGATGAGTACGTTTGCAAATGTCACCTGCGTCATCATCACACTGGCTCATACCATGACTATATGAGTGGCTTGTCTCGAGTGCTGGCAGCTTGGTCCTTCATCCAGTTGTGTACTTTGGCAAAACGAATTTTGGTATCATCCGAGGCATGGTTGTGAGGCTGTTCTAAAGCTGGATTTTCTATATGTAGATCTGTTGTTATACTGGCTCGACAGCGGCCACTGGATCTTTTAACACTCTTCCCTCAATACCTTGGTTTTACGACTGGATTGATTGGTATACATGAACTCATCGAAGCAGATTTTCGAACCACGCTTATTACTTTGAATAATTGCCATGGCAGAAAACTATTTCTTAATATCTTTTCACTGTACCCAACTATTGTTCACTCCCCACAGCACTTAGCTATCCTCAGGGACTTCCATTCTATAGAGACAGGCAGTAGAGAGGAAACCTGTCGTCATATTGACCTCAGCTGACACACTTTATTACTATTTTTAATAAAAAACAAAATATTTTGTTCCATTTTACATTTTTTAGCAAGTCACTGATTTAACATCAGTTCTGCATCTTCCTTTATTGAGAGTTAAAAAAATAAACAATTAACCTTTCTATAAAAGATAGATGCAGAAACAGCATTGTCCTATTGCTTTTTGCTGTTTATTATTATTAACATGTTTGTGACTTTTTTTTACCTGTGACATTTATACCTGTGGCATTTTTACCAGTGACTTTATTATCTGTGGCATTTTTACCAGTGGTATTTTTTCCTGGATTCGAAACTTGGGAAATGTTAAAGGCAATGGAAACAGGGCTAAGGAGTGCACAGAGGAGAATGGAAAGATCAATGATGGGAATAATGCTGAAACAAGTAAGTTGGGTGGGAGAGCAGACTGGAGTGAAATATATTGTGGAAGCGGTGAAAGAGAAGTGAGATTTGGCAGGTCAACGGTAGCACTAACAAACGATGAGCGATGGAGCAAGTGTTATATCGAGTATACGTCGCGAGGCGGGAAGGGTGGAAAAGGGCAGATGCTGGCGCAGTCGTGCGAGTGATGGAATGATATGAGAGAGGCCTTTGTTCATGAGTGGATTCAGAAGGTCAGAATAATCGATTGATTATGGGCGATTTACAGTCCAGAATATTGCGTACTGTTTATAAATATTTCGTTCCATCAGGATGCGCTGTAGTTAGATTTAAATAAAATATTTGTATCTGCTCGTGTAAGTATAACCTAATATTCTGATCGAACTTACGAGTCTTTATAAAATATTTGATGGGTGGTTAATATGTATTGGTTAGAATATGAGCATTTGGTATTCTAAAATGTAAGTGCCCACTGGATAGGGTGGCCAGGTGGCCAGACGTCCTCCTTTAGGGAGGACAGTCCTCCTTTTGAGCACTTTGTCCTCCATCCGGCGCAACCTTACGCCGGACGTGCATTTGTCCTCCTTTCTTGGGGTGTGACAATAATAGATAAATTAATAAATAAATAACCCTAGGTAAACAATAATGCCGTACAATTAAATTATGTGGGAGTACCCAGGCCAAGGTCAACGTCGGAACTCGGCAGCCGAAGTAGACAGGGACTGCACAAGACCAATGTTGTGAACGTGTGATTGCATGATTCACATCTCATATACTGGGCTGCAGTCCTGATGTGGCCACCGTGCAGTGTGGTTTGGAAATTAATTTATGAGGGTAAGGAGTCTGAAAATGCCGAAAAGAAAGAGGGCAGAAATAAAAAGAAATAAACCTCCAGGCAATCAATGTGAGGATACAACTAGGTTTTGTGTTGTAACTTGGTAAGAAATACAGGTATTTGTTTTATTAGTGAAAAATATTACTCACTTTAAGTTATACATACATACATATATATATATATTACTGTATATTATAATAATCGATATGCAGTGTTCTTTTTGGAAATGGTCACCCTACCACTGGGTTCTGGACTAGTTCGAAATTTCATAATCCCATAATAAAAAGACACACCAACAAGGAAAGTGGTGGCAAAGCCTGTAGAACGTAGCAATAAAAACAACTGGATTTTTAATCCAAATTTGATGTAATCTACATTATAAAAAATATTGGGTGGAGAGAAATGCGTTTGTCTGACATTGCAAATTTATTCGCCAATGGTTGAATCGTGTTCTTATATTCACGTGAATATCTAGTTGGGAAATCTAACATTCAGAACGAAAATACCTTTTGAAAATACGCCTTATTAGATCATGGTTCTGGTATCGGATTTTTTTTTTCGCCCAGACTATTAGATTCCTGTTCGATATTTTAATTGTCATAATTGAGGCGCGGTATTTTATAAATCTGGTTCAAAGTTACTGCTATATGTTCGGTGTGTCCAAGCACATATGGCTTTGATCAAAGCTAAGCACCTAATTTAATAGTTTAGTGAGGGGGGGGGGTGATAAACCTTCAATTACTAGACTGTTCGGGGTTTGCCATGAATTTTGAACTGATAAAGGAGTCTTAAAATTACCCAAACCCAGTCACTTTCATTTTAATCAAAGATGATCCCAAACTAAATTTACCTTGTCTCTGGCTTAAAATAACTAGTTAATTTGTTTGCTGTTTAAAAAGTGTGGGTGTGGTCAAATTCAGATTACATACCTCATCAGGTAATGTTCCCTAACTTCCCACTAAGACTTGCTCTTGTTTTCAAATTAATTTTCCATACCTTATGCCAATCCTGCCTCGCCATTAGTCTCTTGGTGTGATCTTGGTTTTTAATGTGTTCTATATAGTCATTTTCATATAATCTAATATGGCAAATTTTTGTATATGTGGTCAAGTTGGCAGACATGGCACAAGATAAAATTACGTTCACTTTTTTTTCTTCAGCTGATGTCAGATGCAAGGCAAAATGGAGTCTCAGTTGATTGAAATCCCGTTTTTTTCTGAATCCACCCATGGTTGAACTCTGTTTACATGATTATTCAGAGAAATAATACAACCATACCATATAGCACTACATTCAAGTGTTATTTCAATTACAGGCTTGCTCACGCAGCTACATCATGTCTGGGGTACGGCGATGTGGTGTGTATGTCATAGCTGTCACGGTGGTTCTCCTTGCATTTCACATCACCTTTTCCAGTGGTTGCAATGAGGCTGTTTGTGCAAGCCAAGTTAGCAAGTGCATGCTTACACAGTCATGCAACTGTGACCTCCAAGCTCTTAAGAAAGTAGACAACTACACATGTGCAGACTGTGCTAAATGTTTAGCACACCTTTACTTTGAGTGCTGTTCATGTGTTGGTAAGTGCAATATTTTTTGTGTATGGATTCATTCAACTTCCTACACATGTTGCTTTCTGTACTCGTTCTCTGTGTATTGAATTACCTTTCTTTATTTCTGCTACCACTTATACCTTTTAAATTAGCCACACTCTCCTTAGCTTTCTATTCTTAATAAACAATCATTTCCCCCCACCCTAATTTATTCAAAGGTTTCTAATTGTAAATACTCCATTTTCATACTTTACACCCATTCCCAAAAAATATCTCTGGTTTGGTCTTTAATTCATTAGGATTTACCTTTTTCAGCTCCAGTTCTTCACTGATCTAACTTTACTTTTGAGTTTCACACTACAAAGGTCTCCTTTAGGATGACAAAATCATTAGCTGTATACTAACTGGTTCTAAGCTAAACACAAATGTTCTTTCACTAACTGTGCAGTACTTCCCTCTTGTTGATCAAGCCTTGTATGGATTATGGATAACTTGCTTCATGCATGAGTGATTAAAGTTCAAAGACAGTCCAATACCTTCCTATCATCTGCACAGTCTACCTTTACACTAAAACCTTCAGTGAATCTACATAGACATCCCTCAGTATGTCTAGATGAAGGCAGACCATGTGGCAGAGAACACATTTTCAGTCATTGGGCTTCCCCTCAGTTTAACCACCAGGAGGGCTATTGCAGCACAGTGTGGCAGGATGGTTCCAACAACTCTTCCATGTTCTTTGTTAATATTATAGCTGTTGTCTGTAATCAGAATTTCCCCTGTCTCCTGCCCACTGCCTGAGTCAGAAGCAATGCAGCAAGACACAATACATCCAAAGCAGGGCTGCTTCACTTATACAGTGGCACTCCCTCCATATGAGGGGATGAGAAGGGAGGGTAATTGTGTAAGTAAAACATCCCTGCTGTGGATGTAGTGTGTCTTGCTGCACTACGTCTGACCCAAGCAGTGTGCAGGAGATGGGAATGACCCTTCATCCATAAGGGAATAAGATGAGAGGGAAACAAGGGTGGTGGATAAGAGGGAAATGGGTGGGAGTGGGTGTATGCCTTGACTGGCTACCACCCTTAAGGGAGAAGAGGCCCTTGGTACATGATAATCTGGGATCATGCCACTTATGTGGTTCCTTGATGCACAATTCCAGGAATGTGCAAACCCCCTGCCATCAAGAAGCATCCTCGTGACTCCCAGGTGGGTGAAACAGAGGCAGGATATCAAGAATTATTTGAGCTCATGACAAAAGACAAGCACCTAGAGCTTCACTGGACATCCTTCACCTTCCCCATTGACATCAGCATAACTGAAATGAGTTCCATGCAGAATGTTGTGTATAAGCTAAGTAAGTCATGTTGTGAAGAGATTTTGTGCAGATGTTTGCAGTGTCTGCTCTGTAATAGTTGCATTATGGTCCAGTTTACATGTAGTTGGTGATTTTGTTAGTTTATTCTTCAACCACTGAAGTATCTTACAATGTATTCTAGCTTTCTCCTTTCTGATTAATTATTTCCTTCCAGCAAAAGAGACACAGGATATTCCAGGAGTTGAGCAGCAAGTGACAGTAAATTGTACTGTAGCTTTCTTGTCACAGTGTATGTCATGGAACAAGTGCAAGGAGGCCTGTGGATCCATGGGTGCACAGTCCTACCGTTGGTTCTATGATGGCTGCTGTGAGTGTGTTGGATCCACCTGCATCAATTATGGACTCAATGAGAGCAGGTAGGAAGACCACCATGTGAAGTAGTGTTGTAAAATAACTTGACACTTAGCAGTAATAGGATTGGATTAGGTGGCTGGCTGGGTGAGTGGACATCACAGTTCAGCAGCCTGCATATTGGCTTATGTAATAGGCTGGATAGAGCCATGCTTCTCTTACCAGACTCAATTGTACCTAAGCATTAGTTTTTCCATAAAAGCACAATTTTTTTTTCTTTTTTTAATGACACCTTTCGCTAGGCTGTCTATCTATATACATTCATATACCAAGGCTTTTCCCCCCCTTTCAAGGGAGGTAGCCGAAAAGAAAAAGCCATATAATCATTCCCACCCATTCCATCCCTAAATACACTCCACTCCCCTCCACCCTCCCTCTTATCTTAGCACATCCTGGATGACGGGTCATCCCTGCACCTTGTCCACTGCCCTGGGTCAGAGGCAGTGTCGCAAGTCACAGCACATCCACAGCAAGGCCGCTTCATTAAATCGGCGACCCCCCCCCCTCTCAATCCTCCCATGCATAAAAGGAGAAGACGGGGAGAAATCCCTTCGGGCTGCGTCAAATTTTGCTCACACATACTACCTCACCCCCCATTCCACCTCATGCATCACAACATCATCCATATACAACCATTCTCCATTCACCCCTGTCTTCTGTCCTCTCCCGTCCTTCCTCAACAGACATTCCCCTCTTCCTCAAAGCCCCCTTCACCCCATCCATCCACCTCATCCTAGGACGTCCCCTCATGTTCACTCTCTCTTCATCTGCCTTCCATACCTCTTTTACTAGTCTTTTTTCACTCATTCTTTCCATGTGTCCAAACCATCCTAATACTCTTTCATCAACCCTATCTCCCAACTCCCTTTCCACCCCTGTTCTCCTCCTCACCTCCTCATTTCTCACTCTATCTAGCCTAGTAACCCCCATCATACTTCTCAGACACCTCATCTCAAACACATTCAAACTCCTTCTCTCTTCCTCTTGTATGTTCCATGTTTCTGCCCCATACAGTGTTGTTGGCACAATCACTCCTTCATAGCATCCATTCCCAAATGTCTATTCCTCATTACACTTTTTAATTCAAGGCATTTACTCGCTTCTCTCAATCTACATTCTACCTCCACCTTCACTCCACCTTTTCCTGCCACATTTGCACCCAAGTATCTAAAATTATCCACTTCCTCCAGTCGCTCTCCCTTAATGTTCACTTCCAGTCTGCTGCCACTTTCACCCCTTGTACATCTCATCACCTTACTTTTACCCACATTTATCTTCAGGTTTCTTCTTTCACACACTCTCCCAAACTCTGTCACCAACTTCCTCAATCCCTCCTCCGATCCTGCCACAAGCGCAGTGTCATCCGTAAACAACAGCTGGCTCACCTCCCACTTTTCTCCATTTTCTTTAACCATCTCCAAACCCTGACCCACCACCCTTGGATTTACCTCTTGTACCACCCCATCCTTGAACCACTCACTGTCTCCATTTCTAATCCTGACACATGCTCTACTACTCTCATAAAAACTCTTGACAGCTACAAGAAGCTTTCCTCCTATCCTGTATATCCACAAAACCTCCCACAGTGCCTTCCTGTCTACCCTGTCTTAAGCCTTTTCCAGATCCATAAAAGCCCAAAAAACATCCTTCCCCTTTCCTATAGCTTTTTCATATATCTGTCTTACCACAAAAATCTGATCTACACAACCTATCCTAAATCCACACTGTTCCTCACCAATTACTCCTTCTGTTCCTCTCCTAATCCTCTCAATCAAGATCCTCCCATAAGCCTTCCCAACTACACTTAACAAGCTAAACCCTCTGAAGCTACTACACTCACACTTGTCCCCTTTTCCCTTCTAAAGTGGAACTATACAGGCATTCCTCCAGTCCTCCGGCACTCTACCCTCTCTTAAACAAACATTAAATAACTTCATCAGCCAGTCCACCATCACTGTACCTCCTTTTTTTTTTTAGACATTCTTCATGGCATCCATCCAGACCAGGTGCCTTACCTGCTTTCATCATCTTAACAACTGCCTTCACTTCATCTTTCCTTATTTCTCCTCCATTTTCCTCACTCATCACAGTCATTTTCTTAGCATTTCTCACTGCAACTATCTTTCCCTACCTATCCTCCCTCACATTTAGCAACTCCCTAAAATATTCTGCCCATCTTCCCCTTACTGCCTTCTCCTCCATTATCATCTCTCCATCTGCACCTTTTACCTTTTCTTCTCTACTTAATTCACCTCCTCTTCCTTTCTTAATTTCTTTTCAAAACATATTTTTATCACTTTTAAAATTTTCTGTCATACTCTTACCCCATTTCACATCTGCTCTCCTCTTTGCCTCCTTTACCTTGTGCTTTACTTCTCTTTTCTTTTCTTTGTACCTCTCATATGACTCCCTCGTCCTATTTTGTAACCAATCTGTGAAAGCTTGCTTTTTATCTTCTACAACCTTCTTTGTTTCCTCATCCTACCTTTCACTACCCTTCCTTCTATTTCCTCCTGTCCTTCTTGTTCCACACACCATCTTTGCACACTTTGTGACTCCCTCCTTGAACCATCCCCATTCCTCCTCCACTCCTAGCTCTACTCTATCCTTCACTCCCTCCTACTCCTCTCTTAGCTTCTTCTTGTACTCCACCTCCTTTTCCTTTTCATTTAAAGAGTTCACTCTAAGCACCTCCCTACCTCTTGTCCTTTTCCTCTTTCTCCATCTATCCTCCATGCTCAACTTACCTTCCACCAAAAAATGATCTATTCCTCCACTCTCTCCCCTTAGCACAGGTACATCCTTAACTCTTCCTATTATACTCCTACCTACCATTACATAGTCCATTAATGCTCTA
The DNA here is from genome assembly GCF_046742065.1 of Oratosquilla oratoria. Taxonomy (NCBI): domain Eukaryota; kingdom Metazoa; phylum Arthropoda; class Malacostraca; order Stomatopoda; family Squillidae; genus Oratosquilla; species Oratosquilla oratoria. Next base: position 29,286,665 of record NC_134796.1, read on the forward strand.
TCTACCACCCTCTCTCATGTGTACTTATGCTTGCCTTTCTTCTGAAACACTATATTTGCTATCATCAACTCTCTTTCTAGACATATCTCCACCATCAACTCTCCACTACAATTCTTTCCTGGAACTCCACATTTCCTGACCACTTCGTCAATTGGTTAATTTCCTACCCTAGCATTAAGGTCTCCCAGTACTATTACATTGACATTTCTCCCTAATCCCTCTATGCACTCATTTAATTCCATCCAAAAAGCCTTCCTTTCTTCTATACTCTTCTCACTACCAGGCCCATATGCACTTACAAAAACCCACATCTCCTTTCCCAGTTTCACTTTCATCCACATTATCCTTGATGAAACCTCCTTCCACTCCACTTACTAGTATAGCCACCCCTTCTCTCCCTCGCCCTCTCTTCACTCCTGATAACCTCCCACTTACACTCGCCCTTCCCTCTCAACTTAGTTTCACTCAAAGCCAACACATCTATCTTCTCACAAACATACTACCTATCTCTTCCCTTTTACTCACATCTGTACCACATCCACGCACATTAAAAGACCCAAACCTTAGGGTGCTGGTTGGAAAATTCATAGACCCTCTTATGCCTTTACTTTTTTTAGGAATGTCCCTTGTGGGGCTACAGGGAGAAGGATGCCTCGTCCCAGTCCCCATCCCATTTTTCTTGCCTCTTACGATCCAAGTGGAAATACTTGGTGGCAGTATTCTTTTGCCCCCACCACAGGGTAGGTAGGTGAAAAAGGAAATGAATATTCAGAGAAATTGTACAGGACAGTAACAAGGGGTTGGGGGACAGCATAACGGAGGGACAGTCGTAGTATAAAAGTGTCATCATTTCTCTATGAACAGAGTTTTCCTATATCACAGACAAAATGATGTGTGGCTCTGGTCCGTAGGGGCACCCCATATAGACCCTAAAGTATCAACTGCATGCTACTTTGCCACAATAACATGCAGCAAATACTAAGGGCTTTTTCCCCCATTATAGGGGAGGTAGCCAATCTCAAAAGGCACATACCCACTCCCACACATTGCATTTCCATCCACCACCCTTTCCTCCCTTTCATCTCAACTCATGGATAATTTAGAATAAAATAAACAAATGCTACATTTACAGAACTTTTAGCAGAGGAGCAAGTCTTGCAGGTGGTAGTGGTAGGGAACTGCCATAAATGCCACAATGCAATCCATGATTTCAAATCCAGAGGTGACTTGATACAGGTCTAAAGGGAATTCACAACATCAAAAGTGACAAAATTTTCACATTGAATGAGAATCAGACAAGAAACAATGGTCTCAAGCTATCCGGAAATAGATTCAATTTGGAAGTAGGTAGAAACAACTTTGCCAACCGTGTAGTTAATGAATGGAATAAACTTGCTGCACAGGTAGTGCAATGTAGTACAGTTCGAAGCTTTAAGACTCATTTAGATAAACACCTAAGCAAGATACTGTAATGATTATAATTTATTTTATATTATTTGTCTGTTTGATTTTCATTTATTATTAGTTATGTCAATTTATTATTATTCACTGTTTACCTGTTTGTTTGTTATTCAACTATACCTATGCATTTATTTATGTATTTTGTTTGTTGCATACATTATTATAGTTTTTTTTTATAATTATTATTTTATTATGATTTTTTTTTCCCGCATCCGACCTAGATATGGACCAAAAGGTCTCCTGTCGGCATGCTCTGCCTTTGTAATCCTTTGTGATGGTAGTAGTTGTTGTTGTTGTTGTTGTTCCCTAGTATGATAGGGGTTACTAGGCTGGATAGAGTGAAAAATGTGGAGGAGAATGGGGGTGGAAAGGGAATTGGGAGGTAGGGTGGATGAAAAAGTATTGTGATGGTTTGGACACATGGAAAGAATGAGTGAAGAAAAACTAGTAAAAGAGGTGTTGAAGGAGTGAAGATGAGGGGGTGACTTAGGATGAGATGGATGGACGGGGTAAAAGGGGCTTTGGGGAAGAGGGGAATGTCTGTTGAGGAAGGACAGGAGAGGACAGAAGACAGGGGTGAATGGAGAATGGTTGTGTATGGATGATGTTGTGATGCATGAGGTGGAATGGGTGGGGATGGAGGATGAGGCAGTATGTGTGAGAAAAAATTGATGCAGCCTGAAGGGATTTCTCCCTATCTTTTCCTTTTCTGCATGAGGTTTAATGATTTAATGAAGCGGCCTTGGTGTGGATGTGGTGCATCTTGCGACACTACCCTGGGTAGTGGACAAGATGCAGGGATGACTCATCATCCAGGAGGTGCCAAGATAAGAGGGAGGGAAAAGGGTGGAGGGGAGTGGAGTGTAATAGAGATGGAATGGGTGGGGATGGTTTTTATGCCTTTGTTTTTTGGCTACCTCCCATGTAAGAGGGAAAAGAGCCTTTGGTATATGTATGTACAACCATTCTCCATTCATTCTTCCTTGCTCCAAATACATCCCTTTTACACCCAGTGCCCCTTTCACCTTATCCATCCATCTCATTTTTGGACTTCACCTCAAGTGCCACCCCCATTTACTTTGCTATTGACTCTATATTAATTTTTCTTTACTCTTTCCATATACCCAAATCATCTCACCATTCTTTGATTATCTAGCCTCACAACAACTACTATACCTCCTAAATACTTTTGGACTTCCTTTTTGCCTTCCTCAAATTCCAAGTGTGCTCTATACAGTGCACAATCACTTCCTCTGTCTTTCATTTGTATTCATCCCCAGATATCTATTTATCATGACATTTTTTTTTGTTCCCTTAGACATTTACTTGCTTCCCTTAATCTAATTTACCTCCACTCCTACTCCCGTTACTTTATAATTCACCTTCACCCTTACTCCTTTATTTCCTGCTATATGTAACCCCAAGTACTTATAGCTCTCCATTTGTTCAGCCTCTCGGCCTTTAAACTTACCTCTAAATACAATATTCCTGAATCATGCCATTGCCTGCAATATCATATTGTTTACTGGTTATCCTATGCTGAATTCAACATTAGTAATATGGTTTTGCGTTCACCTAAATGATCTTAAATTGAGCTACATAACTCATCTTACATTTGTTGGGTGGACCCCACCCACCTATTTGGAAACTGCTGTAGTGGCAGTAGAATGTACATGCTTGTGTGATAAGCCAGTCAAAAGTCCTCATTGCTACTAAGGATTATATTTACCTCTTAATTGTTCTTAGGTGTATCCAGTGCCCAGAAGAGATTGATGAAGAATATGATGAGCTGGCCACAGATGAATACCTTGCGAACCATTTTAACTAATTGAAAAAACTTGCCTTCACTCTACCAGCCAGGAAGATCTGATGACGCACCTAACCAGTCACCAAAATCCATTACATGTGCTCCAAGGATTCATATTGAAGTAAAAATATGTTTGTACATATTGTTGAGGATGGACAGGAACTAATGTGCACTTCAATTACATAAAAACACTTAAATTAAGATATTTTTACATCAAGATAAAGGATATAACAAAATCAAGAAAAGAAAAATCAGCAACTAAATTGGTTCTAAGCCTTGCAGATAAATTGTATACAGAGAGACCATCACTGGACCTGCCATCTTTAAAAGAATGAGGTGACATGATCAGTGTTCAGGTCATTTAAAGTATTACCTTAATCTGACAGACCTTTTGGTTTGGATTGAGAGTGTGTTACAAGGTCATTGGAACAAATTAAAGATAGTCACATCTGCAGAATTTGTTAAGAAAGTTTTCCATGAAGGTGAATCAACTCCAGAAATAGTTTAGATGATATAACCCAAGCTAAAGCCATAGGTGAATTCAAAACTAGGTATGATAATTAGAGAAAGAGATAGGGCCCCACATAGTTATTTTCCTATATATTACATGTAGGTGAACACATTTGCTACTTTAGGTCTCAGGCATGCCATTACTTGGATCGTACAGTTATACCATTACAGTTGGAGCTCACAGCAAAAGCAGATAATAAAATTAACACACTAAGAATTGTAGCAGGCACAGTATTTGGACAGTAGAAACAATTATTGCTGTATATTAACACCTCTACCACAAAATCAAATTGCCCCAGATACAATCACTACATAGAAGACACAGAATACCTCATACTACACTGTCCTACTCTAGCCTGAATCTTACAACCCAATACATCTTCCTTAGTTACTTGTGGGTCAATCTAGTAATCTGGAAGCTGTGGGCCTCCTGCAAGAGTGACCTGAGGCAACAGATTAATTGATATAAACAACTCATAAGAAATACATTTTGCTATGTACCCACAGCATGGTATTAAATGATTAAGAAAATAAATTAATTTCTCAAACATCACAAAAGAAAACATTAAAGATAATAATTGACAATAGAACAGACAGAGGGTACTTGCCTTTTGACTTGGCTACCTCCCTTGTAAGGGGGGGGGGGATCCTTGGTAAATAGATAGAACAACAACAGACCATCACACTCAGAAAGCAAAATTTTTTTCCAAAGAAGACCACATAAGAATGATAACCACACCATTCTCCACAAGACCCCTTGAACTCACCAATCCCTCACATCATAGCACACACACACACTCCACCAAATGCAACATAAAAACATAAAAACAATCTTAGCAGTATTCTACTCATCTATAATAACCTATCCACCATTTACCCTGCAATATGTCTATACAAAAAAAAAAAACACAAACAACTGCTTCACTAAACTCCTTTGGAAGTCAGCCCAGTAAAAAAGTCACTCACAAGACAAGCAAAAATTGCACTGGCATTCAAATCACCACCCTACATTAAGACAGTACTAACACAAAATTGGGTGGCCAGCAAACACTTTGCTCCAGATGCAACTGCTACACATAAGACATCTAACACCTCATACTAGTCTCACACTTGTTCTTACTAGACAATAACACAAAACCTTTTCATGAAATGATCTGTAGGCTGAACCAGTGGCCATGACTGGTTTCCTGGGGACAAGAGGGAACTGGGGTAACACAACAGACTGAACAGTGCCTGCTATTATGATTAGGTTTAGAAATGTGCATATCAGTATATTAGTTGCAACAAAGTCAACCTATGTCTTTATATGATGTCTTCAGTCCTCAATATCATTATTGTATGCTCATGTAGTCTTTAAGCCTTAAATCTATATAATTTTTATATATATTTGAGTCCATGTTAGTGATAACCCAGGAATGAAAGGAAGAACAGCATCTCTTCAGTCATTTTATATTAGAAATCCTTATGCCCTCCACTCACTTTGAAGTCTAAAAGTAGACTTGAGTCCCATTGGGAAATACCAATTCAGAAACTGTGCCAACTTGTCCAATGAATGGTATCAGGAGGGATGACACCCTATATTCTTGTGTGAATGAATCTCAAATGTGTGCCTGACTATATATGGCAAGTTTTTCCGTAAATTCAACTCTTCAACCTGTGTCTTCCAGGTGGCTGTCTTCTAACGTCAGCCTGAGAACCTTTCATACCCCATAAAAACACTTGCTTTTAACCTTTTTACAGTTTTCTCAAGAATTCTCTTCATACTCTATGAAAACTACTTTGATGTGAGACCGACAATGGGTACCTGAAAGTGGTCTTTTGAGATGGATGTTAGGGAGAATCATTTCTCAGCCACCATCTCTTTAAAATCCATTGATACCCTCACCTGCATTTACAGATGTAGCCCCAAGGGGCTGGAGCATGGTCTCTAGAGTGGGCCTGAGATCTCTCTTTATCAACTTCAACTGTATTTCCTTGACCTTCCCCATATAGGGTATTTACAATTTGATCTGTATAGTTGATATCTTAGGGACTATTGACTTCTCTATGAACTTGTCACACAGCCTTTTTTTATGACTGCAGTCAAATCCAAAAACATACTTATCACTCTTAACTTCTATCTTCATTATACTACCTCCCTTAAATCACTCCTTCACCACCTCAATTACTGCATCTTTGGTGTGATATTCTTCTCAAGGATGGAAGGGCTGGTTAATCCTCATTAAATGACTCCTCCACCTTTAGAAAAGCTGGCAACTAATGACTGCCTGCAATACCCCTCCCCCCAACTCCTATCTGAGATGGTGATTGAAACAGTCTCACACCAATACAACACATGCAACAGTCCAATGTTTCTTCTCAGAGAGATCTGTGGGAAGGCCTAAAGACCATAGTCAGCTATTGTAGGGCTGCAGGTTACCAGTAGGTGAAGCTGAAGGAAAGTTATTATTACTAGATTGTTGTGCTCTTCTGTGTATGTATGACAATTTGATATCTTTTAACAAGTATATAGCTATACATTTAATGTATCCCCATTTCCTAGTATGAATTGTTTCAGAACTTTTAGCATTTGTACAGCAGTCATTTGTGTAAGTAAAGAAAATAAAAATTGTCTTCCTATGTTCTTTATTTTAGTCCCAATTTCACCATTCCTCATTCAAAGTTTGAGAGGTTATTTCTGTCATATCTTTAGAATCCTCCATCTACAGTCCTACAACAGAGGACTCAACACCCACAGCTGGTTTACACCCACTGATTCACATGGCAACTCCTATCCTTATCTACTCAAAATTTATGCAACAGATGAAAACAGCATTTCAGCAAACATCATCTTGTGAGAATAAACACCTTGTGAGATCGAAACCTTTATTAGTACTACGTTTCGCTTGTTACAGCTTTTTCAAGTACAGACATGACACACACTCTGAGCACATATAAGCCAACAGGGAAGGAACTGGGAGAGGTTATCAGGGAGGGGTGGGTGGTAGGTGGAGGGGGAGGAGGGGGACGGGTGGGACTTGGTGGAGACAAAGGAGGACATTTTGGACAGTTTGTTGAAGTGGACTAAGGGGGACATTTCATACATTTATTTAATGCGGGTAACAGATGGATTATAGGAGGGGCGATGTCCGAAATGTCCTCCTTTGTCTCCACCAAGTCCCACCCGTCCCCCTCCTCCCCCTCCACCTACCACCCACCCCTCCCTGATAACCTCTCCCAGTTCCTTCCCTGTTGGCTTATATGTGCTCAGAGTGTGTGTCATGTCTGTACTTGAAAAAGCTGTAACAAGCGAAACGTAGTACTAATAAAGGTTTCGATCTCACAAGGTGTTTATTCTCACAGTCTTGTCGGCTTTTGCCATTGTGATTCAAAACATCATCTTGTCATTCTTCATCTCTGTTCATTTACTTTTTTCACCACACCATCTTATCAATGTTTCTTTTCTAACTGATAGATTTCAGTCTCTCCCTGCCTAATGCAGTAAGGTGAAGGCAATACAAATGGAATAGACAGAGCCCAGTCTAGAGACTTAACATATATCCGATATACAAAACTTATGTCTACTAATGTATGAACACAAGTTATGATCTGAATTCTAAGTACTGAAAAGATTTCTGCTGAACATTTTCTGAAATGAAGACAAGTATTTCTACATTCTTTTTTATCCTGATCTATATGTCATTTCATGCAATATGAGGCAGTAAGGCAGGGTTCTGAGGAATATCATCACCCTTTTCACTAAAATTTCACTAATCCCTGTCTGACAGAAAAAAAAACCCAGCTGAGCTCTTACAAGTTCTCGTCAAGTTGATCACCTCTAATTCTTCCTCCCTGATGAACAACACTGGCTGGTAAAGTTACTTCTTCAAAAATTACAGGTCATTGATCCACAATTTTTCTTTACTGATGGATGGAAAACCCAGGTCAAACATGAATGATTCTTGCAGTTGCGGGTCACTGGGGTTAACAAATATGATGCAAATCAGAAGTGGTTTCTGCAATAAAGATATAATTAAATGAATGAGAAAAAAAAGAAAAGAAAATTACACTACAGTAAAACAGTATTAATATACATACATATACCAAAGGCTTTTTTCCCCCTTACGTGAAAAAAAAAAAAAAAAAAAAAAAAAAAAAAAAAAAAAAAAAAAAAAAAAAAAAAAGGGGCATAGAAACCACTCCCACCCATTCCATCCCCTACATACTACACTACCCTCCACCCTCTTCCCTCCCTCACATCTTGGCACCTCCTGGATGACGGGTCATCCCTGCATCCCGTCCACTGCCCTGGGTCACAAGCAGTGTCGCAAAACACACCACATCCACGGCAAGACCGCTTCATTAATTCAGCTACCCTCCCTCATGCAGTAAAGGAGAAGATGTGGAGAAATCCCTTCAGGCTGTGTCAATTTACTATTCTATTATCCCCCACCCCCTTATGCATCACACCATCATCCATACACCACCCTTCTCCATTCACCCCTATCTTCTGTCCTCTCCGGTCCTTCCTCAACAGACATTCCTCTCTTTCTTAATGGCCCTTTTACCCCATCCATCCATCTCATCCTAGGATGCCCACTCATATTCACTCCTTCCATCTCTGCCTTCCATACTTCTTTTACTAATCTTTCTTCACTTATTCTTTCCATGTGTCCAAACCATACTAATACTCTTTCATCAACCCTATCTCCCAACTCCCTTTTCACCCCTGTTCTCCTCCTCACCTTTTCATTGCTCACTCTATCCAGCCTGGTAACCCCCATCATACTTCTCAGACATATCATCTCAAACATATTCAAACTCCTTCTCTCTTCCTCTCTTATGTTTCATGTTTCTGCCCCATACAGTGCTGTTGGCACAATCACTCCTTCATACAATCTCCTCTTAGTATCAATTCCCAAATCTTTATTTCTCATTACACTTTTTAATCCACCAAGACATTTACTCGCTTCTCTCAATCTACTTTCTACCTCCACCCCCACTCCTCCCTTTCCTGTCACATTTGCACCCAAGTATCTAAAACTATCCACTTCCTCCAGTCTCTCTCCCTTAATACTCACTTCCAGCCTGCTGCCACTCTCTCCCCTTGTACTCGTACATCTCATCACCTTACTTTTGCCCACGTTTATCTTCAGCTTCCTTTCACACACCTCAAACTCTGTCACTAACTTCCTCAATCCCTCCTCTGACCCTGCTACAAGTGCAGTGTCATCAGCAAACAACTCCTCGTCACCACTATATAGTCCATTAACGCTCTATTTGACACCCTTCCATCCACCACCCTCTCCCATGTGTACTTATGCTTGACATTCTCCCTAAACACTGTATTTGGAATCACATTGGTCCACTATTATCTGCTGATGGTCAACTTGAATATTCAAATGAAGTAATGTGTAATATTTAAAACAATTATTTTAGCTCTGTATTCATAAATGAAACACCCAAAGTGAACTCCAAACTGAAACCTGTGAAAAGTCTAGGGTAAACTTACTCATTATGGTATATATAACAAAAGAAAAAATTAAAAGGTGTACAGAGAAACTCATACATATGTATACCAAAGGCTTTTTCCCTCTACACAGGGGGGTAGCCAATAGGAAAAAGGCATAGAAACCACTCCCACCCATTCCATTTCCTATATATTCCACTCCCATCCACCCTCCTCCCTCCCCCTTATCTTGGCACCTCCTGGATGACGGGTCATCCCTGCATCCTGTCCACTGCCCTGGGTCAGAAGCAGTGTCGCAAGACACAGCACATCCACAGCAAGGCCGCTTCATAAATTCGGCGACCCCCCCTCTCCATCCCCTCATGCAGAAAAGGAGAAGACGGGGAGAAATCCAGGCTGCATCAATTTGTTTCTCATACATACTTCCTCACCCCCCATCCCCCCCTCATGCATCACAGCATCATCTATACACAACCCCTCTCCATTCACCCCTATCTTCTATCCTCTCCCGTCCTTCCTCCACAGACATTCCTCTCTTCCCCAAAGCCCCCTTCACCCCATCCATCCATCCATCTCATCCTAGGACGCCCTCTCATATTCACTCCTTCCACCTCTGGCTTCCACACTTCTTTTACTAATCTTTCTTCACTCATTCTTTCCATGTGTCCAAACCATCCCAATACTCTTTCATCAACCTTATCTCCTAGCTCCCTTTCCACCCCTGTTCTCCTCCTCACCTCCTCATTTCTCACTCTATCTAGCCTAGTAACCCCTACATACTTCTCAGACATTTCATCTCAAATACATTCAAACTCCTTCTCTCTTCCTCTCTCATATTCCATGTTTCTGCCCCGTTTAGTGTTGTTGGTACAATCACTCCTTCATATAACCTCCTCTTAGCATCCATTCCCAGATGTCTCTTTCTCATTACACTTTAATCCATCAAGGCATTTACTTGCTTCTCTCAATCTACATTCTACCTCCACCCCCACTCCTCCCTTTCCTGCCACATTCGCACCCAAGTATCTAAAACTATCCACTTCCTCCAGTCTCTCAACCTTAATGCTCACTTCCAGCCTGCTGTCACTCTCTCCCCTTGTACATCTCATCTCCTTAATTTTGCCCACATTTATCTTCAGCTTTCTTCTTTCACACACTTTTTTAAACTCTGCCACTAACTTCCTCAATCCTTCCTCTGATCCTGTTAAAGTGCACTGTCGTCAGCAAACAACATCTGGCTCACCTCCCACTTTTCTCCATTTTCTTCAATCATCTCCAACCCCTGACTCACTACCCTTGCATTCACCTCTCACACCACCCCATCCATGTAAAGGTTGAACAGCCAGGGTGACATAACACATCCCTGACAAAGTCCAACCTTTACCTCAAACCACTCACTCTCTCCATTTCTAATCCTAACACAAACTCTACTATTCTCATAAAAACTCTTGACTGCTCTTAACAGCTTTCCTCGTATCCCATATATCTGCAGTACCTCCCACAGTGCCGTCCTGTCTACCCTGTTGTAAGCCTTTTCCAGATCCATAAAAGTCCAAAAAACATCCTTACCTTTTCCTATAGCTTTCTCACATATCTGTCTTACCACAAAAATCTGATCTACACAACCCCTACCTGTCCTAAACTCACACTGTTCCTCACCAATTACTCCTTCTGTTCCTCTCCTAATCCTCTCAATCAAGACACTCCCATAAGCCTTCCCAACTACACTCAACAAGCTGATCCCTCTGAAACTACTACACTCACACTTGTCCCCCTTTCCTTTGTAAAGCGGAACTATACAGGCAGTCCTCCAGTCCTCCAGCACTCTATCCTCTCTTAAACAAACATTAAATAACCTCATCAGCCAGTCTATCATAACTGTACCTCCTTTCTTCAGACATTCTGCATGGCATCCATCCAACCCAGGTGCCTTACCTGCTCTCATCATCTTAACAGCTGCTTTCACTTAATCCTTCCCTATTTCTCCTCCATTTTCCTCACTCATCACTCTCATTTTCTTAGTGCTTTACACTGCAACTACCTTTCCCTCCCTATACTTCTTCACATTTAGCAACTCCCTAAAATACTCTGCCCACCTTTCTCTCACTGCCTTCTTTTCCATTATCATCTCTCCATCTGCACCTTTTACCTTTTCTTCTCTACTTGATTTGCCTCCTCTTTCTCTTTTAATTTCCTTCCAAAACATCTTTTTATTACTTTCAAAATTTTCTGTCATACTCTTACCCATTTCACATCTGCTCTCCTCTTTGCTTCCTTTATCTTATGCTTAACTTCCCTTCTCTTTACTTTGTACCTCTCATACGATTCCCTCGTCCTAATTTGTAGCCAATCTATGAATGCCTGCTTCTTCTCTTCTACACCTTCCTTTGCTTCCTCATCCCACCACTCACTACCCTTCCTTCTCTATTTCCTCCCGCCCTGCTTGTTCCACACACCATTTTTGCACACCTTATGACTCCCTCCTTGACTATGCAGTACAGTTTTGGTCTCCATCCTACAGTACAGTACAGTAAAGAGAAGAATGACCAAAATGATACATGGACTCAGAAATTTGCCTTACTAAGAGAAGCTTAGGCACCTTAACTTACACTCTCTGGAAAGATGCAGAGTGTGGGGTGATCTAATAGAGGTGTTCAAGTGGATGAAAGGCTTTAGCAAGGGTGATGCAAACAAGGTCATATTAAAACAGCGGGGCAGGACTCGCAGTAATGGTTATAAACTGGATGAATTTAATTCAAAAAGGAAATAGGCAAGAATTGGTTTACTAATAGTGGTCGACGAATGGAATAAACTCAGCAATCATGTAGTAAGCGCTGAAACTATCAGTTGTTTTAAGAAACAATTAGACAACTTTATGGATGGAGATGGCAGGTGGTGATGGATACAGAGCTGCCTAGTGTAGGTCTTATGGTCTCTTGCAGTCTCCTTCATTTTTATGTTCTTATGTTCCTCCACTCCTAGTTCTACTCTATCCTTTACTCCCTCCCACTCCTCTTTCAGTTTCTTATATTCATTCTCTTTTTTTTTTTCTCATTGAAGCAGTTCACTCTAAGTACCTCCCTACCTTCTGCCCTTTTCCTCTTTCTCCACCTATTCTCCACTCTCAATTTACCCTCCACCAGAAAATGATCTGATATTCCCCCACTCTCTCCCCTTAGAACATGTACATCCTTAACTCTTCCTACCATACTCCTGGTCACCACTATATAGTCCATTAATGCTCTACCTGCCACCCTTCCATCCACCACCCTCTTCCATGTGTACTTATGCTTGACTTTCTTCCTAAACACTGTATTTGCAATCATCAACTCTCTTTCAAGACACATCTCCACCATCGATTTTCTACTACAATTTTTACCTGGAACTTCGTACTTCCCAATCACTCTGTCTATTGGTTCATTTCCTACCCTAGCATTAAGGTCTCCCAATACAACTACATTGACATTTCTCTCTAATCCTTCTATGCACTCATTCATATCTACCCAAAAAGCCTCCCTTTCCTCTATGCTCTTCTCACTACCAGGCCCATACGCACTTACAAAAACCCACATCTCCCCAGCTTCACCTTCATCCACATCAATCTTGATGAAACCTCCTTCCACTCCACTACCTGCTTACTGATCTCTTCATTTACTAGTATAGCCACCCCCTCTCTCCCTTGTCCCCTCTTCACTCCTGAGTACCTCCCAGCTACATTCCTAAACTCACAGTTGCCCTTTCCTTTCATTTAAGTTTCACTCAAAGCCAGCACATCCATCTTTCTTCTCACAAACATACTGCCTATCTCTTCCCTTTTACTCTCATCTGTACCACATCCATGCACATTAAAAGACCCAAACCTTAGAGTACTGGTTGGAAAACTCCCAGACCCTCTTATGCCTTTACTCTTTTTTTATGAATGTCCCCTTTTGGGGCTACAGGTAGTAGGACTCCTAATCCCATCCCCCGTCCCGTTTTTTGTCGCCTTTTATGACTCAATTGGAAAGACTTGGTTGCATTCTCTTCCCCCACCACAGGGTAGGCAAAAAAAAGGAAATGAATATTCAGAGAAATGGTACAAGACAGTAACAAGGGGTTGGGGGACAGCATAATGGAGGGATAGTTGTAGTATAAAAGTGTCATCATTTCTCTATGAACAGACTTTTCCTCTATCACAGACAAAATGATGTGCGGCTCTGGTCCGTAGGGGCACCCAAAATAGACCCTAAAGTATCAACTGCATGCTACTTTGCCAAAAGTAACATGCAGCCAATACCCCAGATGGGGTAATAATAAAACACCAGGGCATGATGGTTGGCACCCAAAAATCTTAAAAGGAAGTAAAAAATGAGATTGTTGTTCCATTAGAAATTATTTTCAAGAAATCCATCATTTCCGGAGATGTCCCAAAAGAATGGAAGCAAGCTAACGTTACTCCCATATTCAAAAAAGGTGACAAAAAAGAAACCAAATAACTACAGGCCTATAATTTTGACTTCAATCATAAGAAAAATGATGGAAACTATCATCAGAGATGCTATTGAACATCATTTAGAAAGTACATACATACATATACCAAGGCTTTTTCCCCCTTACAAGGGAGGTAGCCAAAAAGGGAAAGGCATAAAAACACTCCCACCCATTTCATCCCTACATACACTCCACACCCTTCCCACCCTCCCTCTCATCTGAGCACCTCCTGGATGACGGGTCATCCCTGCACCCTGCCCACCGCCCTGGGTCAGAAGCAGTGTCGCAAGACACAGCACATCCACAGCAAGGCCGCTTCATTTAATCGGCGACCCCCCCTCTCCGTCCCCCCTTGCATATAAGGAGAGGACGGGGAGAAATCCCTTCGGGCTGCGTCAAAATTTACTCACACATACTACCCCCCCCCCCCTGCCCATTCCTCCTCATGCAATCACATCATCCATATACAACCATTCTCCACTCACCTCTGTCTTCCGTCCTCTCCCTTCCTTCCTCAACAGACATTCCCCTCTTCCCCAAAGCCCCCTTCACCCCATCCATCCACTTCATCCTAGGACGTCCCCTCATGTTCACTCCCTCCACATCTGCCTTCCATACCTCTTTTACTAGTCTTTCTTCACTCATTCTTTCCATGTGTCCAAACCATCCTAATATTCTTTCATCAACCCTATCTCCCAAATCCTTTTTCACCCCTGTTCTCCTCCTCACCTCCTCATTTCTCACTCTATCCAGCCTAGTAACCCCCACCATACTTCTCAGACACCTCATCTCAAACACATTCAAACTCCTTCTCTCTTCTTCTCTTATGTTCCACGTTTCTGCCCCATACAGTGCTGTTGGCACAATCACTCCTTCATACAGTCTCCTCTTAGCATCCATTCCCAAATGTCTATTCCTCATTACACTCTTTAATCCACCAAGGCATTTACTCGCTTCTCTCAATCTACATTCTACCTCCACCTTCACTCCACCTTTTCCTGCTACACTTGCACCCAAGTATCTAAAACTATCCACTTCCTCCAGTCGCTCTCCCTTAATGTTCACTTCCAGTCTACTGCCACTTTCACCCCTTGTACATCTCATCACCTTACTTTTACCTACATTTATCTTTAGCTTTCTTCTATCACATACTCTCCCAAACTCTGCCACCAGCTTCCTCAATCCCTCCTCTGACCCTGCCACAAGCGCAGTGTCGTCCGCAAACAACAGCTGGCTCACCTCCCACTTTTCTCCATTTTCTTTAACCATCTCCAGTCCCTGACCCACTACCCTAGCATTCACCTCTCGCACCACCCCATCCATGTATAAGTTGAACAGCCAGGGCGACATAACGCATCCTTGACGAAGTCCCACCTTTACTTCAAACCACTCACTCTCTCCATTTCTAATCCTGACACAAGCTCTACTACTCTCATAAAAACTCTTGACAGCTCCCAGAAGCTTTCCTCCTATCCCATAAATCTGCATAACCTCCCACAGTGCCTTTCTGTCTACCCTATCATAAGCGAGAGAAAAGAGAAAATTTAGAAAGTAACTGTTTGATAAATGATAGCCAGCATGGTATCAGACGGAAACGTTCTTTTGTGACAAACTTACTCGAATTCTACAACAGTTATCTCGAATTATGACAAAAGAAACAATATAGATTTAATATATCTAGACTTTGCAAAAGCTTTTGATACCGTCCCCCATGAAAGACTACTTACTAAATTAGCTTCACACGAAAACGACAATACAAAATGAATATCGCTGATGAATCCAAAGAGAATCCCAAAGAATTCTATAGTTACATTAGAGATAAAAAGGTTGTTAGGAATCATATTGGTCCACTACTATCTGCTGACGGTCAACTTGAATATTCAAATGAAGGAATGTGTGGTATTTTAAACAATTATTTTAGCTCAGTATTTGTAAATGAAACACCTCACAGTGAACTCCAAACCGAAACCTATGAAAAGTCTAGGGTAAACTTACTCACTATGGTAAATTTAACAAAAGAAAAAATTAAAAGGTGTATAGACAAACTCAAAGTTAATAAAACACCAGGGCTTGATGGTTGACATCCAAGAATCTTAAAGGAAATGAAAAATGAGATTGTTGTTCCATTAGAAATTATTTTCAAGAAATCCATCATATTCGGAGATGTCCCAAGAGAATGGAAGCTAGCTAATGTTACTCCCATATTAAAAAAAGGTGACAAAAACCCCAAATAACTACAGGCCTATAAGCTTGACTTCAATCATAGGAAAAATTATGGAAACTATCATTAGAGATACTACTGAACATCATTTAAAAAGTAACTGTTTGATAAATGATAGCCAGCATGGATTCAGACAGAAACATATGAGAAACATAAAAAAGAAAGACTAATATACAACAAAACAGATTTTGAGAAACTGAAAATTCTTTCAAAATGTAAATTGGGAAAACTTCTTAAATGAAGAAACAAAAATGGAAGAGAAATAGAACATATTACAAGAGATCTATAATTACGGAATAGACAAATATGTACCAAAGCAAAAGCAAGAAAGGGTGTACATTAAGTAGTGGTACTACAAAAAATGTAAATTGGGAAAACTTAAATGAAGAAACAAAGAAGGAAGAGAAATGGAACATACAAAACAAAAATTATAATGAGGAAATAGACAAATACATACCAAAGCAGAAGTAAGAAAGGGTATACATCAAGTGCTGGTACAACAAAAAATATAGTGAGGCTAGACAGAATAGACAAAGCTTGGAGTGGCAAAATATATATCAAACTAAGAAATGAATATGTAAAAATATACAGGTAAGAAAAGAGAAACTATAAAAAAGACACAATAGAAAAATGTAAGGACCAACTTAAACTATTTTACAGGTATGTGAATGGTAAACTAAAAGATAAACAAGAAATAGTAAAACTGCATCAAGGGAATGTGTATATAGAAGATGTAGAAATGGCTGATATTATGAACAAACATTTTAAATCTGTATTCACAACTGAAAGTACACAAAATTGGGAGGAAGGCTAGAAAGATCCCCTCCCTCCATGAGAGAAACAACTGTGACACAGGAAATAAGGGACCAAATAAAAAAAATCTTACATACATACATACATATATCAAGGCTTTTTCCCCCTTACTAGGGAGGTGCCCAAAAAGGAAAAGGCATAAAATCATTCCCACCCATTCCATCCCTGAAAACACTCCACACCCCTCCACCCTCCCTCCCATTTTAGCACCTCCTGGATGACGGGTCATCCCTGCACCTTGTCCACTGCCCTGGGTCAGAAGCAGTGTCGCAAGACACAGCACATCCACAGCAAGGCCGCTTCATTCAATTGGCGACCCCCCTCTCCATCCCCCCATATAAAGGAGAGGACAGGGAGAAATCACTTCGGGCTGCGTCAAAATTTTGCTCATACACACTACCTCACCCCCCATCACCCCCCATCCAAAAAAAAAAATCTTGACATCAGAAAATCACACGGTAAGGATGGAATTGCAAATTGGACATTAAAAGAATGTATAGATGAACTAATGGACAAAATATATAAGATAACTGATTACTCAAAGAAGGAACGGTACCACAAGATTGGAAAAATGCAAATACTGTTCCAATATATAAAGGAGGAGGCAAGGAAAATCCAATTAACTATAGACTGGTCTCCCTTACAAGCACAATAGCAAAAATATGTGAAAAACTTATCAAAAGTAGATGGATTAAACATCTGGAAGAAAATACTATACTGAATCCAAAATAATTTAGATTTAGACAAGGAAGATCATGTGCCACTGACTTCTGTTGCTTTAACTCGAGGCTTATAGGAATAATGCAAGAAAGGGATGGATGGGCGGATTGTGCTTTCCAAGATTTACAAAAAGCATTTGATAAAGTACCACACAAAAAGCTTCTAAGAAAAATTGAAATAATAGGTGGTGTACAAGGACTTTATTGAAATGGATGGAAGATTTCTTGAACCAGAGAAAAAATGAGGGTGGTACTCAAAGACAAAAATTCAGCCTGGGAAGAAATGCTAAGTGGAGTCCCACAAGGTTCTGTATTGGCTCCAATAATGTTTGCCATATATATGACATGATGAAGGTGTGGAATATCATATGAACTTCTTTGCATATGATGCAAAACTACTAAAGAAAGTAAGTACAGAGGAAGACTGAATCACTACATAAAGACCTGGATAAAGTCTGGGAATGGAGTCAAAAGTGGAAAGTGAACTTCAACATCAAGAAATGTAGTATAATGGAGTTATGAAAAAGTAAAAATAGAATATCAGGGCAATATGAATTTGGTACAAAGAAAGTGGAAAAGGTGGAGTGGAGGTGGAGGTAGAATGTAGATTGAGAGAAGCGAGTAAATGCCTTGGTGGATTGAAGAGTGTAATGAGGAATAGACATTTGGGAATGGATGCTAAGAGGAGACTGTATGAAGGAGTGATTGTGCCAACAGCTCTGTATGGGGCAGAAACATGGAACATAAGAGAGGAAGAGAGAAGGAGTTTGAATGTGTTTGAGACGAGGTGTCTGAGAAGTATGATGGGGGTTACTAGGCTAGAGTGAGAAATGAGGAGGTGAGGAGGAGAACAGGGGTGGAAAGGGAGTTGGGAGATAGGGTTGATGAAAGAGTATTAGGATGGTTTGGACACATGGAAAGAATGAGGGAAGAAAGACTAGTAAAAGAGGTATGGTAGGTAGATGTGGAGGGAGTGAACATGAGGGGACATCCTAGGATGAGGTGGATGGATGGGGTGAAGGGGGCTTTGGGGAAGAGAGTAATGTCTGTTGAGGAAGGACGGGAGAGGACAGATGACAGGGGTGAATGGAGAATGGTTGTATATGGATGATGTTGTGATGCATGAGGTGGAATGGGCAGGGGGATGGGGGGTGAGGTAGTATGTGTGAGTAAAATTTGACGCAGCCCGAAGGGATTTCTCCTTGTCTTCTCCTTTTATGCATGGGGGGATGGAGAGGGGCGGTCGCCAATTTAATGAAGTGGCCTTGCTGTGGATGTGCTGTGTCTTGCGACACTGCTTCTGACCCAGGGCAGTGGACAAGGTGCAGGGATGACCTGTCATCCAGGAGGTGCTAAGATAAGAGGGAGGGTGGAGGGGTGTGGAGTGTATTCAGGGATGGAATGGGTGGGAATGATTTTATGCCTTTTCCTTTTTGGCTACCTCCCTTGTAAGGGGGAAAAAGCCTTAGTATATGTATGTACAAAGAAAATAAAAAAAAGTTAGCTCGGAAAGGGATCTAGGAGCAATTACCAGCAAAGACAGGTCACAAGAGAAGCACATCAACAAAATAGTCAGAGAAACCTTCAATTTACTAAGATCAATGAAAGTGGACTTTGACTACTTGGATGAGGAAATGGTAAAGAAAATATTAGTCACACTGATAAGACCAAGATTGGAGTATGCTGTGACACTATGGACACCCAGTACTAAAAAGAATATAAAATTAGAAAGAATCCAAACAGCAATGGCAAAGATGGCACCAACACTCTCTAAATTGATATACAAACAAAGATTGTCCAAACTGGAACTACCAACCCAGGAACAAAGAAGAGAATGAGGAGATCTATTGACCATTTACAGAATTATGAAAGGGATGGAAGTCCTCAACAGAGATGATTTATACATACATACATACATACATACCAAAGGCTTTTTCACCCAACATAGGAGGTAGACAAAAAGAAAAAGGCATAGAAACCACTCCCACCCATTC
Organism: Oratosquilla oratoria; assembly: GCF_046742065.1. Taxonomy (NCBI): domain Eukaryota; kingdom Metazoa; phylum Arthropoda; class Malacostraca; order Stomatopoda; family Squillidae; genus Oratosquilla; species Oratosquilla oratoria. The sequence goes on from NC_134796.1 coordinate 29,306,109, forward strand.
CATTTCCTATATATTCCACTCCCCTCCACCCTCCCTCTTATCTTGGCACCTCCTGGATGACGGGTCATCCCTGCATCCTGTCCACTGCCCTGGGTCAGAAGCAGTGTCGCAAGACACAGCACATCCACAGCAAGGCCGCTTCATAAATTCAGCGACCCTCCCTCTCCATCTCCTCATGCAGAAAAGGAGAAGACGGGGAGAAATCCCTTCGGGCTGATTTATTAAAGTAGGATAACAGATAAAAAAAAGAGGACATGAAAAGAAACTCAAAAAGGATAGTTATAGAAGAGATCTGAAAAAGAATAGTTTGCCACACAAAGTGGTAGATGTTTGGAACAAATTGGATGAGGCAACAGTGTGTACAAAAACTATACAAGAATTCAAGAAAAAACTAGATGCTGAAAGATACAAAGATAGCTCTCTTCCCGTATAATACCACTAGGTAAATACTATCCCCTTTTAGCATCTATTCCCAAATGTTTATTTCTCATTACAAGTTTTAATCCCCCCTAAGGCATTTACTTGCTTCTCTCAGAGTACATTCTTCCTCACACCTCCACCCCTTTCCCAACCACTTGCGCCCCCAAGTATCTAAAGCAATCTACTTCCTCCAACTTCTTTCCTTTAATACTCATTTCCAAATTGCTGCCATCCTCTCCTTTTGTAGATCTTATCACCTGACTTTACCCACATTTACCTTCAACTTCCTCCTTTCATACACCTTCCCAACTCTGTCACTAACTTCCTTAATCTCTCCTCTGATCCTGCTACAAAAGCAGTGTCATTAGCAAACAACAACTGGCTGATGTTGTACTTTCCTCCATTTTGTTTAATCATTTCCTATCTCCTGCACATTACCCATGCATTTACCTCCCGCACCACCCCCCATCCATGTAAACATTGAACAGCCATGGCAACATGACACATTCCTGGCAAAGTCCCACCTTTAACTCAAACCATTTAGAGGATTTAGGGAGAAATGTCAATGTAATAGTACTGGGAGACCTTAATGCTAGGGTAGAAAATGGTCCAATTGATGGAGTGGTTGGGAAATGTGGAGTTCCAGGAAAGAATCGTAGTGGAGAGTTGGTGGTAGAAATGTGTCTAAACAGAGAGTTGACGATAGCAAATACAGTGTTTCGGAAGAGAGTCAAGCATAAGTACACATGGGAGAGGGTGGTGGATGGAAGGGTGGGAGACAGAGCGTTGATGGATTATGTAGTGGTAAATAGGACTATGATAGGAAGAGTTAAGGATGTACATGTGCTAAGGGGAGAGGGTGGGGAATATCAGATCATTTTTTGGTGGAAGGTAAGTTGAGAGTGGAGGATAGATGGAGAAAGAGGAAAGGGACAAAAGGTAGGGAGGTGCTTAGAGTGAACTCTTTAAATGAAAAGGAAAAGGAGAAGGAGTACAACAAGAAGCTGAAGGAGTGGGAGGGAGTGAAGGATAGAGTAGAGCTAGGTGTGGAGGAGGAATAGGGATGGTTCAAGGAGGGAGTCACAAAGTGTGCAAGGATGGTGTGTGGAACAAGAAGGACAGGAGGAAATAGAAGGAAGGGTAGTGAATGGTGGAATGAGGAAACAAAGGAGGTTATAGAAGAGAAGAAGCGAGCTTTCACAGATTGGTTACAAAACAGGTCGAGGGAGTCATATGAGAGGTACAAAGAAAAGAAAAGAGAAGTAAAGCAAAAGGTAGAGGAGGCAAAGAGGAGAGCAGATGTGAAGTGGGGTAAGAGTATGACAAAAAATCTTGAAAGTAATAAAAAGATGTTTTGGAAAGAAATTAAAAGAGAAAGAGGAGGCGAATCAAGTAGAGAAGAAAAGGTAAAAGGTGCAGATGGAGAGATGATAATGGAAGAGAAGACAGTAAGGGGAAGATGGGCAGAATATTTTAGGGAGTTGTTAAATGTGAAGGAGGATAGGGAGGGAAAGATAGTTGCAGTGGGAAATGCTAAGAAAATGAGAGTGATGAGTGATGAAAATGGAGGGGAAATAAGGAAGGATAAAGTGAAGGCAGTTGTTAAGATGATGAAAGCAGGTAAGGCACCTGGTCTGGATGGTTGCCATGCAGAATGTCTAAAAAAAGGAGGTACAGTGATGGTGGACTGGCTGGTGAGGTTATTTAATATTTGCTGGAGAGAGGGTAGAGTGCCGGAGGACTGGAAGAGTGCCTGTATTGTTCCACTTTACAAGGGAAAAGGGGACAAGTGTGAATGTAGTAGCTTCAGAGGGATTAGCTTGTTAAGTGTAGTTGGGAAGGCTTATGGGAGGATCTTGATTGAGAGGATTAGGAGAGGAACGGAGGGAGTAATTGGTGAGGAACAGTGCTGATTTTAGGATGGGTAGAGGTTGTGTAGATCAGATCTTTGTGGTAAGACAGATATGTGAGAAAGCTATAGGAAAGGGGAAGGGCTTATATGGATCTGGAAAAGGCTTACGATAGGGTAGACAGAAAGGCACTGTGGGAGGTTATGCAAATATATGGGATAGGAGGAAAGCTGCTAGGAGCTGTCAAGAGTTTTTATGAGAGTAGTAGAGCTTATGTCAGGATTAGAAATGGAGAGAGTGAGTGGTACGAGGTAAAGGTTGGACTTTGTCAAGGATGCGTTATGTCGCCCCGGCTGTTCAACTTATACATGGATGGGGTAGTGCGAGAGGTAAATGCAAGGATAGTGGGTCAGGGTTTGGAGATGGTTAAAGAAAATGGAGAAAAGTGGGAGGTGAGCCAGCTGTTGTTTGCGGACGACACTGCGCTTGTGGCAGGATCGGAGGAGGGACTAAGGAAGTTGGTGACAGAGTTTGGGAGAGTATGTGATAGAAGAAAGCTAAAGATAAATGTGGGTTAAAAGTAAGGTGATGTGATGTACAAGGGGTGAAAGTGGCAGTAGACTGGAAGTGGGCATTAACCCCTTCCATACGGTGCCGCACACGTAGGCGTCATGAGGAGAAAGTGGATTCGCGACGCTGCTATATTGGCGTCTTGATTATATTTATTGTAGTCGCCCCTGTGTTTTTATATTCTCTCTAATCTGCTCTTAATCCCATTCTCTGTGGTTTTCAAAATTCACGGGTGAAAGAGAGAACGATCGATATAAGCCGTGACTATATTTTATGATGCAAGTATTATTACGACACGTCGTACGGCTGGCATTGGCTGCTGCACGCGAGATTTAAATCCCGTAGTGAAGTGGTTAAGGGAGAGCGACTGGAGGAAGTGGATAATTTTAGATACTTGGGTGCAAATGTGGCAGGAAAAGGTGGAGTAAAGGTGGAGGTAGAATGTAGATTGAGAGAAGCGAGTAAATGCCTTGGTGGATTGAAGAGTGTAATGAGGAATAGACATTTGGGAATGGATGCTAAGAGGAGACTGTATGAAGGAGTGATTGTGCCAACAGCTCTGTATGGGGCAGAAACATGGAACATAAGAGAGGAAGAGAGAAGGAGTTTGAATGTGTTTGAGACGAGGTGTCTGAGAAGTATGATGGGGGTTACTAGGCTAGAGTGAGAAATGAGGAGGTGAGGAGGAGAACAGGGGTGGAAAGGGAGTTGGGAGATAGGGTTGATGAAAGAATATTAGGATGGTTTGGACACATGGAAAGAATGAGTGAAGAAAGACTAGTAAAAGAGGTATGGAAGGCAGATGTGGAGGGAGTGAACATGAGGGGACATCCTAGGATGAGGTGGATGGATGGGGTGAAGGGGGCTTTGGGGAAGAGGGGAATGTCTGTTGAGGAAGGACAGGAGAGGACAGATGACAGGGGTGAATGGAGAATGGTTGTATATGGATGATGTTGTGATGCATGAGGTGGAATGGGCGGGGGGATGGGGGGTGAGGTACTCTGTGTGAGCAAAATTTGACGCAGCCCGAAGGGATTTCTCCTCGTCTTCTCCTTTTATGCATGGGGGGATGGAGAGGGGGGGGGGTCGCCGATTTAATGAAGCGGCCTTGCTGTGGATGTGCTGTGTCTTGCGACACTGCTTCTGACCCAGGGCAGTGGATAAGGTGCAGGGACGACCCGTCATCCAGGAGGTGCTAAGATAAGAGGGAGGGTGGAGGGGTGTGGAGTGTATTCAGGGATGGAATGGGTGGGAATGGTTTTATGCCTTTTTGGCTACCACCCTTGTAAGGGGGAAAAAGCCTTGGTATATGTATGTATGTATTCACTCTATTTCTAACTCTGACAAAGGCTCTACTACTCTTGTAAAAACTCTTTACTGTACTTAACAGCTTTTCTCCTATATCTACAAAACTTCCCACAGTGCCTTCCTTCCAAAAATGTAAAGGCCCAAAAATCATCCTTATCCTTTGCTAAAACTTTCTTATGTATCTGTCTTACCACAAAAATCTGATCCACACAACCCCTACCTTTCCTAAGCCCACTCTGTTCCTCATCAATTACTCCCTCTGTTCTCCTAATTCTCTCAATCAAAACCCTCCCATATGCCTTCTCAAATACACTCAACATACTAATCCCTCTGAAAATACTACACTCACACTTGTCCTCTTTTCCTTTGTAAAGCAGAACTATTCAGGCACTCCTCCAGTCCTCTGGCACCCTACCCTCTTTCAAACATTAAACAACCTCACCAGCCAGTCTACCATCACTGTACCTCCCTTTTGTAGACACTCCATATGACACCCATCTTACTCAGGTGCCCTACCTGCTCTTATCATTTTAATAACTACTTCCACCTCATTTTTTCTTATTTCTCCCCCATTTTCCTCATCCATCACTGTCATTTTCTTAGTGCCTCCCACTGCAACTACCTTTCCCTTGATATCCTTCACATTTCTAACTCTACTCTATCCTCCACTTCTTCCTATTCTTCTCTCAGCTTCTTGTATTCTTTCTCCTTTTCCTTCTCATTTAAGCAGTTAACTCTGTGCACCTCCCTATTTTCTGTCCTTTTCCTCTTTCTCCATCTATCCTCCACTCTCACCAAAAAATTATCTGATATTATCCCACTCTCTCCCCTATGAACATGTACATCCAAAATTATTCCTACTCTTCTGGGTACCACTATATAGTCCATTATCCTCTTTAATGCAAGTCAAATATTTGCATGCACATCAGGTTGCCTGATGTATGATGATGCATCACAATACATGCATTAAAAAATATAAAGTTACACCCTGAATAAATATGTCACAGACAATGTGATCAAGGCTTTTCACTGAATACAGGGGTCACTCAGCTAGAACTACATATTAAATATAATTAAGAACCCAATGCCAGCATCCTTGTATACCACACTTGTGGCTCATGACACATACACAGGTGTCATCGTATTCAAGAGGCTAAAACCGCATCAACCACCCTTCCATCTACCATCCTCTCCCATGTGTATTTATGCTTGACTTACTCTTTAAGCACTGAGTTAGCTATCATCAATTCCCTTATTAGACACATCTCCACCATTAATTCTCCACTATGATTTTTTTCTGGCACTTCACACTTCCCAACCACTCTGTCTATTGGTTCATCTACTCTAGCACTGAGATCTCCCAATACCACTACATTAACATTTCTCCCTAAACTCTCCATGCACTCATTTAAATCTATCCAAAAGGCCTCCCTTTCCTCTACACTCTTCTCACTACTAGGTCCATATGCACTTACAAAAACCCACATCTCCATTCCCAGTTTCACCTTCATCCACATTAACTCTGAAGAAACCTCCTTCCATTCTATCACACACTTACCTATCTCTTCACTTACTAATATAGCTATCCTTTCCCTCGTCCTCTCCTCACTCCCGACACCCTCTACGCTACAGTCCCAAACTCCAATTCACCCCTCCCTTTCAACTTAGTTTCACTCAATGCCAACACATCCATCTCTTCCCTTTTATTCTCATCTATATCACACCCACACACATTGAAAGACCCAAACCTTAGGGATCTAGTTAGAAAACTCCTCCTAGGCCCTCTTATGCCTCGACTTATTTTAGGAAATTACCCTTTAGGGCTACAGAGAGTAGGATGCCTAGTTCTATCCTCCATCCCACTTTAATCACCTTTTATGACTCAAGTATGAATACTTGGTGGCAGTATTCTTTCTCCCTTACCATTGGGTTTAGCAAAAATGTAAAGATATATTCAGAGAGGTAGCACAGGACAGTATTAACCTCTTCACTCTGGGGCACATTGCACGTCTGGCAGCATTAGCTGCCTGACGTGCAATGTTGCGTCATAATAATCGCATTATAAAAAATAAAGTCAGTGCTCAATCGTTCTTTCTCTTTCACCCGTGTATTTTGATAACCATAGAAAATTGATGAAGACAGTTTAGAGAGAATGGAAATTACGTAGGTACGACTACAATAAATATAATCAAGATGGTGACGTCGGCATCATTGAGTACCCACTTGCTCCTCATGCCGCCTACGTAGGCGTTACCGTATGGAAGTGGTTAAGAGTGGGAGGGATAGCATAATAGGGGGACAGTTGCTGTATAATAATGTAGTATCATTTCTCTATGAGTAGACATTTCCTCTAACACAGATGAAATGTTGTGTGGCTCTGGTCTGTAGGGGTGCCCTATATAGACCCTAAAGTATCAGTTGCATGCTACTGGTCATATCTTTATCTCACACTAACATGTAGCCTATACCCCAGACAGGGAGGAGTTAGAGGTATTAGTGATATACAAAATTTGTACTGGACAAACCTGTAATGCCTGGAGATTGTTGATTCTATAAATATGGGTTCCATACTGCTCAATGTCACTACTCTAAAATGAAAGAGAAGAATGTGATCAAATTATTTTGCATATACAAATAAAATTATAGGCACTAATGGCAGAAAAACAGGACAGATGCACATTTCATTTCCCAATAAATACCACTCACAACCATGATTATCCTACCTATTTATGTACCAAGGGCCTCTTTCCCTCTTATAAAGAAGGTAGCTGGTCAAGGCATACATCCACTCCCACCACCCAATGTTTCCTTTCTCAGCTTAGCTCCTTGTATTTACCTAGTTGTATTTTATGGGAAGGGGAACTACGCACGTGATGTCTCATGTTTGTATTTTGCAGTGTCTAGTTTGCTCTTAAATTCGTGAATGGTTTTTGCACACACTATTTTTTCATCCAGTTTGTTCCAAGTGTCCACCACTCTGTGTGGAAAACTGTTCTTCTTCAGATCTCTTCAATAATTATGTTTTTGGAGTTTCTTTCCATGTCTTCTTGTGTTTCTCTTGTCCCAATTTAACAAGTCCTCTGTATCTAGTATTTGTGTGCCCTTTATGATTCTATAGATGGTCAGTAGTAGGTCACCTCTCTCTTCTTTGTTCCAAAGTCGGTAACACCAATTTAGCCAGTCTCTCCTCATATGACAAGTCTGAAAGTACTGAAGCCATTTTTGTGGTTGCTCTCTGGATTCTTTCAATTTTCTTTATATTCTTTTTGGTACTGGGTGACCACAATGTCGCCGCATATTCTAGTCTAGGCCTTATCAGTGTGACTAATATTTTTTTAGTAATTTCTTTGTCCAAATATGTAAATGCCACTTTTATTGATCTTAGTAAAAATAAGGTGATGAGATGTACAAGGGGTGAAAGTGGCAGCAGACTGGAAGTGAGCATTAAGGGAGAACGACTGGAGGAAGTGGATAGTTTTAGATACTTGGGTGCGAATGTGGCAGGAAAGGGTGGAATGGAGGTGGAGGTAGAATGTAGATTGAGAGAAGTGAGTAAATGCCTTGGTGGATTAAAAAGTGTAATGAGGAATAGACATTTGGGAATGGATGCTAACAGGAGATTGTATTTACCTAGTTGTATTTTGCGGGAAGGGGAGCTATGCTCGTGGTGTCCCACCTTTGTATCTCGCAGTGTCTAGTTTACTTTTAAACTCATGAATGTTTTTTGCGCATACTATTTCATTACCCAGTTTGTTCCAAGTGTCCACTACTCCATGTGGAAAACGGTTTTTCTTCAGTTCTCTTCTGTAGCTATGTTTTTTTATTTTCTTTCCATGTACTCTTGTGTTTCTCTTGTCCCAGTTTAGTAAGTCCTCTCTATCGAGTATCTCTATGCCTTTCATGATTCTGTAGATGGTCAGTAGGTCACCTCTCTCTCTTCTTTGCTCCAGTGTCGGTAACTCCAGTTTAGCCAATCTCTCCTCATATGATAGGTTTGCAAGTGCAGACGCCATTTTTGTTTCTGCTCTTTGGATTCTTTCTATTTTCTTTATCTTCTTTTTGGTACTGGGTGACCACAATGTCGTCGCATACTCTAGTCTAGGCCTTATCAATGTAACCAATATTTTTTTTATCATGTCTTCGTCCAAGTATGTAAATGCTACTTTTATTGATCTTAGCAAGTTGTAAGTCTCCCCGACAATTTTGTTAATCTGTTTATCATAGGACAAGTCGTTTGTGATAATTACACCCAAATCTTTTTCGGATCCTACCTTCTTTACCTCCTTGGTTCCAATTGTATATTTTCCTGATATTCTGTTTTTGTTTTTTCCAAACTTCATTATGCTACACTTCTTAGTATTAAAGTCCACTTCCCATTTCTGACTCCAGTTCCATACCTTATTCAGGTCTTCTTGCAGTACTTCACAGTCCTTATCAGTTTCTACTTTCCTTAACAGTTTGGCATCATCTGCAAAGAAACTCATGTAACATTTCACATCCTTGCCCATGTCATTCACATAAATAGCAAACATTATTGGTGCCAATACAGACCCTTGCGAAACTCCACTGATCACCTCTTTCCAATCTGAATATTTTTCTCTGAGCACTACTCTCATCTTTCTGCCAGTCAGAAAGTCCTCCATCCATTTTAGTAGGTTCCCTTGTATTCCTCCTATGTGTTCCAGTTTTTTTTTTTTGTAATTTTCTGTGTGGTACTTTGTCAAAATCTTTTTGCAAGTCTAGGAAGGCACAATCAGCCCATTTCTTTCTTGCACTGTGTCTATTAGTCTTGAGTAAAAGCATATTAAGTTTGTGGTGCATGATCTTCCTTGTTTGAACCCAAATTGTCTGGGGTTTATTATGTTGTTGTCTTCCAGATGTTTTACCCATCTATTCTTGATGATTTTCTCACAAATTTTGGCTATAGTGCTTGTTAGTGATACTGGCCTATAGTTGGTGGGTTCTTCCTTGTTTCCTCCTTTATACATTGGCACAATGTTAGCATTTTTCCAGTCTTTAGGTATCTTTCCTTCTTTGAGTGAGCTATTTATTATGTTGTGTATTTCATCCGTTAGTTCTTCTTTGCATTCCTTTAGAATCCAATTTGCAATACCATCCAGGCCATGTGATTTTCTGACGTCGAGTTTTGATAGGTGTTCTGATATTTCTTTTTGTATTGTTGTAAACTCACTCACGTGGGGAGGTTGCTTGTTAATCTTCATCCCAATTTTGTATTTTCTCTCTGGTGAAGACAGATTTAAAGTGATTGTTCATGACTTCGGCCATTTCTAATTCTTCTGTGTATTCTATATTTCCTTGGTGTAGTTTCACCATTTCCTGTTTGTTTTTAAGTTTACCATTCACATATCGATAGAATAGTTTGGGTTGATCTTTGCATTTATCTATAATATCCTTTTCATGGTTCCTTTTCTCCTCTCTTCTCACATTAACCTCTTCAGTACAGTTCAAAATCTCGCGGGCAGCATTAGCTGTCAGATGTACGATGTGTCGTAATAATACTCGCATCATAAAATATAGTCACCGCTTATATCGATCGTTCTCTCTTTCACCCGTGAATTTTGATAACCATAGAAAATGTGATGAAGACAGTTTAGAGAGTATGTCATTACGCAGGGGCAACTACAATAAATATAATCAAGACGCCGATATGGCAGCCTCCGTATCCACTTGCTCCTCATGCCGCCGCCTACGTGTGCGGCACCGTATGGAAGGGGTTAACATACTCATTTCTATAGTTTATAAATTTGCCATTTACTAGGTTTTTTATCTTTTCTCCACCTTTTCCAAGCTTTGTCTCTTCTGTCTTTTGCCTCACTGCATCTTTTGTTGAACCAACATTTGATGTACTCTCTCGCTTTTGTCTTGGTACATGCCTGTTTACCCCTTCATTGTAATTTTCCATCAAGATATTCCATTTCTCATCCACTTTTGTCTCTTCCATATAGAATTTTTCCCAGTTTGCATTCCGGAAGAATATCTTTAGTTTTGCAAAGTCCGTTTTGTTGTACATCAATCTTCCTTTCCTATGCTTTTCATTTCTCTCCATGTCTATTTCTTCCTTGGGTACAGTTTTGATGAGTATATGGTCACTCTTTCCAATTGGTGTCTTTAATGGATTTTGTCCACAATTTCAGGTTCTGTTGTAAATATTAAATCTAGTTTTGACAGCTCTTCATTGCTTCTGTATCTAGTGTTTTTGCTGACACATTGGGTCATTGCGTATTCCATGGTAATGTCCAGCAGTACATTACCCCACAAATCGTCTCCTCCTTGCACTGTCATGTTATTCCAACAAATCTCTTTGCAATTGAAGTCCCCCATAATTACCAGATTACCCCTGCCCATTAGTATGAAGGAGTGATTGTGCCAACAGCTCTGTATGGGGCAGAAACATGGAACATAAGAGAGGAAGAGAGAAGGAGTTTAAAGGTGTTTGAGATGAGGTGTCTGAGAAGTATGATGGGGGTTACTATGCTGGATACAGTGAGAAATGAGGAGGTGAGGAGGAGAACAGGGGTGGTAAGGGGGTTGGGAGATAGGGTGGATGAAAGAGTATTGGGATGGTTTGGACACATAGAAAGAATGAGTGAAGAAAGACTAGTAAAAGAGATATGGGAGCCAGATGTGGAGGGAGTGAACATGAGGGGACGTCCTAGGATGAGATGGATGGATGGGGTAAAAGGGGCTTTGGGGAAGAGGGGAATGTCTGTTGAGGAAGGATGGGAGAGGACAGAAGACGGGTGAATGGAGAATGGTTGTATATGGATGATGTTGTGATGCATGAGGTGGAATGGGTGGGGGGATTGGGGGTGAGGTAGTATGAGTGAGAAAATTTGACGCAACCCGAAGGGATTTCTCCCCGTCTTCTCTTTTTCTGCATGAGGGAATGGAGAGGGGGGGTCGCCAATTTAATGAAGTGGCTTTGCTGTGGATGTGCTGTGTCTTGCGACACTGCTTCTGACCTATGGCAGTGGGCAAGATGCAGGGATGACCCATCATCCAGGAGGTGCCAAGATAAGAAGGAGGGTAGAGGGTGGAAGGGAGTGGAGTGCATTTAGGGATGGAATGGGTGGGAATGGTTTTTATGCCTTTGTATTTTGGCTACCTTTGATATATGTATGTATGTAGCAAGTTATAGGATTCTCTGACAATTTTGTTTATTTGTTTATCAGAGGCAAAGTCATAATGTGCTGTCAGCACAATTACCCCTTCATAAATCTCCTCTTAGTAACCATTCTGTCTCCTGCCCACTGTCCTATATAATTAAACATTTACCATCTAAGAAATAAAAAATTGCATTATTTTCGACATTTAGTCTCTTGATCTTTTGCTTTGATAACAGATGTCAATATATCTGATTTGTGTGCTGTATCATTCTATGTATATTTCAAAGAGATTAGATTCTTCACTTATCTCTGGGTTGCATGATAGTAATTCTTTATATATTTTGTGGCTAGTTTCCAGGGGGGTTTGCATGACAGAAGTGATGTGACACTGATTTCTAATGTATTGTATTCCTTATCTTTGCAATACCTCAACTATTTTCAACCTAAAATTATTCTCTTCATTAGTAATAGGAATATAAAGTCATAACATATGTTGTTTGAGTATAATATATACATATATATACCAAAGGCTTTTTCCCCCTTACATGGGGGGTAGCCAAAAAGAAAAAGGGCATAGAAATCACTCCTACCCATTTCATTTCCCATATACTGTATTCCACTCCCCTCCACCCTCCTCCCTCCCTCTTATCTTGGCACCTCCTGGATGATGGGTCATCCCTGCATCCTGTCCACTACCCTGGGTCAGAAGCAGTGTCGCAAGACACAGCACATCCACAGCAAGGCCGCTTTATAAATTCGGCGACCCCTCCTCTCCGTCCCCTCATGCAGGAAAGGAGAAGATGGGGAGAAATCCCTTCGGGCTGCGTCCCCCACCCACTCCTCCTCATGCATCACAGCCTCATCTATACATAACCCTTCTCCATTCACCCCTATCTTCTCTCCTCTCCTGTCTTTCCTCTACAGACATTCCTCTCTTTTGTAAAGCCTCTTTCACCCCATCCATCCATCTCATCCTAGGACGCCCCCTCATATTCACTCCTTCCACCTCTGCCTTCCACACTTCTTTTACTAACCTTTCTTCACTCATTCTTTCCTTGTGTCCAAACCATCCTAATACTCTTTCATCAACCCTATCTTCCAGCTCCCTTTCCATCCCTGTTCTCCTCCTCACCTCCTCATTTCTCACTCTATCTAGCCTAGTAACCCCTTTCATACTTCTCAGACATTTCATCTCAAACACATTCAAACTCCTTCTCTCTTCCTCTATCATGTTCCATGTTTCTGCCCCGTAAATTGCTGTTGGCACAATCACTCCTTCATATAACCTCCTCTTAGCATCCATTCCCAGATGTCTATTTCTCATTACACTTTTTAATCAATCTACATTCTAACTCCACCCCCACTCCTCCCTTTCCTGTCACATTCACACCCAAGTATCTGAAACTATCCACTTCCTCCAGTTTCTCACCCTTAATGCTCACTTCCAGCCTGTTGTCACTCTCTCCCCTTGTACATCTGATCACCTTACTTTTGCCCACATTTATCTTCAGCTTCCTTCTTTCACACACCTTTTTAAACTCTGTCACTAACTTCCTCAATCCTTCCTCTGATCCTGCTACAAGCATACTGTCGTCAGCAAACAACAGCTGGCTCACCTCCCACTTTTCTCCGTTTTCTTTAATCATCTCCAACCCGACCCACTACCCTTGCATTCACCTCTTGCACCACCCCATCCATGCAAAATGTTCATTTCATCAAACAGCACAAATTTTTGCCCGAGTCTGTACGACAACTAAGAGAAAAAGATGCCAAATGCCACTAGATTTTCATACACAAAACAAAGGGAAATATAGAGAAAAAGACATGCAGAAAAGAGCTGTATTTCGCCACGTAAGGTTCTTTCTTGCATGTGGCTAATACGCCCATTGTCCCTTTAAACCTACTTAGCACAAGTTAGTGAGCACCAATGGCTAAAACTAACTTTACTACATATTTTTTAATAGTGTTGAAATGTAAATCCACACACACACATTCATCGAACGGACGGCGTAGAGGATGTTCTGAAGAAAAAGTGAAATTTTTGTGGATCCCAAAGCAAAGGAAGTACCTATTGTATTTACAGGGTGGGGGGGGGGGAATTGCTTGTGGTGTAGTGGGAAAGTGAGGAAAAAGGAGAAGGGGAGGGATTACTGAGGGAAATGGAAGGAAATGAGGAAGGGGAGGACTTGGTCCAAGAGGCCAGACGGCTTGTAAACAAATGCCGAACCGATGATTTGGATTTCGATGATGGGACTAACAAAAATGTAAAGATTAGAAACATAGATAAGAGCAGTACAATGGAAGGTGAGGATAATAATTTCCAAGGATTTAATGAGGGGGCGGCGGATACCAACCTCCCCCAACTGGCAAAACTGGAGGAAAAATTTGAACAAATGAATGAACATTGGGAGATTAGGTTCGGTAAAATGTCAAAAATTGCAGAGTTGAAAAATTGGAAGAATTAGAGAAGGCGAACAAAAACTTAACTGATGAAATAGAACTAAAAAGACAGTTAAGAGAAGTAAAAGAGGAGAATGAAGAATTAAAGAGGAATAATAAAGAAAACAAAGAGGCCATAGCTAAAGGGGTAAGGGTTGGAAGACAATCCAAGAAAACAGTAAAGTTGCATTTACTGATATAACTAAACAGCAAATGAAAGAACAAACTGAAGACTCAGTTATCAAAGTGATGAGACAGAAGGAGAATATTGTAAGAGACTTAGTAGATAAAAAGAAATGTATAATTATATTAGGAATGGAAGAGAAACATAACCCAGATAGAATCACAAGAATCAAAGAGGAAAATGAAAAAGTAAGCAGATTACTACAATTAGTTCAGGAAGATGAACCAGAAATAATGAAACAAATCAAAGAGAAGTTCAGACTCGGAAAGTTTAGTACAGATAAGACCAGACCAATTAAGATTAAATTCAGGTCACAAACGACGGCAGAGAACATCTTATCTGAACCAGGGAAACTAGCAACAAATGAACAATATAAAAAGGTATGGATAAAAAGGGAAATGAACAAAGAGGAAAGAGAGGAAGAAAAAAAGAAAACACTTGCAGCTAACGAAAAAAACGAGAACAGAACAGAGTCAGAAAAAGAGAGATTCTATTGGAGAGTAGTGAATATGAAACTAAGGAAATTCGACATACAAGAGAAAAACAAAAGGGAAACAGAGAACACAATGGAAGTGGCAGAAAACTAAGAGTGTCTTACACAAATATAGATGGATTAATAACAGGATTGAATGAGCTGAATGATTATTTGAAAGAAAAAGAACCGGACATAATGGGAATTGTAGAGACAAAATTAAAAGGTCCACTACCACCCAACAGTGTAGGACATGACGCATACAATTATTGGATTAGAAACAGAGAGAAAAAACAAGGGGGTGGAGTTATGTTCCTGACTAAGAAGGATATAAACGTGAGGTGTGTCACATATGGAAAGAATACAGTAGAGATGATTATGATCGAAGTGGAAGACAGAGATAAGAAGAGCAGAAAGTTTGTGATCAGTTATGTGCCTCCGAAAACAGCCTTGTGGGAAGAGAGTGAACATAAAAGTATGTTAGAGGACACAAAGATAACATTAAATAAGATAATGGAAGATGGAGGAAAAATAGTTATGATGGGCGACTTTAATTGCAAAGAAATCTGCTGGGAAGAGATGACAGTAAAGGGTGGAGACGGCTCATGGGGAAACGCTCTACTTGAGATGATTACTGACAATACAATGACACAATGGATACAGGAGAACACTAGGTATAGAAATGAGGAAGAACCATCGAGACTAGACCTAATAATTACATCTGAACCTAGAATAGCGGACAAGATTCAATATAAAACACCAATAAGTAAAAGTGACCACATATTGATTGAACTGGAACTAAATGAAGAAAAATACATGAAAAGAAATGAACAATATAGAAAAGGAAGAATGTATGAAAAAACAAACTTTGATAAAATATGAGAATTCTTTCAAAAAGAAAACTGGGAAGGAATATACAAAGAAGAAACAACAATGGAAGAGAAATGGAATATTTTGACAAAAATTTACAAAAAAGGAGTGGAAAAGTATGTCCCAAGACAAAAACAAGAAAAAGAATATGTAAAATGCAGGTACAATAAAAGTTGTAGGGAGATAAAAGACAAAAGAGACAAAGCTTGGACCAGATGGAAAAAAGACAGAAGACCTGAAAAATGGAAAATATATACTTGTTATAGAAATGAATATGTACAAGCGTGCAGAGAGGAAAAGAGAAAATATGAAAAAGATGTCATAGAAAAGTATAAAGATCAACCAAAACTATTTTCCAGATTTGTAAACAACAAATTGAAAAACAAACAAGACTTGGAGAAATTAAGACAAAGAGTTGAATACACAGAGGAAATTGAAATGGCAGAAATTATGAACAAGCATTTTAAATCAGTGTTTACAAGGGAGAACATACAACCTGAAGAGATCGAATGGAAAGAGAAAGTCCCTCCCATGAAAGAAATAGAAGTAACAAAGAATGAAATACTGAAACACTTGAGTAATCTTGATGTCAGAAAATCGCATGGACCAGATGAAATAGCAAACTGGATTTTGAAAGAATGCAGGAAGGAACTGGCAGACAAAATACATAGCATAATAAACAGTTCCTTGAAAGAAGGAAAAGTTCCAGAAGATTGGAAAAAAGCAAATACAGTACCTATATATAAAGGAGGAAATAAAGAAGACCCTACCAACTATAGACCAGTCTCTCTAACAAGTACAATAGCAAATATTTGTGAAAGAATTATCAAAAGTAGATGGGTAAAATACTTGGAAAAAAACAACGTACTAAATCCAAGGCAATTTGGATTCAGACAAGGACGATCATGCGTCACCAATTTAATATGTTTCTATTCAAGGCTAATAGATATAATACAAGAAAGAGATGGATGGGCTGATTGTGCATTTCTAGACCTAAAAAAAGCTTTTGACAAAGTACAACATAAGAAGTTGCTTAAGAAATTAGAAACTGAAGGAGGAATACAGGGCAAACTGCTTAATTGGATGGAAGACTATTTGCAAGAAAGGAAAATGATAGTGATAAGAGACAAACACTCAAAATGGGATGAAGTAATAAGCGGTGTTCCGCAGGGAACAGTTCTGGCCCCAATAATGTTTGCTATATATATTAATGATATGGATGAAGGAATTGAAAGCTATATAAGCTTCTTTACAGATGATGCAAAACTACTGAAAAGAGTGAACACGGAAGAAGATTGTGAATCACTACAGAGTGATCTAAATAAAGTACAGGAATGGAGTAGGAAGTGGGAGATGGAGTTCAACACTAAAAAGTGTAGTATAATGGAATTTGGAAAAAGCAAAAACAGAATAACAGGATCATATAATTTGGGAGAAGAAGGAATAAAAAAAGTAGAAAATGAGAAAGACCTGGGAGTCATTGTTATGAATAATATGTCACCTGAGAAACATATAAATAAGATTTTTGGAGAAACTTATAACTTAATAAGAACAATCAAAGTCGCATTTACATACCTGGATGAAGAAATGGTGAAGAAAATTCTAATCACCCTGATAAGACCAAGATTGGAATATGCAGCAACGAAATGGTCACCAAGTACAAAAAAAATGTATAAAAAAAACTTGAAAGAATACAAAGAGCAATTACAAAATTGGCACCAACACTCTCAAAACCATCATATGAAGAGAGACTAGCAAAACTTGAACTACAGACACTAGAGCAAAGAAGAGAGTAGATTTGATAGCTATTTACAGAATCATGAAAGGCATAGAAATTACTGATATAGAGAATCTGATAAAATGGAATGATAGAAATACAAGAGGACATGGAAAGAAAATAAAAAAAGACAGCTACAGAAGAGATCTGAAAAAGAACAGCTTTCCTCACAGAGTAATAGACAGTTGGAACAAGTTAGATGAGAAAGTGGTGTGTGCAAAGACAATACATGAATTTAAAAATAGTTTAGATAAAATGAGATATGAAGACGGGACACCACGAGCATAGCTCTCCTTCCCGTAAAATACAACTAGGTAAATACACACACTAATATGAATAATATGTCACCTGAGAAACATATAAGATTTTTGGAGAAACTTATAACTTAATAAGAACAATCAGTGGCATTTACATACCTGGATGAAGAAATGGTGAAGAAAATACTAATCACTTTGATAAGACCAAGATTGGAATATGCAGCAACAATGTGGTCACCAAGTACAAAAAAATGTACAACAAAACTTGAAAGAATACAAAGAGCAATTACAAAATTGGCACCAACACTCTCAAAACTATCATATGAAGAGAGACTAGCAAAACTTGAGCTACAGACATTAGAGCAAAGAAGAGAGGAGATTTGATAGCTATTTACAGAATCATGAAAGGAATAGAAACTATTGATAGAGAGGATCTAATAAAATGGGACGATAGAAATACAAGAGGACACAGAAAGAAAATTAAGAAAGGCAGCTATAGAAGAGATCTGAAAAAGAACAGCTTTCCTCAGAGTAATAGACATTTGGAACAAGTTAGATGAGAAAGTGGTGTGCAAAAACAATACATGAATCTAAAAATAGTTTAGATAAAATGAGATATGAAGACGGGACACCACGAGCATAGCTCCCCTTCCTGTAAAATACAACTAGGTAAATACACACACTTACGTTGGACAGACGGCGAGGATTTACGTCCTGAAGAAAAACTGAAATTTTCGATGATATCAAAGGAAGTACCTATTGTATTTGCAGGGAAGGGGATTCCTCGTGGTGTAGGGGGAAAGTGAGGAAAAAGGAGAAGGGGAGGGATTACTGAGGGAAATGGAAGAAAATGAGGAAGGAGAGGACTTGGTCCAGGCAGGCAGACGCCATGTAAACAAACGCGGACTGGATCAATTTAGTGACGATGAAGGGTCTAACAAAAATGTAAAGATTAGAAACATAGATATGAGCAGCACAATAGAAGGTGAGGATAATAATTTCCATGGAGTTAATGAGGGGGAGGCGGATACCAACCTCCCCGACTGGCAAGACTAGAACAAAAACTTGAACAAATGACCGAACATTGGGAAAGTAGGTTCGGTAGAATGTTAGAAATTGTGCAAAGGGTTGAAAGATTGGAAGAACTAGAGAAGGCGAACAAAACCTTAATTAAGGAAATAGAAGAACTAAAAAGACAGTTAAGAGAAGTAAAAGAGAAGAATGAAGAATTAAAGAGGAATAGTAAAGAAAACAAAGAGGCCATAGCTAAAGAAGCTAAGGGTTGGAAGACAATCCAAGAAAACAGTAAAGTTGCATTTACTGATATAACTTAACAGCAAATGAAAGAACAAACTGAAGACTCAGTTATTAAAGTGATGAGACAAATGGAGAATATAGTAAGAGACTTAGTAGTTAAAAAGAAATGTATAATTATATTAGGAATGGAAGAGAAACACCACCCAGATAGAACAAGAATCAATGAGGAAAATGAAAAAGTAAGCAGATAATTAGAATTAGTTCAGGAAGATGAACCTGAAATCATGAAACAAATCGAAGAGAAGGTCAGACTCAGAAAGTTTAGTACAGATAAGACCAGACCAATTAAGATTAAATTCAGGTCACAAACAACAGCAGAGAATATCTTATCAAAAACAGGGAAACTAACAGCAAGTAAACAATATAAAAAGGTATGGATAAAAAGGTAAATGAATAAAGAGGAAAGAGAGGAGGAAAAAATGAAAAGACAACAAGCTAAGGAAAAAAACGAGAACAGAACAGAGTCAGAAAAAGAGAGATTCTATTGGAGAGTAGTGAATATGCAAGTAAAGAAATTCGAAATACTAGAGAAAAACAAATGGGAAACAGAGAATACAATGGAAGTGGCAGAAAACTAAGAGTGTCTTACACAAATATAGATGGATTAATAACAGGATTGAATGAGCTGAATGATTATCTGAAGGAAAAAGAACCGGACATAATGGGAATTGTAGAAACAAAATTAAAAGGTCCACTACGACCCAACAGTGTAGGACATGACGCATATAATTATTGGATTAGAAACAGAGACAAAACAAGGGGGTGGAGTTATGTTCCTGACTAAGAAGGATATAAACGTGAAGTGTCACATATGGAAAGAATACAGTAGAGATGATTATGATTGAAGAGGAAGACAGAGATAAGAAGAGCAGAAAGTTTGTGATGAATTATGTGCCTCCAAAAACAGCCTTGTGGGAAGAGAGTGAACATAAAAGTATGTTAGAGGACACAAAGATAACATTAAATAAGATAATGGAAGATGGAGGAAAAATAGTTATGATGGGCAACTTTAATTGCAAAGAAATCTGCTGGGAAGAGAGGACAGTAAAGGGTGGAGACGGCTCATGGGGAAATGTTCTACTTGAGATGATTATTGACAATACAATGACACAGTGGATACAGGAGAACACTAGGTATAGAAATGAGGAAGAACCATCGAGACTAGACCTAATAATCACATCTGAACCTAGAATAGTAGAAAAGATTGAATATAAAACACCAATAAGTAAAAGTGACCATATACTGATTGAACTGGAACTAAATGAGGAAAAATACGAAAAATACATGAAAAGAAATGAACAATATAGAAAAGGAAGAATGTATGAAAAAACAAACTTTGATAAAATAACAGAGTTCTTTCAAAAAGAAAACTGGGAAGGAATATACAAAGAAGAAACAACAGTGGAAGAGAAATGGAATATTTTGACAAAAATTTATAAAAAAAGGAGTGGAAAAGTATGTTCCAAGACAAAAACAAGAAAAAGAATATGTGGTCTCTTGCAGTCTATTTCAATCTTATGTTCTTATAGTTATAATCATTATTATTATTTCTATAATTTCCGTAATCAAATTCGGTAATTCCTTAAAAGTAAACCTTCCTCATAAAATGGCCCATTTCCGACTGATGTCGTCACCTTTGATCAGTGTGCTTGGACTGCCAGGGAGAGTGGCAGTCAGTGACAGCCGTTGGGGATCGATCCCACACCTTGAAGGCTGCGAGACAGGATTTTTTTCTTTTTTAGATATCACCTTCAAGAGGAGTCACGATCCCTTTTGACAGAAAGGAAATACTCTAATAATTTTGTTCTGGTGTTTATTATGATTTCCTTGATTATCATCTATTATTTATCTCTCAGTTTATTATCATTTACTATTTACCTGTTTTTTTATTATTTAACTTTATTTGTTTATTTACTTACTTTATTATTCATATTATTATAATTTTCATTATTTAATCATTATATATATATATATGTATGTATATGTATGAGTATATATATACATATATATATATATATGTGTATTTACCTTGTTGTATTTACCTAGTTGTATTTTACGGGAAGGGGAGCTATGCTCGTGGGGTCCCGTCTTCATATCTCATTTTATCTAAACTATTTTTAAATTCATGTATTGTTTTTGCACACACCACTTTCTCATCTAACTTGTTCCAACTGTCTATTACTCAGTGAGGAAAGCTGTTCTTTTTCAAATCTCTTCTATAGCTGTCTTTTTTTATTTTCTTTCCGTGTCCTCTAGTATTTCTGTCATCCCATTTTATCAGATTCTCTCTGTCAGTAATTTCTATGCCTTTCATGATTCTGTAAATAGCTATCAAATCTCCTCTCTTCTTTGCTCTAGTGTCTGTAGTTCAAGTTTTTCTAGTCTCTCTTCATATGATAGTTTTGAGAGTGTTGGTGCCAATTTTGTAATTGCTCTTTGTATTCTTTCAAGTTTTTTTATACATTTTTTTGTACTTGGTGACCATATCGTTGCTGCATATTCCAATCTTGGTCTCATCAGGGTGATTAGGATTTTCTTCACCATTTCTTCATCCAGGTATGTAAATGCAACTTTGATTGTTCTTATTAAGTTATAAGTTTCTCCAAAAATCTTATTTATATGTTTCTCAGGTGACATATTATTCATAACAATGACTCCCAGGTCCTTCTCATTTTCTACTTTTTTTATTCCTTCTCCCAATTTATATGCTCCTGTTATTCTGTTTTTGCTTTTTCCAAATTCCATTATACTACACTTTTTTGTATTGAACTCCATCTCCCACTTCCTACTCCATTCCTGTACTTTATTTAGATCTCTCTGTAGTGATTCACAATCTTCAGTTTTCACTCTTTTTCAGTAGTTTTGCATCATCTGCAAAGAAGCTCATATAGCTTTCTATTCCTTCATCCATATCATTAATATATATAGCAAACATTATTGGGGCCAGAACTGTTCCCTGCGGAACACCGCTTATTACTTCATCCCATTTTGAGTTCTGGTTTCTTATCACTACTCTCATTTTCCTTTCTTGCAAAAAGTCCTCCATCCAATTTAGTAGTTTGTCCTGTATTCCTCCTTCAGTTTCTAATTTCTTAAGCAACTTCTTATGTGGTACTTTGTCAAAAGCTTTTTTTAGATCTAAAAATGCACAGTCCGCCCATCTATCTCTTTCTTGTATTATATCTATTAGCCTTGAATAGAAACATATTAAATTGGTGACGCATGATCGTCCTTGTCTGAATCCAAATTGCCTTGGATTTAGTACGTTGTTTTTTTCCAAGTATTTTACCCATCTACTTTTGATAATTCTTTCACAAATTTTTGCTATTGTACTTGTTAGAGAGACTGGTCTATAGTTGGTAGGTTCTTCTTTATTTCCTCCTTTATATATAGGTACTATATTTGCTTTTTTCCAATCTTCTGGAACTTTTCCTTCTTTTAACCCCTTCCATACGGTGCCGCACACGTAGGCGTCATGGGGAGCGAGTGTATTCGCGAGGCTGCCATATCGGCGTCTTGATTATATTTATTGTAGTCGCCCCTCCATAATGACATTCTTTCTAATTCTTTTGTAGTCGCATTTTCTATGGTTATCAAAATTCACGGGTGAAGAGAGAACGATCGATATAAGCGGTGACTATATTTTATGATGCGAGTATTATTACGACACGTCGTACGGCTGGCATTGGCTGCTGCCACCGAGATCTAAGTCCATGACGCCTACGTGTGCGGCACCGTATGGAAGGGGTTAAGGAACTGCTTATTATGCTATGTATTTTGTCTGCCAGTTCCTTCCTGCATTCTTTCAGAATCCAGTTTGCTATTTCATCTGGCCCATGCGATTTTCTGACATCAAGATTACCCAAGTGTGTCAATATTTCATTCTTTGTTACTTCTATTTCTTTCATAGGGGGGACCTTTTCTTTCCACTCAATCTCTTCAGGTTGTATATTTTCCCTTGTAAACACTGATTTAAAATGTTTGTTCATAATTTCTGCCATTTCCATTTCCTCAGTGTATTCAACTCCTCCTTGTCTTAATTTCTCCAAGTCTTGTTTGTTTTTCAGTTTATTGTTTACAAATCTGTAAAATAATTTTGGTTGATCTTTACACTTTTCTATAACATCTTTTTCATATTTTCTTTTTTCCTCTCTGCACTTTTGTACATATTCATTTCTATAACCAGTATATATTTTCCATTTTTCAGGTCTTCTGTCTTTTTTCCATCTGGTCCAGGCTTTGTCTCTTTTGTCTTTTAACTCCCTACAACTTTTGTTGTACCAGCTTTTTACATATTCTTTCTCTTGTTTTTGTCTTGGGACATACTTTTCCACTCCTTTCTTGTAAATTTTTGTCAAAATATTCCATTTCTCTTCCACTGATGTTTCTTCTTTGTATATTTCTTCCCAGTTTTCTTGTTGAAAGAATTCTCTTATTTTATCAAAGTTTGTTTTTTCATACATCATTCTTCCTTTTCTATATTGTTCATTTCTTTTCATATATTTTTCTTCATTAAGTTCCAGTTCAATCAATATGTGGTCACTTTTACCTATTGGTGTTTTATATTCAACCTTGTCCACTATTCTAGGTTCAGATGTAATTATTAAGTCTAGTCTCGATGGTTCTTCCTCATTTCTATACCTAGTGTTCTCTTGTATCCATTGTCATTGAATGGTCAGTAATCATCTCAAGTAGAACATTTCCCCATGAGTCATCACCACTCTTTACTGTCATTTCTTCCCAGCAGATTTCCTTGCAATTAAAGTCGCCCATCATAACTATTCTTCCTCCGTCTTCCATTATTTTATTTAATGCTATCTTTGTGTCCTCTAACATACTTTTATGTTCACTCTCCTCCCATGAGGCTGTTTTCGGAGGCACATAATTGATCACAAATTTTCTGCTCTTCTTATCTCTGTCTTCCACTTCTATCATAATCATCTCTACTGTATTCTTTCCATATATGACACCTTTCACGTTTATATCCTTCTTAGTCAGGAACATAACTCCACCCCCTTGTTTTTTCTCTCTGTTTCTAATCCAATAATTGTATGCATCATGTCCTACACTGTTGGGAGGTAGTGGGCCTTTTAATTTTGTTTCTACAATTCCCATTATGTCCGGTTCTTTTTCCTTCAAATAATCATTCAGTTCATTCAATCCTGTTATTAATCCATCTATATTTGTGTAAGACGCTCTTAGTTTTCTGCCACTTTCATTGTGTTCTCTGTTTCCCTTATGTTTTTCTTTTGTATGTCGAACTGCTTTATTTTCATGTTCACTACTCTCCAATAGAATCTCTCTTTCTCTGACTCCGTTCTTTCCTCGTTTTTTGCCTTAGCTTCAAGTCTTTTCTGCTTTTCTGCCTCTCTTTCCTCCTTATTCATTTCTCTTTTTATCCATACCTTTTTATATTGATCATTTGTTGCTAGTTTCCCTGTTTTGGATAGAATTTTCTCTGCCGTTGTTTGGGACCTGAATTTAATCTTAATTGGTCTGGTCTTATCTGTACTATATTTTCCAAGTCTGAATTTTTCCTCAATTTCCTTTATATTTTCTGGTTCATCTTCCTGGACTAATTTTGATAAACTGCTTACTCTTTCATTTTCCTCTTTGATTCTTGTGGTTCTATCTGGGTTATGTTTCTCTTCCATTCCTAATATAATTATACATTTCTTTTTGTCAGCTAATTCTCTTACTATATTCTCTTTCTGTCTCATCACTTTAATAACTGAGTCTTCATTATGTTCTTTCAATTGCTGTTTGACTATGTCAGTGAATGAAACCTTATTCCCTTCTTGGGTTGATCTCCAATTTTTAGCTTCTTTAGCTATTGTCTCTCTGTTTTCATTACTATTCTTCTTCAATTTCTCATTCTCTTCCTTTACATTTCTTAACTGTCTTTTTAGGTCCTCTATTTCATCAGTTAAGTTTCTGTTTGCCTTCTCTAGTTCTTCCAACCTTTCAATTCTCTGGAAAATGGAGTCAACATTACCTAACCTACGTTCCAAGTCCTCGATCACCTTATCAACTCTCTCCTCTAGTCTTATCAGTCGGGTTGTGTCCCCCCCACCCTCTTTAAATCCCTGGAACATATTCTCGTCACTTTCTACTGTATTGCTCCTCTCTATACTTCTAATCTTTACATTTTTATTAGACATTTCATCATCGCTCAGCTGATCGGGGGGTCTTTTGTTTACCTTTCGCTTGTCTGCCTGGGCCAAGTCTACTCCCTCCTCATTTCCTTCCATTTCCCTCAGTAATCCCTCCCCTTTTCCTCTTTCCCTACTTTCCCACTACTCCACGAGCAATTTCCCCCCCACCCTGTAAAAACACTAGGCACTTCTCTTTGCGTTGGGATCCACAGACTTCAGTTTTCTTCAGAACGTCTTCTAAGCCGTCCATTCGTTGAAGTGTGTGTGTATGTATATATGTGTATATGTATATGTGTATGTGTATATATATATATGTATATATAGTTTTTTTCTTCATCCGACCTAGTTATGGACCAAAAGGTCTCCTGTCGGCATGCTCATCCTTTGTAATCCTTTGTAAGTGCTGGTACAACAAACGTTGTAGTGTTAAAAGACAAAAGAGACAAAGCTTGGACCAGATGGAAAAAAGACAGAAGACCTGAAAAATGGAAAATATATACTTGTTATAGAAATGAATATGTACAAGCATGCAGAGAGGAAAAGAGAAAATATGAAAAAGATGTCATAGAAAAATGTAAAGATCAACCAAAACTATTTTACAGATTTGTAAACAACAAACTGAAAAACAAACAAGATTTGGAGAAATTAAGACAAGGAGTTGAATACACAGAGGAAATTGAAATGGCGGAAATTATGAACAAGCATTTTAAATCAGTGTTTACAAGGGAGAACATACAACCTGAAGAGATCGAATGGAAAGAGAAAGTCCCTCCCATGAAAGAAATAGAAGTAACAAAGTATGAAATATTGAAACACTTGAGTAATCTTGATGTCAGAAAATCGCATGGACCAGATGAAATAGCAAACTGGATTTTGAAAGAATGCAGGAATGAACTGGCAGGCAAAATACATAGCATAATAAACAGTTCCTTGAAAGAAGGAAAAGTCCTAGAAGATTGGAAAAAAGCAAATATAGTACCTATATATAAAGGGGGAAATAAAGAAGACCCTACCAATTACAGACCAGTCTCTCTAACAAGTACAATAGCAAAAATATGTGAAAGAATTGTCAAAAGTAGATGGGTAAAATATTTAGAAAAAAACGTGTTAAATCCAAGGCAATTTGGATTCAGACAAGGACGATCATGCATCACCAATTTAATATGTTTCTATTCAAGGCTAATAGATATAATACAAGAGATGAATGGGGTGATTGTGCATTTCTAGACCTAAAAAAAGCCTTTGACAAAGTACCACATAAGAAGTTGCTTAAGAAATTTGAAAATGAAGGAGAAATACAGGGCAAACTGCTTAATTGGATGGAAGACTTTTTGCAAGAAAAATGAGAGTGATAAGAGATAAACACTCAAAATGGGATGAAGTAATAAGCGGTGTTCCACAAGGAACAGTTCTGGCCCCAATAATGTTTGCTATATACATTAATGATATGGATGATGGAATTGAAAGTTATATGAGCTTCTTTGCAGATGATGCAAAACTGTTAAAAAAAAAGTGAATACGGAAGAAGATTGTGAGTCACTACAGAGTGATCTAAATAAAGTATGGGAATGGAGTAGGAAGTGGGAGATGGAGTTTAACACTAAAAAGTGTAGTATAATGGAATTTGGAAAAAGCAAAAACAGAATAACAGGATCATATAAATTGGGAGAAGAAGGAATAAAAAAAGTAGAGAATGAGAAGGACCTGGGAGTCATTGTTATGAATATGTCACCTAAGAAACATATAAATAAGATTTTTGGAGAAACTTATAACTTAATAAGAACAATCAAAGTCGCATTTACATACCTGGATGAAGAAATGGTGAAGAAAATCCTAATCACTCTGATAAGACCAAGATTGGAATATGCAGCAACGATATGGTCACCAAGTACAAAACAATTTATAAAAAAAACTTGAAAGAATACAAAGAGCAATTACAAAATTGGCACCAACACTCTCAAAACTATCATATGAAGAGAGACTAGCAAAACTTGAACTACAGACACTACAGCAAAGAGAGAGAGGAGATTTGATAGCTATTTACAGAATCATGAAAGGCATAGAAATTATTGATAGAATCTGATAAAATGGGATGATAGAAATACAAGAGGACACGGAAAGAAAATCAAGAAAGACAGCTATAGAAGAGATCTGAAAAAGAACAGCTTTCCTCACAGAGTAATGGACAGTTGGAACAAGTTAGATGAGAAAGTGGTGTGTGCAAAAACAATACATGATTTTAAAAATAGTTTAGATAAAATGAGATATGAAGACGGGACACCACGAGCATAGCTCCCCTTCCCGTAAAATACAACTAGGAAAAAAAGAAAAAAGAGCTTTCCAGACTGTCAGATCCCCATTAAGATTAGCTTACCGGAACGCTGAATTCATAGAAGTGTTTCAGACTTTGACCATAATAAGTAACAGCAATCCCCAACTCCAGTGCATTAGCCAAGATCTTTCTGTCTGCCAAACTTGTATGTAATTCTATCACCACATCTGAGTTCCACAATCTTTTCTGTAATATGAGAAAAAAAATTAATTTATGCAGCTGCTGCTACTTTCAGTACTACTAAAATAGAATGTCATAGTTACACTTTTAGAGGCCTGAAAGTATTCTGAGGGTCCATATTCTGTTTCACTCCCACTTGTCTTGATGTTTCTCCTACTTCTTTCCTATATTCATGATCTCCCCTGATTTCAGTTAACTCCTTCCATATTGAGAAATAATGTTTCTTTATTCAAGCTACTCTTACCCAAAGGCTGTGCTTCTTTAGCAGGAGAGACCAGTGGCAATGAACCTGATCAAGCTACTATCACTAAGAGTGGAGGTAGAGAGGGAAGAAAAGTGAGGGAGACAGATACATGCTGAAAGTGAACAAATCAAATGAAGAGAAAGATACATACATACATATACCAAAGGCTTTTTCCCCCTTACAAGGGAGGTAGCCAAAAAAAAAACAAAGGCATAAAAACCACTCCCACCCATTCCACCCCCAAAATACTACAATCCTCTCCACCATCTTCCCTCCCTCTTATCTTGGCTCCTCCTGAATGACAGGTCATCCCTGTACCTTGCCCACTGCCCTGGGTCAGAAGCAGTGTCACAAGACACAGCACATCCACAGCAAGGCTACAAGGGATGTTGAATAAGTAATGAGAAAATGTCAGGAGAGACACTATTTATTTTCATAAGCTTACAGAACTTTGTCTCCTTCAAAATAATTGCCTCTCACATCTACACACTTCTGCATGTGTCTCTCCCAATCCTTGAAGATCTCCTCAAAGTCCTTTTTCAGTAATTCCTTCAGGTAACTTTCCGATGCCTCTTTCAGCTCCTCTGTTGACTGGAATCTGGTTCCCCTGAGGCTGTCTTTCATGTGTGGGAACAGGAAGAAGTCGCAAGGGGCTAGGTCAGTGCTGTAGGGTGGGTATTGTACCACTTTCATTCCCCTGTTGGCCATCCAGGTGGTCACCAACGTTGACTTGTGGCATGGGGCATTGTCCTGGTGGAACCACCACTGACCACTCCTCAACTGTTGAGGCCTCTTCTTCCTCATCTCCTCCCTGAACCTTTTCAGAACAGTAAGGTAATACTCCTTATTGACGGTTTGACCCTGAGGAACCCACTCAACATGAATGAGCCCCTGGGAGTCAAAGAAAGGAATAACCATGGTCTTCTTTTGCGACCTGCTCATCTTTGCCTTTTTGGGTCTGGGGGAGGTTGCATGCTTCCACTGAGCACTCTGACATTTGCTCTTAGGGTTGTAGGTGAATACCCAACTTTCGTTGCAAGTCACTACCTTGTTCAGGAAACCTGAATCAGCCTCTATCATTTCGAGAATGTCAGTGCAACATTCCACACCAAACTGCCTCTGGTCGTCAGGGAGGATCTTTGGCATGAACTTGGCACAGACTTTGTGGAGCTTCAGATCTTCATTCAGAATTGTGTCTATTGTGCCAATACAAATACCAACAGTTTCAGATATCATCCTCACAGATATTTGACAGTCTTGCATCACTAAACTTTGCATTTCCTAACTGTTTTCCTACTTGCGTGCACTTTTCAGTGCTCTAGATCTGGTTCATCCTCAATCTGTTCATTTCCTTCAGAAAATCTGTTAAACCACTGTTAGAAACTTGCTTGGCTCATCTGTCCATCCCCATATGCCTCCTTTAACATTCCATAAGCTTCTTGTTTGGTTTTCTTAAGTTTAACACAAAATTTGATGGTGTAATGTTGCTCCATGTTTCCCTGCATCTTGCCAAGTGTTCACAGATTGGCAAACTGAATCACACTGGTTCCACCATGTTCACTGCTGCACTCAGACCTACAAATACAGAAAGTTGCTAGTTAGTAATTTTATAGAATATATGTATGTGTACTTCACATACCATATTCAATATCTTGCCTGACATTTTCTCATTACTTATTGAACATACCTCATACTTCATTAAATCTGCAACTCCCCTCTCTGTCCCCTCATGTAGAAAAGGAGAAGACAGGGAGAAATCCCTTTGGGCTGTGTCAATTTATTTCTCACACATACTCCCTCACCCCCCCATCTTCCACCCACTTCACCTCATGCATCACAGCATCATCCATACACAACCATTCTCCATTCACTCCTATCTTCTGTCCTCTCCTGTCCTTCCTCCACAGACATTCCCCTATTCCCAACCATTTTAACCCATCCATTCATCTCATCCTATGTCACCCCCTCATGTTCACTCCTTCCACCTCTGCCTTACACACCTCTTTTACTAGTCTTTCTTCACTCATTCTTTCCATGTGTCCAAACCATCCCAATACTCTTTCATCAGCCCTATCTCCCAGCTCCCTTTCCACCCCCATTCTCTTCCTCACCTCCTAATTTCTCACTCTATCCAGCCTAGTAACCCCCATCATACTTCTCAGGCACCTCATCTCAAACATTGTTCATCATAGTGACAATATGCATAATTTTGGTGCTCCCAAAAATCATGTGTATTACGAAAAAGTCACAACAGTGCTTCAATTATAGAATACCAAGAGTGTAGATTATGGGAGGAGAAGTGCTCGTGAATAACCAAAATGGTTAATCATAATGTGAAAAGTGTGAAATCAAAGTAAAATGGAGGAAATTATGGACAGGTCAGAAGATTCCTAAGATGACTATTTGTTACGGTCAAATGTACAGTAAACAGATTCACAGAGTTGGTTACCAGAAGAAGAGTGAGACAGAACATAAATCCAGAGGGACTAAAAGGTTCCTGCTTGACAATAGAGATTGAAGCAATTTTTTTGGATTCACTGGGTACAAAAGAAGACTCTTTAGTAGAATTACTGACATAGAGAAGGATATGAGAAATATGAACAATGCATGGAAACAAGAAACAAGTGATCTATGGATGACTATGAAGTGGCAGACCTAAAGAAAGTGAACAATGAAATGAAAGAAGAGATTAGTGTATTAAAAAAAGAATTGGCTGAGCTAATAGGTGAAAACGAAAAGTTGAAAAATAATAAAAACACAAATAATGAGAGCATAAGGAAAGAGGTAGCTGAAAAGATCAAAGCAATGACCATGGAAGCAGGAAAAACAATAGGAGAAAATGAATTACAGAAACTAAGGAATGATTGGAAAAAAAAAAGAAGAAAAGGTAATTTTCAAAGAAAAGGTTCAACAAAAGATGCAGGAGAAGGCTGAATACACAGTTATCAAGGTAATTAAAAACAAAACCTTGTAAGAGATACAGTAGACAAAAAAATATTTATAGTAATTTATGGTATAAAGAAAAACATAACTGAAATTGGTTCCAGAGAGAAAAGGAGGACAAAGAATTGGCTAAAAATGTTCTAAAATTACCGTATTTTTCAGTGTATGACCCGCGTCTTTTTGCCTCAGAAAGGGGCCAAAATTCGGGGGTGTGGGTGATTTAAAGGTGTGGGTCATCTGTGGATTCCGGTTAGAAATTGCCCTCTTACGCAGTCAAAAAAAAATTGAAAGATTAATTTAGCTGGGTGCCCTCTCGGATCGGGGATTTGCAGGAGGACCGATCGGGTTCGTCGAATGAAAGTTGATCAATGTCATAATACAGCGCGCACAATCGAGACAAACGACAAAGAGAAGGTAGGATTTGTCAGTATCATACCCGCTTTACATGCTCTTGTTATTGATAAAGGCATTATCACAAATAAAACAGGCCTTGTTATTGATAAAGGCATTATCACAAATAAAACAGGCCTAACTAAACAGCATGAACATACAATACAACACTGACTGGTACCAACACCAACATCGTGTATCGCTATCAAACAAAAACAAGCGGGCGGCCATTTTCGCAATTACAAATTGTACCTGATTCCTTAATGCTAAATTTGTGCATTACATACATACATATACCAAGGCTTTTTCCCCCTTCCAAGGGAGGTAGCCAAAAAGGGAAAGGCATAAAAACACTCCCACCCATTTCATCCCTAAATACACTCCACACCCCTCCCACCCTCCCTCTCATCTGAGCACCTCCTGGATGACGGGTCATCCCTGCACCCTGCCCACCGCCCTGGGTCAGAAGCAGTGTCGCAAGACACAGCACATCCACAGCAAGGCCGCTTCATTTAATCGGCGACCCCCCCTCTCCGTCCCCCCTTGCATATAAGGAGAGGACGGGGAGAAATCCCTTCGGGCTGCGTCAAAATTTACTCACACACACTACCCCACCCCCCACCCCCCCGCCCATTCCTCCTCATGCAATCACAACATCATCCATATACAACCATTCTCCACTCCCCTCTGTCTTCCGTCCTCTCCCTTCCTTCCTCAACAGACATTCCCCTCTTCCCCAAAGCCCCTTTCACCCCATCCATCCACCTCATCCTAGGACGCCCCCTCATGTTCACTCCCTCCACATCTGCCTTCCATACCTCTTTTACTAGTCTTTCTTCACTCATTCTTTCCATGTGTCCAAACCATCCTAATATTTTTTCATCAACCCTCTCTCCCAAATCCTTTTTCACCCCTGTTCTCCTCCTCACCTCCTCATTTCTCACTCTATCCAACCTAGTAACCCCCACCATACTTCTCAGACACCTCATCTCAAACACATTCAAACTCCTTCTCTCTTCTTCTCTTATATTCCACGTTTGTGCATTACATTTGTGCATTACATGTGCATAATACGTTTAGGTCTATCCTTGGAGGAATATTCCTCCAAGGCCTCTATCTAAATACTTCTATCTCTAAATTTTATTCTTTGGCAAAAAATCACTACAGAACTTCGCTATTCTCCTAATAATGTTTTCTTCTGCTGACATGAAAAAAATAAAAGTATTTTCTTAATTTAATCAATTTATATTGGAGAATGCATTTTTATTTCATTAATCATTTCAGTCCTGGGTTTGACTAAGGATGGACAAATTTTTGTCACCACAAAAATCGACATCATGATCCAATTAAGAGGGTATAAATACTGCAGTTTTAAGCAATTAATCATCATTTCACAACAAGCTTACAACAACGACGCAGAAGAAAACAACATCAAGATGCCACCAGTGAAGAACAGGCTAAAAAGTTACAATGCCGATTTCAAGTTAACCACTTCACTCCGGGCCAAAATCTCGCGGGCAGCATTAGCTGCCAGACGTACGAGTTTGCGTAATAATACTCGCATCATAAAAAATAGTCACCACTTATATCGATCATTCTCTCTTTCACCCGTGAATTTTGATAAGCATAGAAAATGTGATGAAGCCAGTTTAGAGAGTATATCAGTTATGCAGGGACAACTACAATGAATATAATCAAGATGCCGATATGGCAGCCTCACGTATCCACTTGCTCCCCATGCCGCCTAAGTAGGCGTCACCGTATGGAAGGGGTTAAAGGCAGTCCAGTTTGCGAAGGAGCATGGCAATCGTGCCGCCGGCCGAGAGTATGGAATCGATGAATCGTTGGTGCGGGCATGGAAAAAGCAGGAGGACAAACTAAAACAGGCAAAAAAAGAAAAAAAAAAAAAAAAAAAAAAAAAAAAGCATTTCGGGGGCACCAAGCAAGATGGCCCAACCTTGAAGATAAAGCTGAATCATGGGTGAATGAACAGAGGGCGGCAGGACGGGGGGGGGGTATCTACAATAAGCATCCGGTTAAAAGCAAAAACCATTGCTAAAGATCATGGCATTGAAGAATTTCAGGGTGGACCATCTTGGTGTTTTAGGTTCATGCACAGGAAAGAATTGGTGATCTACAGCATAAAATCAGTCTCGATCACCTGATCAACATGGACGAAGTTCCTTTAATGTTCGACATCCCGATGACGAGAAAACAGTACCCATCAAGACAACAGGCCATGAGAAATCGAGTTTCACTGTCGTGCTTTCATGTACCGCATCGGGGAAGAAACTCCCACTAATGATGATCTTCAAACAAAAAACTATCCCGAAGAAGAAGTTTCCATCTGGCGTCGTGGTTCGTGCTAATCCAAAGGGGTGGATGGATGAAGGAGTCATGAACGACTGGATTGACTCAGTGTATGTCAAGCGCCCAGGTGGATTCTTCCACACAAAGACCTCGCTACTCGTTTTGGACTCTATGACTGCCCATAAAACCGAATCCGTTAAACAACATCTCAAGAAAGTCAACTCAAATATCGCGATAATCCCTGGCGGTCTTACGAAACTTCTCCAGCTACTTGACATTTCGGTCAACAAGCCATTCAAGGACAGACTGCGTACTGCCTGGGAGAAGTGGATGGTGGACGGTGAATATTCCTTCACTAAAACTGGTCGACAACGCAGAGCTACTTACGGTCAAGTGGCAGAATGGGTCGTTCAAGCATGGAAGAAATTTAAAGAATCGACTATTCAGAACAGTTTCCGTAAATCAGAAATGTGCCATCCTGCAATGTTTGATGCATGCTATGACTCGGAAAAGGAATCGGACGAATCCGAAATGGAAACGGATGAGGCCACTGCATCAGAATTGGCCGATTTATACCACAACCTCTTCCATGACGATACAGAGGATGAGGAATTCGATGGCTTCGTGAGTGATGACACGCCTTCATAAACATTATTGACTCTGTCGTCTGTGATCACTGACTGTGCTTTTTTTCTAATAACGATGTGCTCCACTGACTCTGTTCATAACAGTTCAGTAATGTGCTCTATTATTGTTCTATTCTATTGAAAACTAACCATTGGAAATTGTTTGGTTTAATAATCAATTACCAGTCTTTGTATGGCATCTATAAACCAATTGATTGATTAATTATCGGTAAACAACCAAACAGGGTTTTATGGCATTATTTACACAAATTGATTAAGGTTCTTTGTAATATATATATAAGTGCAATAAAATATATTGAAATGTAATTTGTTGGTTATTCTTCATCTTCATCACAATCAGAAATAAATAGGACTGGAGTAATGGTGGTATCATGATCATGAATCCCAATGCCGTGTCTTCGACCCATCCCAAAGGCATCATAAGATCAGTTGCACACTTTCGAGATCACCCCTATTTCATCGAAGCTACCACTACATCTAGTGGCAGCTTCAGAAACCAAATTGTGAGGTTGTGTATGTACGTGTCGGCCTTTGACGTGTGATGAATCCTGAAAAGCAAGATATCACCAAGAAACCTGCCAATATTGGAAAACATATATCTTTTTTTATAAATCACATGAGCATTGATGAAACAGAAAATTCAGAAAAAGCCTCAGCTTTGAAATTACTTTGATCACCACGTCAACGGCCAGCCATAACAACAACCGCTGTGAGCTGTGCCTGTGGCCACCCATGCATGGGTAGTATACATCGTCAGATCTACACTGCCGTGCATGCCATATGACTGTGGGTCATACAGTGGTGCGGGTCTTGTGTGGATTTTCACTAAGGTGTAAGGGGTTGCGAGTCATATAACGGTGCGGGCTATAGTCCAAAAAATACGGTAGTACAGGATAACAAGCAAGATATACCCAAGGAAATAGAGGAAGAGCAGAGAATGGGCAAGCTATACTACTCTCGTAAAAACTCTTGACTGCTCTTAAAAGCTTTCCTCCTATTCCATATATCTGCAATACCTCCCACAGTGCCTTCCTGTCTACCCTGTCATAAACCTTTTCCAAATCCATAAAAGCCCAAAATACATCCTTACCTTTTCCTATAGCTTTCTCACATATCTGTCTCACCACAAAAATCTGATCTACACAACTTCACTCCTAAACCCACACTGTTCCTCACCAATTACACCCTCTGTTCCTCTATCTAATCCTCTCAATCAAGACAATCCTATAAGCCTTCCCAATTACACTTATGATCGGTGCCATCTGCGTAGAGCCGATGGCCAGGGCTGGTTGCCGCTGTTTGGCCCCCAACTCTTGGGGTTGGGGGGGTGGTCCTAGGTCCTGGAGCCGCAGCGTCTACATTGTGGGACCACCCCCCAACCCCATGAGTTGGGGGCCAAACAGCGGCAACCAGCCCTGGCCATCGGCTCTACACAGGTGGCACCGATCATAAGTGTAGTTGGGAAGGCTTATAGGATTGTCTTGATTGAGAGGATTAAATAGAGGAACAGAAGGAGTAATTGGTGAGGAACAGTGTGGGTTTAGGAGTGAAGTTGTGTAGATCAGATTTTTTTTAGCCAACTAGCCTCAATCCCCAACCTGATCATGGGTGGTGACTTCAATGCCAAGTCATCTGCCTGGTATGTCAACAACCCTGACACAGACAGAGGGGCTTGATATACAGATTCAGTTTGACTCATTGACTATCATGAACAACACACATAATCATACACATATCCCACACCAAGCACTCTACACTCCCTCCTCTCCTGATATCACCTTCTGCTCCCCCTGCCTAACCCCAACAACATCATGGTGAGTGGTCGGAACCCTAGGTTCTGACCACCTTCCAATCATCATCACCACCAAAACAAGATACACCCCAGTTGGCCACAGACACACATACATCAATTACAAGAGAGCTAACTGAGGAGCTTTTACTGAAGAGACAGAACAACATTTTGAAACACTTAACAGTACACCAATCACAAACATAAACAATGCTGTGCACACTTTTAATACAATCATACAAAACGCAGACAAGAGATACATCCCTGGAGGCAACAGAAAATCACACAACCCCAATTTCACACCAGAAATCCAAGGCCTCATCAGACAACGAGACACACTTAAACACAATACCCCCACACCTATCCCTCAAAACATAGCAGACCAAATACAAACACTAAACACTGTGATTGCCAATAAAATACACGAACAAAAAACACATAATTGGCAAAACTTTATCAAAACACTTGATCACAAAACAAACACCAGCAAATTGTACAAAACACTTTCTGCAACCGGGATTTATTGATAATGGGTGATTTCAATTTTACTGACATTGATTGGATGACCCTTGAACATGGCCATATAGGTAGTCGCTTGTTTGATTTTCTTAATGACAATTACTTAATTCAGCATGTAAAAGAGCCCACAAGATATGGAAACTTACTCGATCTTTTGATCACTAGCCGCGAAAGCATGGTAACTGATGTAGAAGTCAGTGAATCTGTTGCAAATAGCGATCACAACCTAGTTAGATTCAAACTCCTAAACAATTTTAGAATAGATACTTGTGTTTCTAAAATACCCGATTTCAGTAAAGCTCAGTTCATAGGACTACGTCAGGAGCTTCAGCTTACAGATTGGGAGGCAAAATTAAACGAAAGACCTGTAGATCAGATGTGGGAAATATTTCAAAATACGCTCACTAAGATGATTCAAACTTACATTCCTTTTAAGGACAGATGTCCCCCAAATCAGGCTCGCCCAAAGTGGCTCAACAAAGAAACTGAAAAAAGTATTGCTAAAAAGAGACAGGCTTATAAGAAATATAAGTGCTCGGGTGCATCTAATGACTATGAAAGTTATGTATCAATACAGAGAGATTTAAAAAAGACAATAAGAAAAAGAAAACGACAATACGAAATGAACATCGCTGATAAATCCAAAGAGAATCCCAAAGAATTCTATAGTTACATTAGAGATAAAAATGTTGTTTGGAATCACATTGGTCCACTATTATCTGCTGACGGTCAACTTGAATATTCAAATGAAGGAATGTGTAATATCTTAAACAATTATTTTAGCTCGGTATTCATAAAAGAAACACCTCAAGGTGAATTCCAAACTGAAACCTGTGAAAAGTCTAGGGTAAACTTACTACGGTAAATATAACAAAAGAAAAAATTACAAGGTGTATAGTAGCTAACGTTACTCCCATGTTCAAAAAAGGTGACAAAAAGAAACCAAATAACTATAGGCCTATAAGTTTGACTTCAATCGTTGGAAAAATAATGGAAACTATCATCAGAGATGCTATCGAACATCATTTAGAAAGTAACCGTTTCATAAATGATAGCCAGCATGGTTTCAGACGGAAACGTTCTTGCATGACTAACTTACTCGAATTTTACAACACAGTTATCTCGAATTATGACTAAAGAAACAATATAGATTTTGTATATCTAGACTTTGCAAAAGCTTTTGATACTGTCCCACACGAAAGACTACTTACTAAATTAGCTTTGCATGGAATAAGTGGTAGCCCATTAGGTTGGACTAGTAATTGGTTGAATGGTCGAAAACAGAGAGTTGTTTTAATTGGAAAAACTTCTGGATGGAAAAGTGTTGCAAGTGGAGTTCCTCAGGGTTCCGTTCTTGGGCCACTTCTATTCATAGTATATATAAATGATATAGACCATGGACTAAAATCTACTGTTTCCAAATTTGCTGATGATACAAAACTGTGCGGAGTGGCAAATGATCACTCAAACCAATTAGATATTCAAGAAGATTTAGATAAATTACAGCAATGGTCTGAAAAGTGGCTAATGAAATTTAACACAAGTAAATGCAAGGTAATGCACATAGGTAAAAATAACAGTAAGTACGATTACAAGTTATTTGGAAATTCGTTAACAAAAGTGGATAGTGAAAAAGATCTCGGCATAATTATCAGTAACGACCTCAAATCATCCAAGCAGTGTATTTCAGCCTCTGAGAAAGCAAATAAGATTCTGGGACTGATTGCGCGATCTTTTGATTTCAAAAGTCCATCACTCATTAACAAGCTATATAAATCGTTAGTTCGTCCACATTTGGAATATGCTGTTTCCGTATGGTCACCGAATCTCATTAAAGACATTGACAGACTGGAAAAAGTACAACAGCGAGCCACAAAACTGATTCCAAATATCAAAAATAAATCATACGAAAATCAACTAAAACATATGAATCTGTTTTCCCTAAAAAAGCGTAGACTCAGAGGTGACTTGATACTGGTCTTTAACCCCTTCCATACGGTGCCGCACACGTAGGCGTCATGAGGAGCAAGTGGATTCGTGACGCTGCCATATCGGCGTCTTGATTATATTTATTGTAGTCACCCCTGTGTTTTTACATTCTCCCAAATGCGCCCTGAATCCCATTCTCTGTGGTTTTCAAAATTCGCGGGTGAAAGAGAGAACGATCGATATAAGCGGTGACTATATTTTATGATGCGAATATTATTACATGTCATACGGCTGACATTGGCTGCTGCCCGCGAGATTTAAGTCCCATACTGAAGTGGTTAAGATTCTAAAGGGAATTGACATCAAAAGTGACCAAATTTTCACATTGAATGAGAATCAGACAAGAAACAATGGTCTCAAACTGTCCGGAAATAGATTCAATTTGGAAGTAGGTAGAAACAACTTTGCCAACCGTGTAGTTAATGAATGGAATAAACTTTCTGCACAGGTAGTGCAATGTAGTTCAGTTCGAAGCTTTAAGAATCATTTAGATAAATACCTAAGTAAGATGCTGTAATGATTATAATTTATCTTATATTTTTTGTTTTTGTTTTGTTATCATTTGTCTGTCTGATTTTCATTTATTATTAGTTATATGTAAATTCATTATTATTTACTATTTACCTGTTTGTTTATTATTTAACTATACCTATGCATTTATTTATGTATTTTATTTGTTATTTACATTATCATAGTTTTTATTTATTATTTTATTATTAATATGATTTTTTTTTTCGCATCCAACCTAGATATGGATCAAAAAGTCTCCTGTTGGCATGCTCCGCCTTTGTAATTCTTTGTAACACTCAACAGCATTACACTATCCAACAGTAACACAACATGCTCTCATGCAGCAATAATCACAACAACAGACAATCTACCCTCAAACAGATAACAAGCAAACACACTCATAAATCATTTTGCACAGACAAGCCATCTCACTTCTCACCCTGATGACCGCGCACTATTCAATGTAAGAAAGACTTTCCCACAGACTCAGACTATACACCCTTCATAGACAGTCAGACAAAACACATAATACATAATCTCA
The DNA here is from genome assembly GCF_046742065.1 of Oratosquilla oratoria. Classification (NCBI taxonomy): domain Eukaryota; kingdom Metazoa; phylum Arthropoda; class Malacostraca; order Stomatopoda; family Squillidae; genus Oratosquilla; species Oratosquilla oratoria. The sequence continues at coordinate 29,345,249 of NC_134796.1, forward strand.
AGCACTCATCTGCCTGTGGCCCTGATAACATAAGCAACATCCGCCTAAAACACATTGGACCACAAGGTATACACGCACTCACAAACATGGCAAACTACAGCTATTCACACAACACTATACCCGACATCTGGAAGCATGGTAAAATAATCACCATTCCAAAACCGAACAAAGACCCAACAATCCCAACATCGCACTGCCCAATCACACTTCTCTGCACCCCCCCTAAAGCCATTGAACGCCTAATACTTCAACTTGTCACACCACATATTCCCCTTGCTGACTCACAACACGGTTTTAGGCCACTACACTCCACAACCACTCTTCTGATAAACCTCACACAAAGAATTTTAGATGGCATCAATTCAGATAGGCCCCACCACAGAACATTTCTTATAACATTAGACACTAGTAAAGCTTTTGATGCTATCCCCCGCCACAACCTAACAAATAAAATATATAACACAGACATGCACAATAACACCAAAAGATGGCTGGCCAATTATCTGGCAGGTAGGAATGCTTATGTGTCATATAATGGCCAATCATCGCACATCAGAAACATTAAGAATGGAGTACCATAGGGCTCAGTTCTATCCCCCGCACTCTTTAATCTTTACATGCATGACTTACCCACACCAGACACCTCAGAAATACAAATCTCTTCCTACGCAGACGACATAACAATCACATGCACACATCTTAACACAGACAAGGCTGCAGAAATAATCCAGCCATACCTTGATACACTCAACACATGGTTCATCACAAACAGACTCAAAATAGCTCCAACTAAATCTACAGCAACACTTCTCACCAACTGGACAAAAGAACACAAATACATACCTCATCTCTACATCAACAACACTCTAATACCACACACAAACACACCGAAAATTCTTGGTGTAACATACGATACATCCATGTCTTTCAAACAACACATCACAAACATAAAAAACAAATGCACACCTAGACTTAACGCACTTAAGTCAATCACTGGAACAACATTTGGACAAAACAAAGAAACTAATATAACAATATACAAACAATGCATACACTCAATGATGAATTATGCGAGTCCTGCATGGGCTCCTAATCTCAGTGAGACACACCACAACACCCTTCAAATCATACAAAACAAAGCCCTAAAAACAATTACAGGCTGCACAAATACAACACCTACAGACCATTTACACCATGAAACAAAAGTCCTCAAAGTCAAGGACCACCTCGACATGAGAGGCACACAAACACTTGCCGCAGCCACCACAAACACATTGCACCCGATACACTACATACCAGAACACCCACACACACCAAGAAACATTAAAACAACACCCAAAGACCTGTATCACACACAGATACTCTCTTCTCTTCCTCCACAACCACCAAACACCAGCCTCCGGAAACATATTCATAATCATATCACTCACTGCTCCATTAACACACTGAAAGACAACACACTGCTGCATGCCAGACACCCTGATATCCACCCTTCTGAATCCTCTCTCCCATGAAAGGACAGAATCCACCTGGCCAGACTGTGGTGCGGCCACCACCCAGCACTTCTAAGCTACCAGAAGAGGCTGGATGACTGCATTGTGAACAGCTGCCCAGGATGTAACACTTCACCCCATACCATACAACACATAATGGAAGACTGCATTATGCACAATCATGCACACAAACAACACAACATACACTCTATAAAGGATTTGTGGGAAAACCCAGTTTCGGCTGTGGCATTCCTTGGGGAAACGGGACTGCTCGGACAGACAGTCTAGGGAACGACAACAACAACAACAACAACAACAACAACTACACTTATGAAGCTGATCCCTCTGAAACTAATAAGGCAAAAATTATGAGAAGCATGTGATGTAGCAAAGGATAAAGGAGAAATAGGAATAGAACAGTGAGTATGTTTCAAAGGAGAAGTGCAAAAGTACACAAAAATAGTATTTGGGAGGACAATGGGAGGGAATAGGAAAGGCAGCAAATGGTGGGATGAAGAGGTGGGGGCAGTGATGATAAAAAAATAAATAGATAAATAAACAAATAAATAAAAATAAAATAGTTTAGCTGCATATTATTCAAATATTTACAGCAGCCTACCAGCTGTACTACACAATACATAAAAAAAAAAAAAAAAAAAAAAAAAAAAAAAATAACATTCACATTCTTATTATAAAATGCTTTTCAAGACAAACCATCAATCTCCCTATGACATTCCTACCTGAAACCGTGGAAGAGGTCTTATAGCTAGTAACTTGTTCCATGATGAGATCAAAGGTGCTGTAAAACAATGTGCATTTTCACATTAATAAATTGGAAAGAAAAATCACATACCATGAAAAGGATTATGTAACATAATAATGCAACATGTCCAACACATTATGAACATTTTTCATAAAAAGACCAGAGTAAAATTACATACTGTATACTGTCTACTTTAAACTTACCATCCTCATGGAGTTCTAAGCAAGGGTCTGCTAATGAACGCATGTCTGACATGTTGGTCAGGATTTCTGGAACCTGCCAGTCATGCACACGTTTTGGCTCATGCTTGATACCTATTATCACATTAATATTACATCAGTTTAATGCATAATAGTCAATAACAGCAACCAAATGGGGTTGTGGGGAGCTTCAGGTGTAAGTGGCATGTCTGTTGAGTAGGAAAGAATGCATAAGATAAGAGTGAAAGGAGGGAGGATTTTAACCCCTTCCATACGGTGCCGCACACGTAGGCGTCATGGGGAGCGAGTGTATTCGCGAGGCTGCCATATCGGCGTCTTGATTATATTTATTGTAGTCGCCCCTCCATAATGACATTCTTTCTAATTCTTTTGTAATCGCATTTTCTATGGTTATCAAAATTCACGGGTGAAGAGAGAACGATCGATATGAGCGGTGACTATATTTTATGATGCGAGTATTATTACGACACGTCGTACGGCTGGCATTGGTTGCTGCCACCGAGATCTAAGTCCATGACGCCTACGTGTGCGGCACCGTATGGAAGGGGTTAATGGATGAAGAGATGAGACAGCCTGAAGGGAGCTTCTAATCTGCTTCAGGTCACCATCTAGCACTAAGACAGTGCTTACATGGCGTAGACCTAGACACAGAAGCAAGCTGCTGCAGATGTAGCCATTATGCAGGGGATACTTAGTGCCTCATCATGCAATGCCACAAGCTATCTCTATCCTAACAGCAACATAATTTCTTCCTCAAGTGACTTACAGGCCAATATGGTGGCTGTTGCTAGTTACCCAGAAGTTGTGGGTCTCCTGAAAGAGAGATCTGGGCCAAAAGATTGACTGACCTGCTTCATAAGTTATTTTAGGTGGGTGGGGAGGGGATGAAATCACCATTAGATGAAGCAGTAAGGGTAAACCAACTTGGGCTATTGGGCCCTGTTGTAAAATATGTGGAAGAGGTGTGTCTCATTGTGCATTTGACCCCAGGAGTGGGATGGGAAATAACATCTCAATCATAAACAGAACTCCCATACTAGGAGATAATCACGTGCTGAAGAGGTGGAATCAAAGGAGTGTTTATACATGAGTGTATTATTAGAAGTACTTTGTAAATTGGGTTTACACAACTGTTTATGAATAGCATCTATTTGATATATTTTGTATACGAGGTCTGTTCAAAAAATACGTGGACTGTTTGAATTGCACGGCTCCAGTTGGTTCCAGGGGAATCTGCTTGGTGTTGCTAGGTTCGCACAGATGAGCTAATTACAATGCCATTTCCTGACCACAGATATCTGTCTCACCACAAAAATTTGATCTACGCAACCCCTACCTGTCCTAAATCCACATTTCCTCACCAATTACTCCCTCTACTCCTCTCCTAATCCTCTCAATCAAAACCCTCCCATAAGCCTTCCCAACTACACTTAACAAGATAATCCCTTTGAAACTACTACACTCACACTTGTCCTCTTTTCCCTTGTAAAGTGGAACTATACAGACATTCCTCCAGTCCTCTGGCACTCTACCCTGTCTCAAACAAACATTAAATAACCTCATCAGCCAGTCCACTATCACTATACCTCCTTTCTTCTGACATTCTGCATGCCATCCATCCAACCCAGGTGTCTTACCTGCTCTCATCATCTTAACAGCTGCCTTCACTTCATCTTTCTTTATTTCTCCTCCATTTTCCTCACTCATCACTCTCATTTTCTTAGCACTTCCTACTGCAACTACCTTTCCCTCCCTATCCTCCTTCACATTTAGCAACTCCCTAAAACGACAACAACTCCCTAAAATACTCTGCCCACCTTCCTCTCACTGCCTTCTCTTCCATTATCATCTCTCCATCTGCACCTTTTACTTTTTCTTCTCTACTTGATTTGCCTCCTTTTTCTCTCTTAATTTCTTTCCAAAACATTTTTTATTACTTTCAAAATTTTCTGTCATACTCTTACCCCATTTCACATCTGCTCCCCTCTTTGCCTCCTTTATCTTCTGCTTTACTTCTCTTTACTTTGTACCTCTCATTTGATTCCCTCATCCTAAATTGTAGCCAATCTATGAATGCCTGCTTTTTCTCTTCTAAACCTTTCTGTGCTTCCTCATCCCACCACTTTATCCTATGATAAACAGATTAACAAAATTGTCGGGGAGACTTACAACTTGCTAAGATCAATAAAAGTGGCATTTGCATACTTGGACGAAGACATGATAAAAAAAATATTGGTTACATTGATAAGGCCAAGACTAGAGTATGCGGCGACATTGTGGTCACCCAGTACCAAAAAGAATATAAAGAAAATAGAAAGAATCCAAAGAGCAGCTACAAAAATGGCACCTGCACTTGCAAACCTATCATACGAGGAGAGATTGGATAAACTGGAGTTACCAACACTGGAGCAAAGAAGAGAGAGAGGTGACCTATTGACCATCTACAGAATCATGAAAGGCACAGAGATACTTGATAGAGAGGACTTACTTAACTGGGACAAGAGAAACACAAGAGGACATGGAAAGAAAATAAAAAAACATAGGTATAGAAAAGAACTAAAGAAAAACAGTTTTCCACAGAGTTTTGGACACTTGGAACAAACTGGATAATGAAATAGTATGCACAAAAACCATTCATGAGTTTAAAAGCAAACTAGACACTGTGAGATACAATGGCGGGACACCCCTTCCCACAAAATACAACTAGGTAAATACTCACTACCCTTCCTTCAATTTCCTCCCATCCTCCTTATTCCACAAACCATCTTTGCACACCTTATGACTCCCTCCTTGAACCATTCCCATTCCTCCTCCACTCCTAGTTCTATTCTATCCTTCACTCCCTCCCACTCCTCTCTCAGGTTCTTCTTATACTCCTTTTCTTTCTCATTTAAGCAGTTCACTCTAAGTGCCTCCTTACCTTCTGCCCTTTTCCTCTTTCTCCATCTATCCTCCACTTTCAACTTACCTTCCACCAAAAGATGATCTGATATTCCCCCACTCTCTCCCCTTAAAACATGTACATCCTTAATTCCACCTACTATATTCCTGGTTACCACTATATAGTCCATTAACACTATCTACCACCCTTCCATCCACCACCCCCTCCCACAATGCTTGACTTTCTTCCTAAACACTGTATTTGCTATCATCAACTCTCTTTTGAGACACATCTCCACGATCAACTCTCCACTATGATTTTTTTCCTGGAACTCCACACTTCCCAATCACTCTGTCAATTGGTTCACTTCCTACCCTAGCATTTAGGTCTCCTAATAGAACTACATTGACATTTCTCCCTAATCCCTCTATGCACTCTTTTAAATCCATCCAAAAAGCCTCCCTTTCTTCTACACTCTAACTACCAGGCCCATATGCACTTATGAAAACTCACATCTTCCTTCCCAGCTTCACCTTCATCCACACTAACCTTGAGGAAACCTCCTTCCACTCCACTATAAGCTTACCTATCTCTTCACTTACTAGTATAGCCACCCCTTCTCTCCCTTATCCTCTTCACTCCTGAGAACCTCCCAACTACACTCCCAAACTCACACTTCCCCCTCCCTTTCAACTTAATTTTCACTCAACGCCAACACATCCATCTTTCTTCTTACAAACATACTGCCTATCTCTTCCCTTTTACTCTCATCTGTACCAAATCCAAGGACATTAAAAGACCCAAGCCTTAGGACACTGGTTAAAGAACTCCTCGACCCTCTTATGCCTTTACTTTTTTTAGGAATGTCCCCTGTGGGGCTACATGTAGCAGGATTCCTAGTCCTATCCCCGTCCTGTTTTTTGTCACCTCGTACGACTCAAGTGGGAGGACATGGTGGCAGCATTCTTTTCCCCCACCACAGGGTTAGGTGAAAAAAGGAAATGAATATTCAGAGAAATGGTACAGGACAAACAAGGGGTGGGGGGACAGCATAATGGAGGGACAGTTAAATACATACATATACCAAAGACTTTTTCCCCCTTACATGGGAGGTAGCCAATAAACAAAGCCATAAAAACCATTCCCACTCATTCCATCCCTAATACACTCCACTCCCCTCCACCCTCTCTATAATCTTGGCACCTCCTGGATGACGGGACATCCCTGCATCTTGTCCACTGCCCTGGGTCAGAAGCAGTGTCGCAAGACACACCACATCCATAGCAAGGCCGCTTCATAGCGACCCCCCCCTCTCCGTCCCCTCATGCAGAAAAGGAGAAGATGGGGAGAAATCCCTTTGGGGTGCATCATATTTTTCTCACATATACTACCTCATCCCCCATCCCCCCACCCATTCCACCTCATGCATCACAACATCATCCATATTCAACCATTCTCCATTCACCCGTCTTCTGTCCTCACCCGTCCTTCCTCAACAGACATTCCCCTCTTCCCCAAAGCCCCTTTCACCCTATCCATCCATCTCATCCTAGGTTGCCCCCTCATGTTCACTCTTTCCACATCTGCCTTCCATACCTCTTTTACTAGTCTTTCTTCACTCATTCTTTCCATGTGTCCAAACCATCCCAATACTCTTTCATCCACCTTATTTCCCAGCTCCCTTACCACCCCTGTTCTCCTCACCTCCTCATTTCTCACTCTATCCTGCCTAGTAACCCCCATCATACTTCTCGGACACCTCATCTCAAACACATTCACACTCTTTCTCTCTTCTTTTCTTATATTCCATGTTTCTGCCCCATACAGTGCTGCTGGCACAATCACTCCTTCATACAGGTAGCAGGATTCCTAGATGTTAGAAAATCGCATGGTCTGGATGGAATTGCAAATTGGATACTGAAGGAATGTGTGGAGAAACTAACAGATAAAATACACACTATAATCAAATGCTCGCTCAAAGAAGGAAAATACCACAAGACTGGAAAAATGCACACATTGTGCCAATATATAAAGGAGTAAGAAAGGAAGATCCAACTAACTACAGACCAGTCTCCCTAACAAGCACAGTGGCTAAAATATGTGAAAAAGTGATTAAAAGTAGATGGGTTAAACATCTGGAAGAAAAATCTATACTAAACTCAAGCCAAGCCAATTTGGATTTAGACAAGATCATGTACAACAAATTTAATCTGATTCTATTCCAAGAATAATAGATATAATAGATAAGAGAGATGAGAGAGATGGATGGGCAGACTGTGCCTAACTAGATCTACAAAAGGCATTTGACACAAAAAATTAATAGGAAAATTAGAATCAATAGGTGGCATTGCAGGTAATTTATTAAAATGGATGGAAGACTTCCTGACTGGGTGAAAAATGAGGGTAGTAATTAGAGACGAATACTCAAAATGGGAAGAAATGGTAAGTGGTTTTCCACAAGGGTCAGTACTGGCTCCAATCATGTTTGCCATATACGTAAATGACACGGACGAAGGAGTTGAATGTTATATGAATTTCTTCACAGGTGATGCAAAAATATTGAAGAAAGTATCAACAAATGAGGACTGTGACCCATTACAATCAGACTTGGACACAATCTGGAAATGGACTCAAAAGTGGGAGGTGAACGTCAATATCAAGAAGTGTATCATAATTGAGTTTGGTAAAAGCAAAAACAGAATTTCAAAAAATTACAAAATTGGTGAAAATGAAATAAAAGAAGTGCACTCAGAAAGGGGCCTTGGAGCGATAATCAGCAATGACATGACACTGGACAGACATATAAACAAAATAGTAGGTGAAACATAAAACCTACTGAGGTCAATGAAAGTGGCATTTGAATACTTGGATGAAATGATAAAAAAATATTAGTCACATTGATTAGACCAAAACTGGAATATGCAGCAACACTATGGACACCCAGTACTACAAAGAATATAAAGAAACTAGAAAGAATACAGAGAGCAAGAACAAAGTTGGCACCAGCTCTTTCCAAATTAACATATGAACAAAGATTATCGAAACTAGAACTACCAACACTACAGCAAAGAAGAGAAAGAGGTGATCTACTGACTATATATAGAATCATGAAAGGAACGGAAATCCTTGACAGAAAAGATTGACTAAAAAATGACAATGGAAAAACAAGAGCTCATGAAAAGAAACTAAAAAAGGACAACTATAGAAGAGATAGGAAAAAGAATAGCTTCCCACACAGAATGCTGGATATATGGAATAACTTAGATGAAAAAATAGTGTGTGCAAATACTATTCACGATTTTAAGAATAAACTTGAAGCTGAAAGATACAAAGATGGGTCACCACAAGCATAGCTCCCTTCCCATATAATACAACTAGGTAAATACAATCTCCTCTTAGCATCCATTCCCAAATGTCTATTCCTCATTACACTTTTTAATCCAAGGCATTTACTCACTTCTCTCAATCTACTTTCTACCTCCACTCCACCCTTTCTTGCCACATTTGCACCCAAGTATCTAAAACTATCCACTTCCTCCAGTCGCTGTCTCTTAATGCTCACTTCCAGTCTGAGGCCACTTTCACCCCTTGTACATCTCATCACCTTACTTTTACCCATATTCATCTTCAACTTTCTTCTTTCACACACTCTCCCAAACTCTATCACCAACTTCCTCAATCCCTCCTCTGATCCTGCTACAAGTGCAGTGTCATTAGCAAACAACAGCTGGCTCACCTCCCACTTTTCTTTAACCATCTCCAATCCCTGACCCACCACAGTTGCATTTACCTCTCACACCACCCAATCCATGTATAAGTGGAACAGCCAGGGCAACATAACACATCCCTGATGAAGTTCCACCTTTACCTCGAACCACTCACTCTCTCCATTTCTACTCCTGACACATGCTCTTCTACTCTCATAAAAACTCTTGACAGCTCCTAAAAGCTTTCCTCCTATCCCGTATATCTGTAGTACCTCCCAGAGTGCCTCCCTGTCTACCCTGTCATAAGCCTTTTCCAGATCCATAAAAGACCAAAAAAACATCCTTACCCTTTCCTATAACTTTCTCACATATCTGTTTTACCACAAAAATCTGATCTATGCAACCTCTACCTGTTCTAACTCCACACCGTTCCTCACCAATTACTCCCTTTGTTCCTCTCCTAATCCTCCCAATCAAGATCCTCCCATAAGCATTCCCAACTACACTTAACCACTTCAGTGCGGAACTTAAATCTCGCGGGCAGCAGCCAATGCCAGCCGTACGACGTATCGTAATAATACTTGCATCATAAAATATAGTCACCGCTTATATCGATCGTTCTCTCTTTCACCCGTGAATTTTGAAAACCACAGAGAATGGGATTCAGGGCACATTTGAGAGAATGTAAAAACACAGGGGCGACTACAATAAATATAATCAAGACGCCGATATGGCAGAGTCGCGAATCCACTTGCTCCTCATGACGCCTATGTGTGCGGCACCGTATGAAAGGGGTTAACCTCTTTACTCCGGGGCACATCGCACGTCTGGCAGCATTAGCTGCCCGATGTGCAATGTTGCATTATAATAATCGCATTAAAAAATAAAGTCAGTGCTCAATTGTTCATTCTCTTTCACCTGTGTATTTTGATAACCATAGAAAATATGATGAAGCCAGTTTAGAGAGAGTGGAAGTTACGTAGGTAGGACTACAATATACATAATCAAGATGCCGACGTCGACATCATCGAGTACCCACTTGCTCCTCATGCCGCCTACGTAGGCGTCACCGTATGGAAGTGGTTAACAAGCTAATCCCACTGAAATTACTACACTCACACTTGTCCCCCTTTCCTTTGTAAAGTGGAACTATACAGGCACTCCTCCAGACCTCCGGCACTTTACCCTTTCTCTAACACACACTAAATAACCTCACCAGCCAGTCCACCATCACTGTACCTCCTTTCTTCAGACATTCTGCATGGCATCCACCCAGACTAGGTGCCTTACCTGCTCTCATCATCTTAACTGCCTTCACTTCATCCTTCATTATTTCTCATCCATTTTCCTCATTCATCACTCTCATTTTCTTAGCACTTCCCACTGCAACTACCTTTCCCTCCCTATCCTCCTTCACATTTAGCAACTCCCTAAAATACTCTGTCCATCTTCCCCTTACTGCCTTCTCTTCCATTATCATCTCTCCATCTGCACCTTTTACCTTTTCTTCTCTACTTGATGTGCCTCCTCTTCCTCTCTTAATTTCTTTCCAAAACATTTTTTTATTACTTCCAAAATTTTCTGTCATACTACCCCATTTCACATCTGCTCTCCTCTTTACCTCATTTACCTTGTGCTTTACTTCTCTTATCTTTTCTTTGTACCTCTCATATGACACCCTTGTCCTATTTTGTAACCAATCTGTGATAGCTCACTCCTTCTCTTCTACAACCTTCTTTGTTTCCTCATCCCACCATTCACTACCCTTCCTTCTATTTCCTCCTGTCCTTCTTGTTCCACACACCATCTTTGCACACCTTGTGACTCCCTCCTTGAACCATCCCCATTCCTCCTCCACTCCTAGCTCTACTCTATCCCTCACTCCCTCCCACTCCTCTCTCAGCTTCTTCTTATACTCTTTTTCCTTTTCCTTTTCATTTAAAGAATTCACTCTAAGCACCTCCCTACCTCTTGTCCTTTTCCTTTTTCTCCATCTACCCTCCACTCTCAACTTACCTTCCACCAAAAAAATATGACATTCCTCCACTCTCTCCCCTTAGAACATGTACAACATTAACTCTTCCTATTATACTCCTATCTACCACTACACAGTCCATTAATGCTCTATCTACCACCCTACCAGTCACCACCCTCTCCCCTATGTATTTATGCTTGACTTTCTTCCGAAACACTGTATTTGCTATCATCAACTCTGTAGACACATCTCCACCATCAACTCTCCACTACGATTCTTTCCTGGAACTCCACATTTCCCAACCATTCCGTCAATTGGTTCATTTCCTACCCTAGCATTAAGGTCTCCCAATACAAATACATTGACATTCCTCCCTAATCCCTCTATGCACTCATTTAAATCTATCCAAAAGGCCTCCCTTTCTTCTACACTCCTCTCACTACCAGGCCTATATGCACTTACAAAAACCCACTTCTCCTTTCCCAGTTTCACCTTCATCCACATTAGCCTTGAGGAAACCTCTTTCCACTCCACTACACATTTACCTATCTCTTCACTTACTAGTATAGCCACCCCTTCTCTCCCTTGCCCCCTCTTCACTCCTGAGAACCTCCCAACTACACTCCTAAATTCACACTCGCCCTTCCCTCTCAACTTATTTTCACTCAAAGCCAACACATCCATCTTTTCACAAACATACTGCCTATCTCTTACCTTTTATTCTCATCTGTACCACATCCATGCACATAAAAGAACCAAATCTTAGGATGTTGGTTAGAAAACTCCTCGACCCTCTTATGCCTTTACTTTTTTTTTAGGAAAGTCCCCTGTGTGGCTACAGGGAGAAGGATGCCTGGTCCCAATCCCCGTCCTGTTTTTCTCGCCTCTTATGATTCAAGTGTGAATAATTGGTGGCGGCATTCTTTTCCCCCACCACAGGGTAGGTGAAACAAGGCAATGAAATTCAGAGAAATGGTACAGGACAGCAACAAGGGGTTGGGGGACAGCATAACGGAGGGACAGCAGCAGTATAATAAAAGTTTCATCATTTCTCTGTGAGCAGAGTTCTCCTCTATCACAGACAAATGATGTGTGGTTCTGGTCTGTAGGGGTGCCCCATATAGACCCTAAAGTAGGGACAGTTACAGTATAATAAAAGTGTCATCATTTCTCTATGAACAAGAGATTTTCTCTATCACAGACAAAATGTGTGGCTCTGGTCCATAGGGGCACCCCATATACCGTATATACTCGTCTATAGGTCGATATCTTAAGGAAAAATATTTAGGCCAAAACCTAGGGGTCAACCTATACACAAGTCATAATCTTGTTAGGTTGAAATCCAGACATGACAAGAAAGGCTAGGAAGAAATCTTACCTTTTCTTTAGGTTCAGAAATCAAAATATTTACCTACTAGTTATTACCAGTAAACAATGGGGACATGAAATACACGGTACGTACCAAAACATGTGAAATTCCTTCTAGATACGGTAACCCCATACTGTGGGTTTACCTGTTTGTTAAAATTCTTAGCACAGGCAAGCTTATTATATCATGTATACTATTATAGTACTCATAGTTGGTTGAAAAATAATAAAATATTGTGATATTCTCAAATTTAGCTTTTTATGTGGTATATATTATTGTTACCATTACTAAAACAATGTGACACGAGACGTCTTGTTGTGCTGTCCTGCTGCACAAGACGTCTCGTGTTGCCAACCAGTGATGTTGCCACCAACCTGACACATATTTTAAGAACCACCAATTTGGAAGTAGTGTGCCAGACAAGCAGGACGATAAAAGACATCACGAAGACGAGAATACACAACAACCAAACACTGGGCACCAAAGCTGGTGTTTATCGTATTCCGTGTTTACATCGGAGAAACGTCACGCAACCTGAATACACGAATACGTGAACATCATTACGACGTCAGGCATGATGTCACCACCAATGCATGTGTGACACATAGAAACAAGGAAAACCATCTTATGGACTGGAAGAATGCAGAGCTGCTGATACGAGAACCAGACAAAATCCGCAGGAAGTGTTTAGAAGCAGCGATCATTCAAGGAACGAACACTATTGAACACAATAGGGGCATGTTCAACATCTCGCCCCACATAATTCCCCTAATACCCATGAAAAAAAAAAAAAAAAAAAAAAAAAAAAAAAAAAAAAATTAAACCACCCTTTGTGAACATTTTGCCCACGGACGTTTGGGCTAGCATTCTCAACCTTTCCCAGTGTTCAATCCCCCTCCTCCTCCTCTCCCTTCCCCCTACTTCTTTTCTCTCCCCGTTCCCTCCTTTCCCCTTATTTAATCTCAAGCATATGTATCTCAGTTTGTACTTGAAAAGGCTGTAATAAGAGAAAAGTCGTGCAAATAAAGGCTCTGTCCTCATATGGTGTTTAACTCGTCAGTCTGTCGGCAACTGCTACTTTCATGATAAAAAAAAATTGGTAATCTGTTCAAGTTTTTCATACATACATATACCAAGGCTTTTTCCCCCTTACAAGGGAGGTAGCCAAAAAGGGAAAGGCATAAAAACACTCCCACCCATTTCATCCCTACATACACTCCACACCCCTCCCACCCTCCCTCTCATCTGAGCACCTCCTGGATGACGGGTCATCCCTGCACCCTGCCCACCGCCCTGGGTCAGAAGCAGTGTCGCAAGACACAGCACATCCACAGCAAGGCCGCTTCATTTAATCGGCGACCCCCCCTCTCCGTCCCCCCTTGCATATAAGGAGAGGACGGGGAGAAAATCCCTTCGGGCTGCGTCAAAATTTACTCACACATACTACCCCACCCCCCACCCCCCTGCCCATTCCTCCTCATGCAATCACAACATCATCCATATACAACCATTCTCCACTCACCTCTGTCTTCCGTCCTCTCCCTTCCTTCCTCAACAGACATTCCCCTCTTCCCCAAAGCCCCCTTCACCCCATCCATCCACCTCATCCTAGGACGTCCCCTCATGTTCACTCCCTCCACATCTGCCTTCCATACCTCTTTTACTAGTCTTTCTTCACTCATTCTTTCCATGTGTCCAAACCATCCTAATATTCTTTCATCAACCCTATCTCCCAAATCCTTTTTCACCCCTGTTCTCCTCCTCACCTCCTCATTTCTCACTCTATCCAGCCTAGTAACCCCCACCATACTTCTCAGACACCTCATCTCAAACACATTCAAACTCCTTCTCTCTTCTTCTCTTATGTTCCACGTTTCTGCCCCATACAGTGCTGTTGGCACAATCACTCCTTCATACAGTCTCCTCTTCGCATCCATTCCCAAATGTCTATTCCTCATTACACTCTTTAATCCACCAAGGCATTTACTTGCTTCTCTCAATCTACATTCTACCTCCACCTTCACTCCACCTTTTCCTGCTACACTTGCACCCAAGTATCTAAAACTATCCACTTCCTCCAGTCGCTCTCCCTTAATGTTCATTTCCAGTCTACTGCCACCTTCACCCTTGTACATCTCATCACCTTACTTTTACCTACATTTATCTTTAGGTTTCTTCTATCACATACTCTCCCAAACTCTGCCACCAGCTTCCTCAATCCCTCCTCTGACCCTGCCACAAGCGCAGTGTCGTCCGCAAACAACAGCTGGCTCACCTCCCACTTTTCTCCATTTTCTTTAACCATCTCCAATCCCTGACCCACTACCCTAGCATTCACCTCTCGCACCACCCCATCCATGTATAAGTTGAACAGCCAGGGCGACATAACGCATCCTTGACGAAGTCCCACCTTTACCTCAAACCACTCACTCTCTCCATTTCTAATCCTGACACAAGCTCTACTACTCTCATAAAAACTCTTGACAGCTCCCAAAAGCTGGGAGTTTTTCAAGTTTTTCACTCTGCTGAAATGGCAACTTCAGTGAAACTTATTAGATATTAAAATCAGTGAACTTGAAAAAAAACATAAACCAAAATACATCAGAATTAATGAAGTGAAAAAAACCATAATAATCAATTGCTATACCAGGCAAGCCACACCACTTCAAAGTATTAAGACAGTGGAATGCTCACAGCACCAAAACAAAAACAAGCCACTCGACCTATACATGAGGTATATGGAAAATTCTAGAATTTTGGGCCAAAAATGGGGGGTCGACCTTCACACGAGATCGACCTATAGACGAGTATATACGGTAGACTCTAAAGTATCAGCTGCATGCTACTTTTCCACAATAACATGCAGCCAATACCCCAGATGGGGTAATTACTCTGCATATTTAAATGGCTACCTCCCTTATAAGGGGGAAAAAAGCCTTTGGTATATGTATATATATTTAACTTGTGTTTCTTTACTAGTGTTATTAATCATTTCAAGTACTGCATCATTTCCTTATTAATAATGATGCAGAAAAAAACCATAATAATCAATTGCTATACCAGGCAAGCCACACCACTTCAAAGTATTAAGACAGTGGAATGCTCACAGCACCAAAACAAAAACAAGCCACTCGACCTATACATGAGGTATATGGAAAATTCTAGAATTTTGGGCCAAAAATGGGGGGTCGACCTTCACACGAGATCGACCTATAGACGAGTATATACGGTAGACTCTAAAGTATCAGCTGCATGCTACTTTTCCACAATAACATGCAGCCAATACCCCAGATGGGGTAATTACTCTGCATATTTAAATGGCTACCTCCCTTATAAGGGGGAAAAAAGCCTTTGGTATATGTATATATATTTAACTTGTGTTTCTTTACTAGTGTTATTAATCATTTCAAGTACTGCATCATTTCCTTATTAATAATTATATAATTCTAACAAATTTTTGACTCAAAAAAATGTCTTTACGGGGTTGATGATGGTAAAAATCCATATATGAGGCCATTCCCAGGTAAAAAAGCCACTTCTCTTACACCAAAAAATACAGTACTTTGAGTGGTTTTGGTGTATCCTGTCACCATTCTCAGTGCTTTACTTTGAACAATTTGTAGGGTGTCTATGTTTGCCCTCCTCATCATTGGAAACAATGCTGTGAAAGTGTAGTGTGTGGTAAGGGACAGACTGGCAATCATGTTAATGTAGCCCATAATACCATGTTTATTATATTTCATTCACTGAAGCTCATCTGAAAAAAATAGTTACATTATAGTCTAGTAATTCATATATGGCTGGGAGAGTCCTGAAAAACTAGTCAACTTTAACATGGGGTAAATGAAAAATAATTATAATTATTACTAACATTATTTTTTTTTTTTTACATGGGTATATATTTTATATAAGATAGAACTGATTGATGAGTTTTGTCTATGAAATTCACAAAATCTATAACTTTCTAATTAAAATTTTATGAATGAAAAAATATATATATAAGCCTGCTACATTCCAATAAACAATAACAAATATATAATAATCACTGCTCCCTTTAAATGGAGATAAAAGGTCATTGGTATATACATACCTTCCATCACCATCCTCACCATTTCTGTTAGTGGAATTTCTTTAGCAATATGCCGAATCAAATGTTTAACAAGGATAGAATTTTGGCGTGGCTGCTCAAGAGCAGACAATGAGAAGGAGGTGGCATAAAGAATCAGTAAGTTTCGTCTAGCTTTTGCAGGTGGTACAGATCTGGCTAAACTTCTTCCTGGACTGGAAAAGATGAAAAAGCAATTAAATATCTTTTTATGTATACACCAATGGCCTTTCCCCCCTTGCATGGGGGAAGGGGCCAAATCAAACTATGCAGAAAGGGGGATCCCAATTCCCTTACTCCACCCCATCTAGTCACCTTTTATGATACACAGGAACACAGTGGTAGCACTCTTATCATCCCACCACATAACCATGAAAAAAAGTGTAGTTCCAGGAGTAGTAGTGGAGAGATTGAAAAACTGCATTGTATTGTATTTCATGGGATATAACCATTTCTTGTCATTGTTGTGAATGTCTGTCTCTTTGATCTTTTTCTGATACTGTATCTAGAAACCTTATCAAATGCTCTGTTAACTCTTTTGCCACCATAACTGTTCTTTCTGGTAGTATTTTCTTGTTAAATCCCTCCAGCAGTTATTGGGTGATGTTAATGAAAGTGTACTTAAGGAGTAGCCTTCATTGAATCCATGTTGGTTTAGGGAATTGGGTAGATTAGTTATATTGGATATACTGGTTATTAGGAGCTGTGGGCCTCCTGTAATACAGACCTGAGGCAAAGGACTAAGTTATGTCTATTCCTGCAAGTAATCTTTTCATCAACTTGAAAAGGGTGGATAGTAATGAGACTGGTCTATAGAATGCTGGGCTTTCTGGTAGCTTGTTTGGTTTTAATATGGGTATTATATGCTCTAAGTTGATACTGCCTCAGTGGTGGATGGTGACTTAAACATAATCATTCTAGTATGAGCCTGCTCCCCCCCCAAAAAAAAAAAAAAAAAAAAAAAATCAACCATCACATAGAAGGCACCAAACACACCTTGATCTGCTCCACCCTAGTCATACCCAGAAAACAACACTAAACTTTTTCTTGAGTGACTCAGGGCCCATCCTGTGGCTGTTACCAGTTACATAGAAGTCATGGGTATTCCACAATCAAGATTTGGGCAAATGGTCTGATATATTGACATGTATTTCTTCACCCAGGAGGTCACTTGGAAAGGAACCATGGGTCTCCTGCAAGTGAGACCTAGGTCAGTCAGCCAGACAGTCCATTGCCCTTAGTTTCTCTCGCAGGAGATCCATGGCACCAAGATACCTGGCAACAGCCTCTGAATGTGCCTACCTTCAATATAAAGGGGAAGAAGCCTATTGGTATATAGATAGTAATCCACATTTTTTTTTTTTTTTATTGTATGTGTCTCTTCTTGGTATTCATTTGGTTTGTATCTTTGCTTAAGTTTTTTGTAGCACTTCTTATTCTTGTTCTACAAGTTTTATTATCTTTTTTATTTCTCATGTTTTTAGTGTGGTTATCACTAGTAATTGTGGTTGTGCTTCTTCTTTAGTCTTTTGGAATTTTACTGTCAGTTGTGGAAGATATGAAAATATTACAATGTGACTAAAAATATATGAATTTCTCACACATGATAAATCTAAACTGAAACATAATAAGAAAACATACTCATCTACAAAGTGTCGACACATGTCTGGTGTAATATAACAGAGATCAGGATTCCTTTCCAGAATCATCTGTAAAAAATATATATATATATATAAATACATATGCAAATATCTATATATCTATTCATATGTATGTATTTACCTAGTTGTATCTTATGGGAAGGGGAGCTATGCTCGTGGTGTCCCATATTTGTATATTGCAGTATCTAGTTTGCTCTTCAATTCATGTATGGTGTTTACACACATCATTATTTCATCCAATTTGTTCCAGATATACAACACTCTGTGTGGAAAGCTGTTCTTTTTCAGGTCTCTTCTATAACTGTCCTTTTTGAGTTTCTTTTCATGTCCTCTTGTATTTCTTTTATTCCAAATTAGTAAGTCTTCTCTATCAAGGTCACTTCTTTCTCTTCTTTGTTCCAGAATCGGTAATTCCAGCTTTGACAATCTCTTCACATATGACAGTTTTGAAAGTGTTAGGGCCATCTTTGTAATTGTTCTTTGGCTTCATTCAATTTTCCTTATATTGATTTTAGTACTGGGTGTCCATAGTGTTGCTGCATACTCCAGTCTTGGCCTTATCAGTGTGACTAGTATTTTCTTCACCATTTCTTCATCCAAGTAGGTAAAGGCCACCTTTATTGATTTTAGCAAGTTGTTTCTCCTACAATTTTATCTGTTTCTCAGGAGTCATGTCTTTTGTGAAAATTACTCCCAGGTCTTTTTCAGAACCCACTTTTACTTCCTTTGTTTCGATTTTAGTCCTGATATTCTTTTTTAACTTTTTCCAAATTCAATTATGCTACATTTCTTAATGTTAAAGTCCACTTCCCACTTCTGACTCCATTCCCAAACCCTGTTCAGATCTCTCTGTAGTGACTCACAGTCTGTTTCAGTACTTACTTTCCTCAGCAGTTTTGTGGCATCTGCAAAGAAGTTAATGTAACATTCTACATCCTCATCCATGTCATTTACATAAACAGCAAACATTATTAGAGCCAATACTGATCCCTGTTGGACACCACTAATCACTTCTTCCGAAGTAGAACTCTTATCGCTGAGCACTACTCTCATTTTTCTTCCATGCAAGAAATCCTCTATCCATTTCAATAGTTTCCTTGTATCCTTCCTATGGTTTCCAGTTTTCTTAATAATTTTTTGTGTGGTACTTTATCAAAAGCTTTTGGTAAATCTAGGAAAGCACAATCAGCCCATCCATCCCTTTCTTGTATTATATCTATTAGTCTTGAATAGAAACAGATCAAATTTGTGGCACACAACCTTCCCTGTCTGAATCCGAATTGTCTCAGATTCCATGTATTGTTCTCCTCTAGATGTTTTGTCCATCCATTTTTGATAACTATTTCACAAATTTTGGCTACTATACTTGTAAGGGAGACTGGTATGTAATTTGTTGGGTCTTCCTTGTTTCCCCCATTATATATAGGTATGGTATTGGCATTTTTCCAGTCTTCCAGTGTTTTTCCTTCTTTGAGTGAGCAGCTTATTACTTTATATACTTTGACTATTTGTTCATCTTTACATTCTTTTAGTATCCAGTTTGCAATTCCATCTGGGCCGTGCGATTTCCTGACATCAAGGTTCATTATTTGGTCCCTTATTTCTTTTCTTGTTACAATTATTTCTCTCATGGGGGGATCTCACTTTACTCCTTTCATCCTGATGCTGTATATTTTCTCTAGTGAACACAGACTTGAAGTGTTTGTTCATGACTTCTGACATTTCTATATCTTCTGTGTATTCTATATTCCCTTGGCATAATTTTATCATTTCCAGTTTGTTTTTTAGTTTACTGTTCACATATCTATAGAATAATTTTGGTTGGTCCTTACATTTTTCTATTGTCTTTTTTCCTCCCTACATACTTTTACACATCCATTCCTTAGATTGGTATATATTTGCCACTTTCCATTTTTTTTAATCAGTTTTCCATCTTTTCCAAGCTTTATCTCTTCTATTTTTTGTCTTACTGCACCTTCTGTTAAACCAGCACTTAATTTACACCTTTTCCTGTTTTTGTCTTGGTACATATTCATCCACTCCTTCATTATAGATTTCCTTCAAAATCATCCATTTCTCTTCCATTTGTGTCTCTTTATTGTAGAATTTTTCCCAACTTGCTTTTTGAAAGAACATTCTAAGTTTCCCAAAGACCATTTTGTTACACATCAGTCTTCCTTTTCTGTATTTCTCATTTCTCTCAATATACATTTCCTCTATTAGTTCAAACTCAAGCAGTATGTGGTCCCTCTTCCCAATTGGTGTCTTGTATTCAATTTTACCCTCAATTTCAGGCTCTGATGTAAATATTAAATCTAGTCTCGATGGCTCATTACTTCTATATCTGGTATTTTCTTTTACCCATTGTCACTGTATGTTCTATAGTCATGTCAAGTAATATATTTTCCCAAATGTCCTCTCCACCTTTCACTGTCATCTCTTCCCAACACATTTCTTTGCAGTTAAAATCTCCCATAAGTACTACATTTCCTCCATCCTTCAGCATCTCATTTAATGAATGCCTTGTATCTTCTAACAATTTAGAATAATCACTCTCTTTCCAAGAACTTGTTTTTGGGGGCACATAATTCACCACAAGCTTTCTACTTTTCATGTCACTATTTTCAACTCTTATCATGATCATTTCTACACTGCTTTCTCCATCTGTAAACTTCATCATATTTAATTTTTTTTTTTGTCAAAAACATGACTCCTCCACCCTGCTTTTCCTCTATTTTTCATCCAGTGATTATATATTCCTTGTCCAACACTATTTGGTGGTAGTGGACTCCCTAATTTCATCTCCACAATTTCCATTATATCTGATTTTTCTTCTAACAGATAATCATCTAGTTCATTTAATCCTGAGATCAAAACATCTATATTAGTATAAGTCATTTTTATTTTTTTTTCCTTCTCTACCTTGTTCTTTGTTCCTTTTGTTTCTTTTTCTTGAATATACCATTTTCTCAGCCTTATGACTAGTACTCTCCAATAGAACTCTTTATTTTCAGTCTCAGTTCTTCTCTTGTTTTTTCTTTAACTTCAGTTCTTTGAGTCTTCTCTCATTTCCTCATCATTTATTTCCTTTTTTATCCATATACTTTCAGTTTTCACTAACTGCCAACCTTCCTGCTTTTGCTAATACTTCTGCTACCATATGTGATCTTAGTGTGATCTTTAGAGGTTGATTTTTTTTTTAGCATTGTCACATTGTATGCACTTCTATTTCCTTTTCTGTTTCTTGCTCTTTGTCTGGTACTGCTTTCAGATTTTTTCTTGCTATTTCCTTCTCTTCTTTTTCTCTCAAGTACCTAACTAGGTTATGTTTTTCTTTTATACCATATACTACTAAGCACTTTTTTTGACCACTGTATATCTAACCCAATTTTCTTTCTCTTTAATTACTTGAATAACTGTGTCTTTGGTATTCTCGTACATCTGTTGTTGGATAATTTCTTTGAAAGCTATCTTTTGGCTTTCTTGGTCATTTTTCCATTCTTTTTTTATTTTCTGTAAGTCTTCCTCTCCTATATTTCCTGCAACCTTTTCAGTCACCACCTTAATTTGTTCATTCACCTCTTTATTTAAGGTCTCATTATTAGCGGTATTTTTGTTTTTCAGCTTTTAATTTTCACTTATTACTTTAATTCTTTTTTCAATTCACTTACCTCATTATTTACTTCTGTATTTTCTTTCTTTAAGTCCCTCACTTTTTTTTTTTAATTTCATTGTACTCATTCTTTAGATCCATAATCTCTTGATTTCATGAAATCTTCCTAAACCTCATCTCTTTTTCTATGTCTATAATTCTACTCAGTCATCTGTCATATTTATTAAATCCAGAAAAAATTTCATCTTCACTATACCTAAAATACCCAATGGTGTTTTGATGTTTTTGTTACACTTCTGTATTGTCCCAGTAGAGATCTCTGTTCTTCCAATGTTTACATTGGGCTCAACTCCATTGCCATTTTCTGGTCTGTTTTCATTCCTTTCCATTTTCTTCAATACTCACTATTTCCACTATATCAAACCATCTTGGGTATCCACAAATATTTTCCTTCCCATTTAATACAAACCAGGTTTTCTGTTATATTTATAGTTGAGAAGTTCCATTATTTCTAGGGAGCTCTACCTGAGACATCTTTACACTGTGATGATCAACGTGTGTATGGGTAATGCTATCACCTTACATGCACACACACTCACAACTCCCAGCCCATGAGAGTTGGAGTAATGACCCGCAGCACAGCGATATCAAAATTATTTCAGCATATGTATATATATATTCTATCAGACCTAACCCAACACGACTTCACCATGCATAAAATTTCACTTTTACATGAATAAGTAAGATAGCCAGCATTTGCCGAACATGACCATGATTCACAATAGTACAATTTGAATAGCCTGCCGGGTCGTGTTGTGTGGTAGTGTTTGGAGAGGGTCTGGTAACCTAACCTATTTGTTCCCATAGGACCTGTTATTTGCCCAACACAAATAATTATCCTGTACAACGGCTATGGAACCCAACACTTGTGTTCAGTGAGGTCTGACTGTATTTCAGCCTCTGAGAAACCAAATATGATTCTAGGACTGATTGCACAATCTTTTGACTTCAAAAGTCCATCTCTCATAAACAAGCTATATAAATCGTTAGTTTGTCCACATTTGGAATATGCTATTTCCATATAGTCACCAAATCTCATTAAAGACATTGACAGATTGGAAAAAGCACAACGGCAAGCCACAAAACTGACTAAAACATGAATCTGTTTTCCCTAAAAAAGCATAGACTCAGAGGTGACTTGATACAGGTTTTTAACCCCTTCCATACGGTGCCGCACATGTAGGCGTCATGGGGAGCGAGTGTATTCGCGAGGCTGCCATATCGGCGTCTTGAATATATTTATTGTAGTCGCCCCTCCATAATGACATTCTTTCTAATTCTTTTGTAATCGCATTTTCTATGGTTATCAAAATTCACGGGTGAAGAGAGAACGATCGATATAAGCGGTGACTATATTTTATGATGCGAGTATTATTACGACACGTCGTACGGCTGGCATTGGTTGCTGCCACCGAGATCTAAGTCCATGACGCCTACGTGTGCGGCACCGTATGGAAGGGGTTAAGGTTCTAAAGGGAATTGACATCAAAAGTGACAAAATTTTCACACTGAATGAGAATCAGACAAGAAACAATGGTCTCACACTGTCAGGAAATAGATTTAATTTGGAAGTGGGTAGAGACAACTTTGCCGTGTTATTAATGAGAGGAATAAACTTCCTGCAGAGGCAGTACAATGTAGTTCAGTTTGAATCTTTAAGAATCATTCAGATAAACACCTAAGCAAGATGTTGTCATTTACTTGATATTATTTGTTTTGTTATCATTTGTCCATTTATTATTAATTGCTTGATTCACATTTATTACTAGATATATGTCAATTTATTATTATTTACTATTTACCTGTTTGTCTATTAATTATACCCATGCATTTATTTTTTATTTCTTATTATTTATATCTTTATTTTTATTTTTTTCACATCCGACCTAGTTATAGACCAAAAGGTCTCCTGTCGGCATGCCCCGCCTTTATAATCCTTTGTAATATGTATGTATATATAAGTATATATATATATATATATATATATACAGACATATACCAAAGGCTTTTTCCCCCTACATGGGGGGGTAGCCACAAAGAAAAAGGCATAAAAACCACTCCCACCCATTCCATTTCCTATATATTCCACTCCCCTCCACCCTCCTCCCTCCCTCTTATCCTGGCACCTCCTGTATGACGGGTCATCCCTGCATCCTGTCCACTGCCCTGGGTCAGATGCAGTGTCACAAGACACAGCACATCCACAGCAAGGCAGCTTCATAAATTCGGCGACCCCTCCTCTCTGTCCCCTCATGCAGAAAAGGAGAGGACGGGGAGAAATCCCTTCGGCCTGTGTCAATTTTCTTCTCACACATACCTCCCCACCCCTCACCCACTCCCCCTCATGCATCATAGCATCATTTATACACAACCCCTCTCCATTCACCCCTATCTTCTGTCCTCTTCCATCCTTCCTCCACAGACATTCCTCTCTTTTGTAATGCCCCTTTCACCCATTCCATCCATCTCATCCTAGGACGCCCCCTCATATTCACTCCTTCCACCTCTGCCTTCCATACTTCTTTTACTAATCTTTCTTCACTCATTCTTTCCATGTGTCCAAACCATCCTAATACCCTTTCATCAACCCTATCTCCCAGTTCCCTTTCCACCCCTGTTCGCCTCCTCACCTCCTCATTTCTTACCTATCTCAGACATTTCATCTCAAACACATTCAAACTCCTTCTCTCTTCCTCTCT
Organism: Oratosquilla oratoria; assembly: GCF_046742065.1. Taxonomy (NCBI): domain Eukaryota; kingdom Metazoa; phylum Arthropoda; class Malacostraca; order Stomatopoda; family Squillidae; genus Oratosquilla; species Oratosquilla oratoria. The sequence continues at coordinate 29,369,796 of NC_134796.1, forward strand.
CATGTTCCATGTTTCTGCTCCATACAATGCTGTTGGTACAATCATATAACCTCCTCTTAGCATCCATTCCCAGATGTCTATTTCTCATTACACTTTTCAATCCAACAAGGCATTTACTCGCTTCTCTCAATCTACATTCTACCTCCACCTCCACTCCTCCCTTTCCTGTCACATTCGTACCCAAATATCTAAAATTATCCACTTCCTCCAGTCTTTCACCCTTAATGCTCACCTCCAGCCTGCTGTCACTCTCTCCCCTTGTACATCTCATCACCTTATGTTTACCCACATTTATCTTCAGCTTCCTTCTTTCACACACCTTCTCAAACTCTGTCACTAACTTCCTCAATCCCTCCTCTGATCCTGCTACAAGTGCAGTGTCGTCAGCAAACAACAACTGGCTCACCTCCCACTTTTCTCCATTTTCTTTAATCATCTCCAACCCCTGACCCATTACCCTTGCATTCACCTCTCGCACTACCCCATCCATGTAAAGATTGAACAGTCAGGGTGACATAACACATCCCTGACAAAGTCCCACCTTTACCTCAAAACATTCACTCTCTCCATTTCTAATCCTAACACAAGCTCTAATACTCTCATAAAAACTCTTGACTGATCTTAACAGCTTTCCTCCTATCCCATATATCTGCAGTACCTCCCACAGTGCCTTCCTGTCTACCCTGTCATAAGCCTTTTCCAGATCCATAAAAGTCCAAAAAACATCCTTACCTTTTCCTATAGCTTTCTCACATATCTGTCTTACCACAAAGATCTGATCTACACAACCCCTACCTGTCCGAAATCCGCACTATTCCTCACCAATTACTCCCTCTGTTCCTCTCCTAATCCTCTCAATCAAGACCCTCCCATACGCCTTCCCAACTACACTCTGAAACTACTACACTCACACTTGTCCCCCTTTCCCTTGTAAAGGGGAACTATACATGCACTCTTTCAGTCCTCCGGCACTCTACCCTCTCTCAAAGAAACATTAAACATTGACGAGTTAAACACCATATGAGGACGGAGCCTTTATTTGTACGTTTCGCTTATTACAGCTTTTTCAAGTACTTGAAAAAGCTGTAATAAGCAAAACGTCATACAAATAAAGGCTCCGTCCTCATATGGTGTTTAACTCGTCAATGTTTAATGTTTCTTTGAGAGAGGGTAGAGTGCCGGAGGACTGGAGGACTGCCTGTATAGTTCCGCTTTACAAAGGAAAGGGGGACAAGTGTGAGTGTAGTAGTTTCAGAGGGATCAGCTTGTTGAGTGTAGTTGGGAAGGCTTATCAATCTTGTCGGCAACTGCCACTTTCATGAAAACATTAAACAACCCCACCAGCCAGTCCACCATCACTGTACCTCCTTTCTTCAGACATTCTGCATGGCATCCATCCAGACCAGGTGCCTTACCTGCTCTAATCATCTTAACAGCTGCTTTCCCTTCATCCTTCCCTATTTCTCCTCCATTTTCCTCACTCATCACTCTCATTTTCTTAGCGCTTCCCAATGCAACTACCTTTCCCTCCCTTTCCTCCTTCACATTTAGCAATTCCCTAAAATACTCTGTCCACCTTCCTCTCACTGCCTTCTCTTCCATTATCATCTCTCCATCTGCACCTTTTACCTTTTCTTCTCTACTTGATTCGCCTCCTTTTTCTCTTTTAATTTCCTTCCAAAACATCTTTTTATTGCTTTCAAAATTTTCTGCCATACTCTTACCCCATTTCACATCTGCTCTCCTCTTTGCTTCCTTTATCTTATGCTTAGCTTCCTTTCTCTTTATTTTGTACCTCTCATACGATTCCCTCGTCCTAATTTGCAGCCAATCTATGAATGCCTGCTTCTTTTCTTCTACACATTTCTTTGCTTCCTCATTCCACCACTCACTACACTTCCTTCTTTTTCCTCCCACCCTCCTTGTTCCACACACCATCTTTGTACACCTTATGACTCCCTCCTTGAACCATCCCCATTCCTCCCTCCCACTCCTCTTTCAGTTTCTTCTTTAACTCACTCTTCTTTTTTTCCTCATTTAAGCAGTTCACTCTAAGTACCTCCCTAACTTCTGTCCTTTTCCTCTTTCTCCACTCTCATTTTACCTTCCACCAGAAAATTATCTGATATTCCCCCACTCTCTCCCCTTAGAATATGTATATCCTTAACTCTTCCTACCATACTCCTGGTCACCACTATATAGTCCATTAATGCTCTATCTGCCACCCTTCCATCCACCACTCTCTCCCATGTGTACTTATGCTTGACTTTCTTCTTAAATACTGTATTAGATATCATCAACTCTCTTTCAAGACACATCTCCAGCATCATTTCTCCACTACAATTTTTACTGGGAACTCCATACTTCCCAATCACTCCATCTATTGGCTCATTTCCTACCCTAGCATTAACCACTTCCATACGGTGACGCTTACGTAGGCGGCATGAGGAGCAAGTGGGTACTCAATGATGCCGACGTCGGCATCTTGATTATATTTATTGTAGTCGTACCTACGTAATTTCCATTCTCTCTAAACTGTCTTCATCAATTTTCTATGGTTATCAAAATACACAGGTGAAAGAGAACGAACTATTGAACACTGACTTTATTTTTTATAATGCGATTATGACGCAACATCGCACGTCCGGCAGCTAATGCTGCCAGATGTGCGATGTGTCCCGGAGTGAAGAGGTTAAGGTCTCCCAATACAACTACATTGACATTTCTCCCTAATCCCTCTATACAGTCATTTATATCTACCCAAAAAGCCTCCTTTCCTCTACGCTTTTCTCAATACCAGGTCCATACGCACTTACAAAAACCCACATCTCCCTTCCCAGCTTCACCTTCCACTCCACTACCCGCTTACTTATCTCTTCAATTACTAGTATAGCCACCCCTTCTCTCCCTCGTCCCCTCTTCACTCCTGAGTACTTCCCAGCTACACTCCCAAACTCACAGTTGCCCTTTCCTTTCATTTTAGTTTCACTCAAAGCCAGCACATCCATCTTTCTTCTCACAAACATACTGCCAATCTCTTCCCTCTTACTCTCATATGTACCACATCCAGGCACATTAAAAGACCCAAACCTTAGGGTACTGGTTGGAAAACTCCCAGACCATCTTATGCCTTTTCTTTTGTTTTTAGGAATGTCCCCTTTTGGGGCTACAGGTTGTAGGACTCCTAATCCCATCCCCAGTCCCTTTTTTGTCACCTTTTACGACTCAAGTGGGAAAAATTGGTGGTAGCCATCTCTTCCCCCACCACAGGGTCGGCAAAAACAGAAAATGAATACTCAGAGAAATGGTACAGGACAGCAACAAGGGGTTGGGGGACAGCATAACGGAGGGACAGTAGTAGTATAAAAGTGTCATCATTTCTCTATGAACAGAGTTTTCTTCTATCATAGACAAAATGATGTGTGGCTCTGGTCCGTAGGGGTGCCCCATATAGACCCTTAAGTATCAGCTGCATGCTACTTTGCCACAATAACATGCAGCCAATACCCCAGTTTAGTTTTTGTATATTAGAATAAAGCCTTTGACTCAGTAGAACAAATAGCAATACTAAATTTGCTATGCAAGCAAAGGTGCAAAGGAACAGATTGTAAGAGTTCTAGAAAAGATCTATGTGAAGAGTACAGCTGTAATTCACCTACATAAAGAGGCAAAAAAAGATCAAGATTGAGAAAGGAGTATGTTAAGACAATATAATTTCACCCAAATTATTTACAGCTTGATGGAAGAGATTTTCAGAAGGTTGAGTTGGGAAGAGAATGGTTTGAAGATTAATGGAGAATATTTTAACTACCTAAGATTTGTGGATAATATTACTATTATTTGAAAAAAAGCAAAAACTTGCATGATATGCTGAATGATCTGAACAAGTCTCAAAGTAGGTTTAAAAATGAATAAGAGTAAAACCAAAGTAATGTGCAACACAAAAGTTCAAAGTAAAGAGATTATATCGATGGTGTGAGTCTTGAAGAAGTTGAAGAGTATAATCATTTAGGTCAGATGGTGAAAAAGACTAAAGATATATATATATATATATATATATATATATATATATATATATATATATATATCACAACTAACACCACAGTCGGACAAAGAGGATTGCAGTTAGCAATCGAAATATAAAGTTTTGCTTACTCAACTCTTTCTTTCGCCTGACTGTGGTATTAGTTGTGATTCACAAATATCTTACTACATTTCTCACCAGTGATATATATAAATATAAATATAAATATATATATATATATACATATATATATATGTATGTATGTATGTATATAGGCCACTTCTAGCCCTGTACCACTATTCTTTTGAGAAAGCTTGTAGTGAAACTAGTCAAGAAAAAAGATGGATTATGACTCCAGTCTTTTTTCTTCCCATTCACTTCATATTAAGGTGAAGAACTTTATGATTTTCTATGGAACCAAGGGAGAGATTGGCCCAAAAGGAGGCTTGTTTGAGATGTAATTTGGTACTGAAGTTTGAACTAGAATATGTTAGACCCTATTGTGAAAGAGCTGTATCTTGATGCAATGTATTTAACCCAAGTGAAATGGCTGAGGGAGGGGCAATCTTTCATCCCTGAGGTGATGAAATGGGGGGTGGGGGAACGGGGTTGAAGTGAAGGTAAACTCAAACTTGGCCATTCCCCTTTTACATGGGAGAAGGCTATTGGTAAGTAATTATGTATGAAAACCTTGCCACAACTAACTCCAAATATAAGAAGATATTAGCCTGCAATACCATATCATATCATACCTGCTGTATAAAACTTAAGCTGATACACTGGTCTTCTTCAGCTGATGAAGCATCCACAGGCACCATGAATTCATCCTGTTGGCTTATACCGTGTCCACCATAGTAGAATACAACTGGCCATGTTTAGAGAACAAATCAGTACAATATACTTTTGGCTCAAATATACAATGTAATAGATATTTATAACACCCAGGATTTATCTCAAACTTCTAGCTTCTAAAACACCAACTCTATTATCTTATACATACATACATATACATATATATATATATATATATATATATATATATACATACACAGTGGTGCCTCTACTTACAAAATTAATTTGTTCTGGAAATCGTTTCGTTATGTGAAAATTTCGTAAGTAGAAACGCTTTTTACCCTATAAATGCCCTAATCGGTTCCAAGCCCCTTAAAAATCGGACATAATTTTTTTTTTTATAAATTACAAAAATGCATCAAAACCTGTAACAAATACATGTTAGAATTAAATTAATGCACAATAAACATAAAAATGAGAGTTGTACATAATGTAAAGAATAATTTTTTTTTTCTTTTTTGCATTTAATTTTTCTCTTGTTTTAATTGTTATTGTTGTCACCTTTCACCTTCTTTGGTTCAGGTTCACTCTCAGCAGTGGTTTTTGCCTGACGTTTTGTAAAAAATCGATCCAAGGTCGTTTGCTTTTGTCAGCTTTTAACAATCTTTCGAAAATGTGCAAGGCAAACATCATCATAGTGAGCGATAGCCCGACTACTGAACACTTTTTCTGGGTGATTCTTTTCAACAAATTCCAAAAGTTCAGAGAATTTTCCTAAAATGTCTTTTATTCGGGCTGTCGGAATAATGGCTGCCTCCTCTTCGTCTTTACTGAACTCCTCCTGCACTGCCGTGTGTTGCATCGCCTCCAACTCCCTCAGCTCCTCCGTCGAAAGCTCCTCGTGGTGCTCCTGAATCAACTCGTCGATGTCCTCGTCATTCACCTCAAGCCCCATGCACTTTCCCAGTGAAACAATTTCGTCAACTTCAGGCTCAACTTTACCCTCCGGCTCCACCTCGAACCCCTAAAAATCTCGTGGGGCAACAGCATCGGGCCACAGCTTTCTCCAAGCCGCATTAAGGGTACGCCTGGTCACCTCCTGCCAAGCCATGACGATTATCTTGAGGCAAACAACAATATCGAAGTGCTGCTTCCAAAACTCACGAAGGGTAAGCTGGGTGTTTTCAGTGATGTCGAAACACCTCTTGAACAAGTGTTTCATGTAGAGTTTCTTGAAGTTCGAAATGACTTGTTGGTCCATGGGCTGGAGGATAGAGGTGGTGTTAGGTGGGAGGTACAGCACCTTAATAAATGAGAACTCCTCCAAGATATCTTCGAGGCCGGGCGGGTGGGCAGGTCCATTATCGAGAATGAGGAGGCACTTGATGGGGAGATTGTTCTCCTCTAGGTACCTCTTAACAGCAGGGCCAAAAACCAAATTGACCCACTCAACAAAAAATTGTCTGGTAACCCAGGCCTTGGCATTGGCCCTCCATAGCACCTGAAGTTTTTCTTTTAATATTTTGTGGGCCTTAAATGCTCTGGGATTTTCGGAGTGGTACACCAGCATGGGCTTGATTTTACAATCCCCACTGGCATTGGCACAAAGGGCAAGTGTAAGGCGGTCCTTCATGGGCTTGTGGTCTGGCATTTTTTCTCTTCTACTGTGATGAAGGTACGGCAAGTAATCTTTTTCCAAAAAAGGCCAGTCTTGTAACAATTAAAAACTTGCTGTGCAATGTAGCCTTTATCGATCACCAATTGTTCAAATTTTCGCACAAATTCGTTGGCCGCTTTCTGGTCGGCGCTAGATGCCTCACCATGCCGAACAACAGAGTGAATTCCAGTCCTCCTTTTGAACTTCTCGAACCACCCACGCGATGCCTTAAACTCCTGGTGTGGTTCTTGCGCCGAAGTTCCCTCGCCTGCATCCATCTTTACGAGGTCATTAAAGATGGCGGTCGCCTTTTCGTAAATTATGGTCTCGGTCACTGCGTCTCCAGCTATCTCTTTATCCTTTATCCACACAAGTAACAACCTCTCCATCTCATTGTTCACTGCCGACCTCCTCTTCGAAATGACAGAGAGGCCTTTTGGAAGGAGTCGTAGCTTTTAGGGCTTCCTTTTGTTTTAATATCGTGCCGATCGTAGATGGATTACGGCCATATTCTTTGGCGAGATCAACCAAACGCATCCCTTTTTCATACTTTTCTATTATCTCTTGCTTTGTATGGACAAAACAACTCTCTTCTTCTTCTCACCACTTTTCTCCATCACTTTCTTGGGGCCTATAGTGAATAAAAGTTAATACACACACGTAAAGTTGCAATAAACACTAACAAAAGCTGACGAAAAAATGTTCGAACACTTCGTGCTTTACTGAATTTCGCTAGTGTGAGACTGAGGCTTCGGTGATTCTCGTGGGCCGACGGGAAAACGAAGAGGATTCTGGGTATACGCACATACACACAGAGGTCCCTCCTAGCCAATGGGATGCCAGGAAGATGCTGGGCAATAGCCAATGGCAGAGCAGCTCGGACGCGCCACTTTCAAACCAAGATACAGGATGCTACAAGTATGTTTACGTTCGATGGACTCTGGGAGCTGTGAGTAGCAGCGCGTATTTTGAAAATTTCGCCTTTCATATCCTGAAATTTCTTTCGTAACAAGAGGCAATATTTTTCCGAAGAAGTGTTTCGTAACCTGAAAATTTTGTATGTAGAGCCTTTCGTAAGTAGAGGTACCACTGTATATATGCATATGTATATATATGTATATATGTATATATGTATATATGTGTATATATATATATATATATATATATATATATATATATATATACATATATATATATACAGGGAGCTCCAAAAAAAATGTAGTTACTTTGATCGGCTATAATAAATCTGTTGGGGCGTGCACGGACTTTTCCTTTTCAGGTTACATAGTCAACTAGGTTCGATTTGTTAACATGTCTTTGTTTTTCTTGTTTTCCAGATTGTATGCAAAATGTACACGCTAGAGCAGAAGTTGAAAATCATCCAACTCTGGTATGAAACCAAGTCACCCGCAGAAGTCCGCCGTTGGTTCAACACACACCAGGGTCACAAATCTAAGTCTGAGTGTGCAGCACTTACAAATTTGAAAATACAGAGGATTGTATAGCATTTTGAAAAGTAGAAAACCCTGGATCACGTCCACCAGGGAAGAAGTGGCCGGCGACCGATCATCACTCCTGAGAAGAGGGAGCAAGTCCGTGAGTCTGTGGTTAGCAGTCCGAAGAAATCTTACCGAATCCATGCTCAAGAGCTGGCTCTCTCTCCAACTACACTTTTGAGAGTTATGAGGAAGGACCTGAAGCTGTTCCCATTTAGAATTTCAACTCACCATGTGCTGCAGCAACAGGACAAAGAGAAGAGAATCGAGATGTGTGACTGGCTGAATGAAAAGCTCGAGCAAACTCCAAACTGGCTCAATCACATTTGGTTTAGTGATGAAGCACACTTTCATCTTAATGGGGCTGTTAATAACCACAACAATGTGTTTTGGGGAGAAGAGAAGCCAGAAGAAATCAGTGAGAAGCGCCTCAAAGGTCTGAAGGTCACTGCATTTGTGGCGTTCAATGCAAAGCACGGTCTGCTGGGACCTTACTGGTTCGAGGAAAATGGGCGCACCGTTACCATCAACAGTGAACGTTATATCACCATTCTTGATCAGTTTCACGGTGACCTGACTCAGAAGCTAACCCAAGGACAGTTAAGGCTTGCTTGGTTCATGCAGGATGGTGCAAGACCTCATACAGCCCACGCATCATTGGATCATCTCAGGGGACTCTTCCGGAATCGTCTCATCAGCCTCAACACAGATCATGAGTGGGCCCCCCACAGCCTTGACTTAAATCCACTTGATTTCTGGTTCTGGGGAGCAGCAAAGGGGAAGGTCTATGCCAACAGACCTCAAACACAGGCTGATCTAAAGCAGAATGTGGCAGCTTATGTAGCTGAAGTTTCCGCTGAAACATGGAAAAGAGTTGGCCAGAATTTCTGCATCTGGGTGAAAGCATGTTTCAACAGAAATGGGGCTCATATCGAGCATGTGGACTACCAGAAGTTTGTTTGACTTTCAGACATAATCCAACCATATTGACTTTATGTATCTCACGTATTAAGCTTGTTATTCAAAGTCTGTCTGAATAAAGACCAATCAAACTAGTTACATCTTTTTTGGAGCTCCCTGTATATATATGTATATATATATATGTATATATATATGTATATATATGTGTATATATATTTTTTTTAAACAGAAATGTAGTAGCACATTTGTAAATTACACACAGGAACCCACAGTCAGAGAAAGAATAAACTTCGAATAAAGAAAAATCCTATATTTCGGCTATCAACTGTAGCCCTCTTATTCGAAGTTTATTCTTTATCCGACTGTGGGTTTCTGTGTGTATTATATATATATGTATATATAAATATATATATACATATATATGTATATATATATTTATATATATCTATATATATATATATATATATATATATATATATATAAATATTGTACAGCAGAGAATGTATTTAGGCTACTTCAACTTGTGATATTTTTGGGGGCACTCATGGATTTGGAGAAGGCAAATGATTGGGTTGACAGAACAATTTTGTGAAGTATGTTATAAAGATAAGTATATAAGTATATAAACATTGATTGGGGTATTTTTTTCTTCTACTTTTTTTTTTCTAATAATGGTAGAGTAGTTTGGGATGGTTAAAGAAAATGGAGAAAAATGGGAGATAAACCAGCTGTTGTTTGCAGATGACACTGCACTTGTAGCAGGATCAGAGGAGGGATTGAGGAAGTTAGTGACAGAGCTTGGGAAAGTGTGTGAAAGAAGGAAGTTGAAGATAAATATGGGTAAAAGTAAGGTGATGTGATGTACATGGGTAGAAAGGGGCAGCAGATTGCAAGTGAGTATTATGGGAGAGAGACTGGAGGAAGTGGATAGTTTTAGATACTTGGGTGTGAATGTGGCGGGAAAGGGAGGAGTGGAGGTGGAGATAGAACGTGGATTGAAGGAAGCGAGTAAATGCCTGGGGGATTAAAGAGTGTAATGAGAAATAGGCATTTGGAAAGGGATGTTAAGAGGAGATTGTATTTACCTAGTTGTATTTTACGGGAAGGTGAGCTACACTCGTATTCTCCTGCCTTTGTATCTCGCAGTGTCTAGTTTGCTCTCAAATTCATAAATGGTTTTTGCACACACTTATTTTTTCTTCCAGTTTGTTCCAAGTGTCCACCACTCTATGTGGAAAACTGTTCTTCTTCAGATCTCTTCTATAACTATGTTTTTTGAGTTTTTTTCCATGTCCTCTTGTGTTTCTCTTGTCCCAATTTAACAGGTCCTCTCTATTGAATATTTCTGTGCCCTTCATGATTCTATAGATGGTCAGTAAGTCACCTCTTTTCTTTGCTCCAGAGTCAGCAACTCCAATCTAGCCAGTCTCTTCTCATATGACAAATTTGAAAGTGCAGGAGCCATTTTTGTGGCTGCTCTCTCGATCCTTTCAATTTTCTTTATATTATTTTTGGTACTGGGTGGCCACAATGTTGCTGCCTATTCTAGTGTAGGCCTTATCAGTGTGACTAATATTTTTTTAATCATTTCTTTGTCCAAATATGTAAATGCCACTTTTATTGATCTTAGCAAGTTATAGGATTCTCCAACAATGGAAGAAAAGTGGGAGGTGAGCCAGCTGTTGTTTGCGGACGACACTGCGCTTGTGGCAGGATCGAAGGAGGGATTGAGGAAGTTGGTGACAGAGTTTGGGAGAGTGTGTGATAGAAGAAAGCTAATGATAAATGTGGGTAAAAGTAAGGTGATGAGATGTACAAGGGGTGAAAGTGGCAGTAGTCTGGAAGTGAGCATTAAGGAAGAGTGACTGGAGGAAGTGGATAGTTTTAGATACTTGGGTGCAAATGTGGCAGGAAAAGGTGGAGTGAAGGTAGAGGTAGAATGTAGATTGAGAGAAGCGAGTAAATGCCTTGGTGGATTAAAAAGTGTAATGAGGAATAGACATTTGGGAATGGATGCTAAGAGGAGACTATATGAAGGAGTGATTGTGCTAACAGTGTATGGGGCAGAAACATGGAACATAAGAGAGGAAGAGAGAAGGAGTTTGAATGTGTTTGAGATGAGGTGTCTGAGAAGTATGATGGGGGTTACTAGGCTGGATAGAGTGAGAAATGAGGAGGTGAGGAGGAGAACAGGGGTGGAAAGGGGGTTGTTAGGTAAGGTTGATGAAACTAAGTTGAGAGGGAAGGGCAAGTGTGAGTTTGTAATTGGGAGGTTCTCAGGAGTGAAGAGAGGATGAGGGAGAGAAGGGGTGGCTATACTAGTAAGTGAAGAGATAGGTATTTACCTAGTTGTATTGTACAGGAAGGGAGCTATGATCGTGGTGACCTGTCTTTGTATCTTTCAGCATCAAGTTTTGCACACACTGACAATGTTTCTTTATCTAAGTTGAGAGGGAAGGGCAAGTGTGAGTTTGTAATTGGGAGGTTCTCAGGAGTGAAGAGAGGATGAGGGAGAGAAGGGGTGGCTATACTAGTAAGTGAAGAGATAGGTATTTACCTAGTTGTATTGTACAGGAAGGGAGCTATGATCGTGGTGACCTGTCTTTGTATCTTTCAGCATCAAGTTTTGCACACACTGACAATGTTTCTTTATCTAAGGTAAATGTGTAGTGGAGTGGAAGGAGGTTTTTTCAAGGTTAATGTGGATGAAGGTGAAACTGGGAAAGGAGATGTGGGTTTTTGTAGGTGCATATGGGCCTGGTAGCGAGAAAACTGTAGAAGAAAGGGAGGCTTTTTGGATAGATTTAAATAAGTGCATAGAGGGATTAGGGAGGAATGTCAATGTAGTAGTATTGGGAGACCTTAATGCTAGGGTAGGAAATGAACCAATAGACAGAGTGGTTGGGAAATGTGGAGTACCAGGAAAGAATCATAGTGGAGAGTTGATGGCGATGTGTCTACAGAGTTGTTGATAGCAAATACAGTGTTTTGGAATAAAGTTAAGCATAAGTACACATGGGAGAGGGTGGTGGATGGAAGGGTGGTAGATAGAGTGTTAGTGGACTATGTAGTGGTAGATAGGAGCATAACAGGAAGTGTTAAGGATGTACATATGCTAAGGGGAGAGAGTGGGGGAATATCAGATATTTTTTTTGGTGGAAAGTAAGTTGAGAGTGGAGGATAGATGGAGAAAGAGGAAAAGGAGGACAGAAGCTAGGGAGGTGCTTAGAGTGAACTGCTTAAATGAGAAGGAAATGGAAAATGAATATAAGAAGAAGCTGGGAGAGGAGTGGGAGGGAGTGAAGGATAAAGTAGAGCTAGAAGTGGAGGAGGAATGGGGATGGTTCAAGGAGGGAGTCACAAGGTGTGCAAAGATGGTGTGTGGAACAAGAAGGACAGGAGGAAATAGAAGGAAGGGTAGTGAGTGGTGTGATGAGGAAACAAAGAAGGTTGTAGAAGAGAAAAAGCGAGCTTTCACAGATTGGTTACAAAATAGGACGAGGGTGTCATATGAGAGGTACAAAGAAAAGAGAAGAGAAGGAAAGCATAAGATAAAGGAGGCAAAGAGGAGAGATGTGAAATGGGGTAAGAGTATGACAGAAAATTTTGAAAGTAATAAAAAGATGTTTTGGAAAGAAATTAAGAGAGGAAGAGGAGGAGAATTAAGTAGAGAAGAAAAGGTAAAAGGTGCAGATGGAGAGATGGTAATGGAAAAGAAGTAAGAGGAAGATGGGCAGAGTATTTTAGGGATTGATAAATGTGAAGGATACGGAGGGAAAGGTAGTTGCAGTGGGAAGTGCTAAGAAAATGAGAGTGATGAGTGAGGAAAACGGAGGAGAAATAAGGAAGGATGAAGTGAAGGCAGTTGTTAAGATGATGAGAGCAAGTAAGGCACCTGGTCTGGATGGATGACATGCAGAATGTCTGACAAAAAGGAGGTACAGTGATGTTGGACTGGCTGATGAGGTTGTTTAATGTTTGTTTGAGACAAGGAAGAGTGCCAGAGGACTGGAGGAGTGCCTGTATAGCTCCACTTTACAAGGGAAAAGGGGACAAGTGTGAGTGTAGTAGTTTCAGAGGGATTAGCTTGTTAAGTGTAGTTGGGAAGGCTTATGGGAGGATCTTGATTGAGAGGATTAGGAGAGGAACAAAGGGAGTAATTGGTGAGGAACAGTGTGGATTTAGGACAGGTAGAGGTTGAGTAGATTAGATTTTTGTGGTAAGACAGATGTGAGAAAGCTATAGGAAAAGGTAAGGATGTTTTTTGGGCTTTTATGGATCTGGAAAAGGCTTATGACAGGGTAGACAGGAAGGCACTGTGAGAGGTTTTGCAGATATACGAGATAGGAGGAAAGCTTTTAGGAGCAGTCAAGAGTTTTTATGAGAGTAGTAGAGCGTGTGTCAGGATTAGAAATGGAGAGAGTGAATGGTTTGAGGTAAAGGTGGGACTTCATCAGGGATGTGTTATTTTGCCCTGGCTGTTCAACTTATACATGGATGGGGTGGTGCGAGAGGTAAATGTAAGGGTGGTGGGTCAGGGATTGGAGATGGTTAAAGAAAATGGAGAAAAGTGGGAGATAAACCAGCTGTTGTTTGTGGATGACACTTTGCTTGTAGCAGGATCAGAGGAGGGATTAAGAAAGTTAGTGACAGTTTGGGGGAGTGTGTGAAAGAAGTTGAAGATAAATGTGGGTAAAAGGTGATGAGATGTACAAGTGATGAAAGTGGCAGCAGACTGGAAGTGAGCCTTAAGGGAGAGAGACTGGAGGAAGTGGATAGTTTTAGGTACTTGGGTGCAAATGTGGCAGGAAAGGAAGGAGTAGAGGTGGAGGTGGAATATAGATTGAAAGAAGCGAGTAAGTGCCTTGGTGGATTAAAAAGTGTAATGAGAAATAGACATTTGGGAATGGATGCTAAGAGGAGATTTTATGAAGGAGCGATTGTACTGACAGCACTGTATGGGGCAGAAACATGGAACATAAGAGAGGAAGAGTTTGAATGTATTCATTTTACCTAGTTGTATTTTACGGGACGAGAGCTATGCTCATAGTGACCCGTTTTCATATCTCTCCGCATCCAGTTTATTCTTAAAATTGTGTATAGTTTTGGCATTCACTGTTTCTCCATTCAGTTTGTTCCAGACATCAATCACTCTATGTGGGAAGCTATTCTTTTTCAGGTCTCTTCTATATGTCCTTCGTTGGTTTCTTTTTGTGTCCTCTTGTTTCTCTTCTGTCCCACTTTAATAAGTCATCTCTATTGAGAATATCCATCCCTTTCATAATTCTGTAAATGGTCAATAAATCACCTCTTTCTCTTCTCTGTTCCAGTGTTGACAGATGTAATTTCTCCAATCTTTGTTCGTATGTCAAATTTGACAGTGTAGGTGCCATTTTTGCCGCTACTCTTTGGATTCTTTCTAATTTTCTTATGTTCTTCTTTGTGCTGGGTGACCACAATGTTATGGCATATTCTAGTTTAGGTCTTATCAATGCAACCACTATTTTTTTAACCATCTCCTCATCTATGTAGTCAAAGGCCACTTTCATTGATTTTAGTCATTTAAAAGTCTCTCCAAATAATTTATTGACATGTTTATCTGGTGTCAAGTCGCTTGAGATGATTACTCCCAGGACCTTTCAAAGGACTCCCAACCAAGTATTAGGTGAGTAAAAATCCAATAAATATAATGATTAATTACATTTTTGTGCATTTTTGTTTAGATTCGCTGAGGCGCCGCGAACTTTTGTCGAGCACTGTATATTGGTACTAAGTTTGCATCTTTCCAATCTTGCGATACCTTTCCTTCTTTGAGTGAGAAGTCTATTATCTTGTATAATTTGTCTGTCAGTTTGTCTATACACTTTCAGTATCCAATTTGCAATTCCATCTGGTCCATGCAATTTCCAGACATCTAGGTTTTTTATTTGATCTCTTATTTCTTTTTGTGTTACCTTTATTTCTTTCATTTTGGGTGACCTTCCTTGTTTCCTATCTTCCCAAAATTGTGAGCTCTCAGTTGTAAAAACTGACCTGAAATGTCTGATCATTACTTCTGCCATTTCTGTGTCATCTATATATTATCTCCTTCACACAATTTCACTATTTCGTGTTTATCCTTTACATACATACATATACCAAGGCTTTTTCCCTATTACAAGGGAGGTAGCCAAAAAGGAAAAGGCATAAAATCATTCCCACCCATTCCATCCCTGAATACACTCCACACCCCTCCACCCTCCCTCTTATCTTAGCACCTCCTGGATGACGGGTCATCCCTGCACCTTGTCCACAGCCCTGGATCAGAAGCAGTGTCGCAAGACACAGCACATCCACAGCAAGGCTGCTTCATTAAATCGGCGACCTCCCCCTCTCCGTCCCCCCATGCATAAAAGGTGAAGATGGGGAGAAATTCCTTCGGGCTGCGTCAAAATTTGTTCACACATACTACCTCACCCCCCATCCCCCCGCCCATTCCACCTCATGCATCACATCATCATCCATATACAACCATTCTCCATTCACCCCTGTCTTCTGTCCTCTCCCGTCCTTCCTCAACAGACATTCCCCTCTTCCCCAAAGCCCCCTTCACCCCATCCATCCACCTTGTCCTAGGACGTCCCTTCATGTTCACTCCCTCCACATCTGCCTTCCATACCTCTTTTACTAGTCGTTCTTCACTCATTCTTTCCATGTGTCCAAACCATCCTACTCTTTCATCAACCCTATCTCCCAACTCCCTTTCCACCCCTGTTCTTCTCCTCACCTCCTCATTTCTCACTCTATCTAGCCTAGTAACCCCCATCATACTTCTCAGACACCTCATCTCAAACACATTCAAATTCCTTCTCTCTTCCTCTCTTATGTTCCATGTTTCTGCCCCATACAGTGCTGTTGGCACAATCACTCCTTCATACAGTCTCCTCTTAGCATCCATTCCCAAATGTTTATTTCTCATTACACTCTTTAATCCACCAAGACATTTATTTGCTTTTCTCAATCTACATTCTACCTCCACCTTCACTCCACCTTTTCCTGCCACATTTGCACCCAAGTATCTAAAACTATCCACTTCCTCCAGTCGCTCTCCCTTAATGCTCATTTCCAGTCTACTGCCACTTTCACCCCTTGTACATCTCATCACCTTACTTTTACCCACATTTATCTTTAGCTTCCTTCTATCACATACTCTCCCAAACTCTGTCACCAACTTCCTCAGTCCCTCCTCCGATCCTGCCACAAGAGCAGTGTCGTAAGCAAACAACAGCTGGCTCACCTCCCACTTTTCTCCATTTTCTTTAACCATCTCCAATCCCTGACCCACTACACTTGCATTTACCTCTCACACTACCCCATCCATGTGTAAGTTGAACAGCCAGGGTGACATAACGCATCCTTAACGAAGTCCCACCTTTATCTCGAACCACTCACTCTCTCCATTTCTAATCCTGACACAAGCTCTACTACTCTCATAAAAACTCTTGACAGCTCCAAGTAGCTTTCCTCCTATCCCATATATCTGCATAACCTCCCACAGTGCCTTTCTGTCTACCCTATCGTAAGACTTTTCCAGATCCATAAAAGCTAAAAAAACATCCTTCCCCTTTCCTATAGCTTTCTCACATATTTGTCTTACCACAAAGATCTGAACTACACAACCTCTACCCATCCTAAATCCACACTGTTCCTCACCAATTATTCCCTCTGTTCCTCTCCTAATTCTCTCAATCAAGATCTTCCCATAAGCCTTCCCAACTACACTTAACAAGCTAATCCCTCTGAAACTACTACATTCACACTTGTTCCCTTTTCCCTTGTAAAGTGGAACTATACAGGCACTCCTCCAGTCCTCTGGCACTCTACCCTCTCTTAAACAAACATTAAATAAACTCACCAGCCAGTCCACCATCACTGTACCTCCTTTTTTTTTAGACATTCTGCATGGCATCCATCCAGACTAGGTGCCTTACCTGCTTTCATCATCTTAACAACTGCCTTCACTTCATCCTTCCTTATTTCTCCTCCATTTTCCTCACTCATCACTCTCATTTTCTTAGCACTTCCCACTGCAACTATCTTTCCCTCCCTATCCTCCTTCACATTTAGCAACTCCCTAAAATATTCTGCCCATCTTCCCCTTACTGCCTTCTCTTCCATTATAATCTCTCCATCTGCACCTTTTACCTTTTCTTCTCTACTTGATTTGCCTCCTCTTCCTCTCTTAATTTCTTTCCAAAACATCTTTTTATTACTTTCAAAATTTTCTGTCATACTCTTACCCCACTTCACATCTGCTCTCCTCTTTGCCTCCTTTACCTTTTGCTTTACTTCTCTTTTCTTTTCTTTGTACCTCTCATATGACTCCCTCGTCCTATTTTGTAACCAATCTGTGAAAGCTCACTTCTTCTACAACTTTCTTTGTTTCCTCATCCCACCATTCACTACCCTTTTATTTCCTCCTGTCCTTGCTCCACACACCATCCTTGCACACCTTGTGACTCCCTCCTTGAACCATCCCCATTCCTCCTCCACACCTAGCTCTACTTTATCCTTCACTCCCTCCCACTCCTCCTTCAGCTTCTTCTTGTACTCCGTCTCCTTTTCCTTTAAAGAGTTCACTCTAAGCACCTCCCTACCTTTTGTCCTTTTCCTCTTTCTCCATCTATCCTCCACTCTCAACTTACCTTCCACCAAAAAATGATCTGTTATTCCCCCACCCTCTCCCCTTAGCACATGTACATCCTTAACTCTTCCTATCATAGTCCTATTTACCACTATATAATCCATCAACGCTCTATCTACCACCCTTCCATCCACCACCCTCTCCCATGTGTACTTATGCTTGACTTTCTTCCGAAACACTGTATTTGCTATCATCAACTCTCTAGACACATTTCCACTATCAACTCTCCACTACGATTCTTTCCTGGAACTCCACATTTCCCAACCACTCCATCAATTGGACCATTTCCTACCCTAGCATTAAGGTCTCCCAGTACTATTACATTGACATTTCTCCCTAAATCCTCTATGCACTCATTTAAATCTATCCAAAAGGCCTCCCTTTCTTCTACACTCTTCTCACTGCCAGGCCCATATGCACTTACAAAAACCCACATCTCCTTTCCCAGTTTCACCTTCATCCACATTATCCTTGAGGAAACCTCCTTCCACTCCACTACACGTTTACCTATCTCTTCACTTACTAGAATAGCCACCCCTTCCCTCCCTCGCCCTCTCTTCACTCCTGATAACCTCCCACTTACACTCCCAAACTTACACTCACCCTTCCCTTTCAACTTAGTTTCACTCAAAGCCAACACATCCATTTTTCTTCTTAAAAACATACTACCTATCTCTTTCCTTTTACTTTCATCTGTACCACATCCATGCACATTAAAAGACCCAAACCTTAGGGTGCTGGTCCGAAAACTCCCAGACCTTCTTATGCCTTTACTTTTTCGTTTAGGAATGTCTCCTGTGAGACTACAAGGAGAAGGATGCCTAGTCCCACTCCCCGTCCCTTTCTTCTCGCCTCTTACGATCCAAGTTGAAAATACTTGGTGGCAGTATTCTTTTCCCCCACCACAGGGAATTCCCCCACAGCAGAAAATGAATACTCAGAGAAATGGTACAGGACAGCAGCAAGGGGTTGGGGGACAGCATAACGGAGGGACAGTCGTAGTATAAAAGTGTCATCATTTTTCTATGAAGAGTTTTCCTCTATCATAGACAAAATGATGTGTGGCTCTGGTCTGTAGGGGCGCCCCATATAGACCCTAAAGTATCAACTGCATGCTACTTTGCCACAATAACAAGCAGCCAATACCCCAGACAGGGCCAATATCCTTTAGTTTTTCATTTATATGTCTGTAAAAGAGTTTAGGTTGATCCTATATTTGTCTATAATATCTTTTTCATAAATTCTTTTTTCTTTCCTGCATATATTCACATATTCGTTCCTACTTATACATATACTGAAGGCTTTTCCCCCTATACGGGGGGTAGCCAAA
Source organism: Oratosquilla oratoria (assembly GCF_046742065.1). Classification (NCBI taxonomy): domain Eukaryota; kingdom Metazoa; phylum Arthropoda; class Malacostraca; order Stomatopoda; family Squillidae; genus Oratosquilla; species Oratosquilla oratoria. The sequence continues at coordinate 29,388,699 of NC_134796.1, forward strand.
AAGAAAAAGGCATAAAAACCACTCCCACCCATTCTATTTCCTATATATTCCACTCCCCTCCACCCTCCTCCCTCCCTCTTATCTTGGTACCTCCTGGATGATGAGTCATCCCTGCATCTTGTCCACTGCCCTGGGTCAGAAGCAGTGTCGCAAGACACAGCACATCCACAGCAAGGCTGTTTCATAAATTCAGTGACCCCCCCTCTCCATCCCCTCATGCAGAAATGGGGAAGATGGGGAGAAATCCCTTCGGGCTGTGTCAAATTTTTTCTCATACATACTTCCTCACCCCCCATCCCCCACCCACTCCCCCTCATGCATCACAGCATCATCCATACACAACCCCTCTCCATTCACCCCTATCTTCTGTCCTCTCCCATCCTTCCTCCACAGACATTCCTCTCTTTTGTAATGCCCCTTTCACCCTATCCATCCATCTCATCCTAGGACGCCCCTTCATATTCACTCCTTCCACCTCTGGCTTCCACCCTTCTTTTACTAATCTTTCTTCACTCATTCTTTCCATGTGTCCAAACCATCCTAATACTCTTTCATCAAACCTATCTCCTAAGTTTTATATATGTTTGCCATTTGGATTTTTTTTTTTTTTTTTCCATCTTTTCCAGACTTTGTCTCTTCTGTCTCTAGCCTCACTGCACCTTTTGTTAATACCAACACTTTATATAAATCTATTTTTGTTTCTTTTTTGGTACATATTTGTCAATTCCTTCCTTGTACTTTTCTTTGAATATGTTCCATTTGTCTTCCATCTTTGTTTCCTCTTTAGAGAATTTGTCCCAGTTAGTGTTTTGGAATTTTTTTCTTAGTTTTTCAAAATCTGTTTTGTTGTACATTAATCTTCCTTCTCTATGCTCATCATTCCTACCTATATTGTTGTGTTCTTTTAATTCAAACTCTATTAGTATATGGTCACTCTATCCAATTGGTGTTTTATACTCCATTTTGTTTGAGATGAGGTGTCTGAGAAGTATGATGGGGGTCACTAGGCAGGATAGAGTGAGAAATGAGGAGGTGAGGAGGTGAACAGGGGTGGTAAGGGAGTTGGGAGATGGGGTTGATGAAAGAGTGTTGGGATGGTTTGGACACATGGAAAGAATGAGTGAAGAAGGGTAGTAAAAGAGGTGTGGAAGGCAGAAGTGGAGGAAGTGAACATGAGGGGGTGACCTAGGATGAGATAGATGGATGGGGTAAAAGGGGCTTTAGTGAAGAGGGGAATGTCTGTGGAAGAAGGATGTGAGAGAACAGAAGACAGGGGTGAATGGAGAATGGTTGTATATGGATGAGGTTGTGATGCATGAGGTGGAATGGGTGGGGGTGGGGGCGAGATAGTATGTGTGAAAAAAATTTGACGCACCTCAAAAGGATTTCTCCCCGTCTTCTCCCTTTCTGCATGGGGGGATGGAGAGGGAGGGGTCGCCAATTTTATGAAGCAGTCTTGTTGTGGATGTGCTGTGTCTTGCAACACTGCTTGTGACCCAGGGCAGTGGACAAGATACAGGGATGACCCGTCATCCAGGATGTGCCAAGATAAAAGGGAGGGTAGAGGGTGGAGGGGAGTGGTGTGTATTAGGGATGGAATGGGTGGGAATGGTCTTTATGCTTTTGTGTTTTTGGCTACCTCCTTTGTAAGGGGGAAAAAGCCCTTGGTATATGTATGTAAAAACACATTAAGTTTGTGGTACATGATCTTCCTTGTCTGAACCCAAATTGTCTTGGGTTTATTATATTATTTTCATCCAGGTGTTTCACCCATCTATTCTTGATAATATTCTCACAAATTTTGGCTATAGTGCTTGTTAGTGAGGCCGGTCTACAGTTAATTGGTTCTTCCTTGTTTCCTCCTTTATATATTGGTACAATGTTAGCATTTTTCCAGTCTTTTGGTATATCTCCTTCTTTCAGTGAGCAACTTATGTTATATATTTTGTCAATTAGTTCCTCTTTGCATTCTTTTAGAATCCAATTTACAATTCCGTCCGGGCCATGCCATTTCCTGACATCAAGGTTTGATAAATGTTCCATTATTTCTTTTTGTGTTATCATTTCACTCATGGGGGGCGATCGCACTTCATTTCCTTCATCCCAATATTGTGCCTTCTCTCTAGTGAGAAAATATTTGAAGTGATTATTCATGACTTCGGCCATTTCTAGATCTTCTGTGTATTCTATATTTCCTTGGCGTAGTTTCACTATTTCCAGTTTATCTTTAAGTTTACCATTCACATATCTATAGAAAAGTTAGGGTTGCCCCTTGCATTTTTTATAATGTCTTTTTCATAGTTTCTTTTTTCCTCTCTTCTCACTTTTACATACTCATTTCTATAGTTTATATATATTTGCCATTTTCCTGATATGAAGGAGTAATTGTACCAGCAGCATTGTACAGGGCAGAAACATGGAACATAAGAGAGGAAGAGAGGAGGAGTTTGAATGCGTTTGAGATGAGGTGCCCGAGAAATATGATAGCGGCTGGATAAAGGATAGGGTTGATGAAAGAATATTGGGATGGTTTGGACACATGGAAAGAATGAGTGAAGAAAGACTAGTAAAAGTGGTGTGAAAGGCAGAGTCTGGAAGGAGTGAACATGAGGGGTCGACCTAGGATGCAATGGATGGATGGGGGTAAAAGGGGCATTGGGAAAGAGGGGAATGTCTGTTGAGGAAGGACAGGAGAAGAGAGAAGATAGGGGTGAATGGAGAGGGGTTGTGTATGGATGATGCTGTGATGCATGAGGTGGAGTGGGTAGGGGATGGAGGGTAAGGGAGTATGTGTGAAAAATAAATTGATGCAGGGATGACCTGTCATCCAGGAGGTGCCAAGATAAGGGGGAGGGTGGAGGGGAGTGGAGTATATTAGGGATGGAATGGGTGGGAATAGTTTTATGTCCTTGTTTTTTGGCTACCTCCCTTATAAGGGGGAAAAAAGCCTTTGGTATATGTACCGGTATATATTTTGAAATTAATAAAAAATGCTTTGGAAGGAAATTAACAAATTGTGAAAAAGGAAGTAAGGTAAAGAAGCTAAAGGGAGCAGATGGGTAACTCTTAATGGAAATGGCCATGAGAGAGAGCTGGGTGGAACAATTCACCTTATTCAAGGATCTAGCTGTGGTGGTGAGAGCTGCTAGAATGGCTTTGATGGGAGAGGCGAATAATAAGGCTATACCACGAGTGAAGATACAAGTAGCGGTGCAACAGATGACAACTGGTTGGAATGTCTTACAAGTGTAGTTATACTGGGAAGGATTGTTCAATGTATATCTGAGAAAGGGGCTTTGAGCCAGAGGTGAATGTCTGTTGAGCAAGGGAGGTAGAAGGTAGGGGATAAGTGTGAATGGAGAATGGCTGTGCTGTGGATGTGCTGTGACTTGCTGCACTGATTCTGACCTAGGCAGTGGGCAGGGGACAGGGACAGCCCTTCATCTTCAAGGAGCTAAGATAATGGAAACAAATAGGTGATGAATGGGAGTGAACTAGGTTGGGTGCATGTATTGGCTGGCTACTTCCTAAATAAGGGGGAAGAGGCCTTTTTGTATATAGATACAGATCTTTTCCTACAGCTCAAACGTAATACTTTCCAATCTCAGTAAATTTCCTAGCATCTCCCATTACTACAATCCAACCCTCCCTAACCTCCTCAACATTCAACAAATCCATGAAATACTCTATCCATCTTCCCCTTACTGTCTTCACATCCATTAGAATCTGTCCACCTGTTTCCTTTACACTTTCCTCTCTACCTGCCCCACTTACATCTGCTCTCCTCCATATATTCCTCACATTGTATCTTACTTCTCCCTTCATTCACTTTTTCATATCATCATTTGCTGCCTCTTCTACTGTTCCCTCTTATCCTTCTCATCCCACATACTATCTTACTGCACTTTTGCACCTCCTCCTTCAAACATACCCATTCTTCCTCTACTCCTATTTCTTTTATCATTCACCTCCCATATTTCTCTCAACTTCTCCTGTGTTTTTCCTTTTCATTTATCAATTTGCTAACCTTCAGTTCTTCTCTGCCTCCCTTCTTTTTTTCCTCCCTCTCCACTTTACTTCCATTCTAAAATTACCTTCTACATTATAATCTGACAATTCCATGCTCTCTATTCTGAACACATTTACATCCAGAACTCATTCAATCCTCCCTTTGGGTATGATTACTTGGTTCAATAAACCCCCCCTATCCCATGTATACTTATTCTAGTGTCTCTTTGTAAACACTGTGCTATTATCAACTCCCTTTCTAAACACATCTCTAGAATCTATCCACTATAGTTCTTAGTTCTTACCTGACACCATATACCTACCAATTACTCCATCTCTTGGCTCATCTCCTACACTAGTAATTTCCAAAAACACCATTACAATGAGATTCTCCCAAAACTCTACACACACTCTAAATAAACCCCCCTAAAAAAAAATCCCTTTCCTCTTCATTTTTCTCACTACCAGGACCATATGCATTCACAAAAATCTGTATCTCCCATTTCAATTTTCCCTTTACCCACATTATCCTTGAAGACTCCTCCACCATACATTTACCTATGTCATTACTTACCAGCAATGCCACTTCCACCTTTGCCCTCTTGTCACTCCTAAACTATAACATCTCCCAAACTCCAATTCACCCTTCCTTTTCAATTTAGTTTCACTTAGTGTTTACACATATTTATCTTTATTCTCACATACCACCAATCTCTTGCCTTTTACTCTCACCTGAACCACATCCATACATATCTATTAGGGTCCTCCCAGACCATCTTATGCTCTTTTTGTAGGAAATATATACAGTGAGGGATCCCTAGTCCCCTCACTCTGTCACATTTTGCCACCTTCTATGACATGCACTGGATCACAGTGGCAGCATTCTTCTTCCCCACCTTAAGAGATAGCTAAAGAAACTCTGAAAGAGATTCATGACGAAGGACAAAGTATAGGTAAAGAAATTGAAGAGACATATAGAATTGGAAGATACTCAAAAGAAAAACAATATAAGCCACTAAAAGTAAAACTTAGGTAACAAATAATGAACATTACAAAAATGTATGGATAAAAAAATAAATGATGAAGAAAATGAGAAAGAAAAGTAACTTAGAAATGAAGCAAATTAAGAAAAAAATTAAAAGAGAACTGAGACTGAAAAGAATTATTTTTTTTTCTTTTTCTTTTTTTTAGAGTGGTGGACCTGAGGCTGAGAAAATGGTATATCAAGAAAAAGGAAACAAAGCAGACAGAAAAAGATGAGAAAGGAAAAAATTAAAGTTAGCCTATACCAACATAGATGGAATGATTTCAGGACTGAATGAATTAAATGACTATCTGGCATTAGAAAAACCAGACATAATGGGAATAGTAGAAACTAAATTAAAAAGTACTCTACCACCAAATACTGTGGGACAAGGTCTATATAACTGTTGGACGAAGAATAGAAAGGAAAAACAGGGTGGGGGAGTATTATTTTTGACTAGGAAAGACTTAAATGTGACAAAGATAACAGAAGGAAAAAACAATGTAGAATCAATTATGATAAAAGTTGAAAGCAATTACATAAAAAGTAGAAAATATGTATTAGTGTATGTGCCCCCCAAAACACAGCCCTGGACAGAAAGCGATCATTCCAAACTGTTGGAAGATATAAAATATGAACTAATGTACTAAAAGAGGAAATATAGCAATTATGGGTGATTTTAATTCAAAAGAAATATGTTGGGAAGAAATGACAATGAAGGGTGGAGAAGACCTCTGGGGCAACACACTACTTGATATGACCATTGAATACATGATGACTCAGTGGATAAAAGAAAATACCAGATACAGAAACAATGAGGAACCACATCGAGACTAGATTTAATACTTACATCAGAACCTGAAATAGTGGACAGAATTGATTACAACAACTCCAATAGGAAAGAGTGACCATATACTAATAGAATTCGGAAGAAATGAGAAACAGAAAAGGAAGACAAAACGAATTTTGAGAAACTTAAAAAATTCTTTCGTAACACAAACTGAAGAGAAATGACATTTATATTGATGGGGGTGAACAAATATGTACCACAACAAAAGCAAGAAAGAGTATACAGAAAAAGCTGGTACAACAAAAAATGTAGTGAAGCTAAGGATAAAAGAGACAAAGCAAATGGCAAACATACATTAAACTAAGAAATTATTTTTCAAAAATATGTAGGGATGAAAAGAAACTATGAAAGAGTAATAATAGAAAAATGCAAGGAACAACCTAAACTATTTTGCAAGTATGTAAATGGTTAACTAAAAAATAAACAAGAAATAGAAAAGCAGGGCCAGGGAAATTATGAATTTACAGAAGAACTAGAAATGGCAGAAATTAGGAGCAATCATTTCAAATTAGTATTCTCAAATGAGAACTCACCTAACTGTGAGGGAATAAAGAGAGAACCCCCCACCCCCCTAATGAGGGAAATAACTATAACACACAAGGAAATCAGAGACCAAATAAAAAACCTAGATGTCAGAAAATCACATGGTCTGGATAGAATTGTATATTGGATACCGAAAGAATGCATAGAGAAGTTAACAGACAAAATGTACAATATAATTAGATACTCACTCAAAGATGGAAAGGTACCACAGTACTGAAAAAATGCAAATATTGTACCAATATATAAAGGAGGAAACAAGGATAATCCAACCATCTACAGACCGGTCTCCCTAACAGCACAGTAGCAAAAATATGTGAAAAAGTTATCAAAAGTAGATGGGTTAAACATCTGAAAGAAAAAACTACACTGAATCAAAATCAATTTGGATTTTGGCAAGGAAGATCATGTACAACAAACCTGATCTGCTTCTATTCGAGACTAATAGAAGTAATGCAAGAGAAGGATGGATGGGCAGACTGTGCCTTTCTAAACCTACAAAAAGCATTTGACAAGGTACCACACAAGAAACTAATAAGAAAAATAGAATCAATAGGTGGCATCAGAGGAAAATAATTGGAATGGATGGATAGGAGAAAAATGAGGGTGATAATTAGAGACAAATACTCAACTTGGGAAGAAATGAAAAGTGGTGTCCTGCAAGGTTCGGTACTGGCTCTAATCATGTTTGCCATATACATAAATGATATGGATGAAGGAGTAGAGTGTTATAGAAATTTCTTCGCAGATGACACAAAAATACTAGAGAAAGTAAGAACAGAGGAGGATTGTGAATCATTACAGTTGGACCTGGACAAAATCTGGAAATGGACTCAAAAGTGGGAAGTGAACTTCAATATCAAAAAGTGCAGTATAATGGACTTTGGAAAAAGTAAAAACAGAATATCAAGAAATTATGAAATTGGTGATGAAGTAAAAAAAGTGAACTCACAAAGAGACCTTGGAGTAACAATCAGCAAGGACATGACACCGGACAACCATATCAATAAAATAGTCAGAAAACCTTCAACCTATTAACCCCTTCCATACGGTGCCGCACACGTAGGCGTCATGGCCTTAGATCTCGGTGGCAGCAGCCAATGCCAGCCGTACGACGTGTCGTAATAATACTCGCATCATAAAATATAGTCACCGCTTATATCGATCGTTCTCTCTTCACCCGTGAATTTTGATAACCATAGAAAATGCGATTACAAAAGAATTAGAAAGAATGTCATTATGGAGGGGCGACTACAATAAATATAATCAAGACGCCGATATGGCAGCCTCGCGAATACACTTGCTCCCCATGACGCCTACGTGTGCGGCACCGTATGGAAGGGGTTAAGGTCAATGAAAGTGGCATTTGACTACTTGGATGAGGAAATGATTAAAAAAATATTAGTTACACTGATAAGACCAAAACTGGAGTACACAGCAACACTATGGACCCCCAGTACTAAAAAGAATATAATGAAATTAGAAAGAATACAAAGAGTAACTACAAAGTTGGCACCAACTCTCTCCAAATTTACATATGAACAAAGATTGTCCAAATTGGAATTACCAACTCTGGAACAAAGAAGAGAAAAAGGAGATCTGCTGATTATTTATACAGTCAGGAATAGAAATCCTAGATAGGAATGATATGCTCAAATGGGACAATGGAAAAATAAGAGGACACAAAAAGAAACTCAAAAAGGATAACTATAAAAGAGATATAAAAAAATAGTTTGCCAGAAAGTGTGTGTAAACACTATTCAAGATTTTAAGAAAAGATGAAACTCGAAAAGAAACTCAAAAAGGATAACTATAGTAGAGATCTAAAAGAAAATAGCTTCCCATATAGAGTACTGGATACCTGGAATAATTTAGATAAGGAAACAGTGTGTGCAAACATTATTTAAGATTTTAAGAAAAAACTTGATGCTGAAAGATACAAAGACAGGTCATCACAAGCATAGCTCCCTTTACATACAATACTGTCAGGGGGGAAAAGCTAACCCTTTAAAATTTTGGAAGTACTTAGAAATTGATTCATCATCCAGCTCTAATATCTTTAATTTACTATTGTACTTATTAAAAATCAAGTATTAGGAAATCCATTAAAAGAATTGTATTCATTAGCAAACAAGCAAAGAAATGTTACTATATAAAGATTAAGTCATAATCTCGCTATCGGACATGGGGGGATAATGAACGGGCCCTTTGTTTTGATCACGCCAACGTGGCATATTAGAGAACGTCACATAGACTCGCCAAGACAGCCAACCAAAGCAAATCAGTCAGAAATTTTCCCTTTTAAAAAGGTAAGAGTTAAAGTCAGAACCATTAATTAACTTTTAAAAAAAATTAATTGAGAAGCCCCCGTCCGATAGAGAGGAAAGGAAATGAGACGTTGGGTTGTTGATACGTGTTTAAGTAACCCTTTATGTTCTCATAACTAGGCTATATTTCATACATACATACATACATACATATACCAAGGCTTTTTTCCCCCTTACCAGGGAGGTAGCCAAAAAGGACAAGGCATAAAATCATTCCCACCCATTCCATCCCCGAAAACACTCCACACCCCTCCACCCTCCCTCCCTTTCATAACTAAGCTATATTTTTTTAAAGTAAAATCATATGTGCCAAAACCAATTCCCGTTTATAGTCAGTCTTGAGGCCTTAAGGTGTCATGCCATAGCTACTGTTCAGGGGGTTTAGTCTAGCCTCACCTAACCTACCATAGAATAGCATAAAATTAACTGTAAACCTTAAGTAGGGTAATTTAAAGATTTCTGAAGAGGCGTATCCTATGTTATATCAGAGGAAGAGGCATAGTAACTTCATGTTACCTCTCTATAGTCTTGTAAGGATTTATTCTACTTCACGAATCTTTCAGATACCCTACTCCATTTTCACATTGATGTAGTATTGTTTCTGAATAAGGTTGTAAAATTACAGGGAATCAGTCCTGAAGTAAAATGTACTTTTGAAAGGAGACGCAAGTTCTCAGTTCCCTCCCCTCCCCGGTTTGGGAAGTTTTTGGAAGTTTCTGGAAGAATAAAGGCAGTACTGAAGGTTTTCCTTTCAACCAAGAATGGAATATGGACTAGTACCCACCTACCCAATGCCCCATGTTCTACCAGATGACTAACCGGCAGTACAGTACAACTCCTCATCCTCCAGTTGGTGTGACCAGGCTGTCACAGAGTAGCGGAAAAATGGTCGCTTATCACAGGAAGTGTGTGGAAGTCTATAGCATATGAATGGTTGATCTATAATGATCAATGAGATATATATATTTTCATCTTCTCTTTTTCTTTCTTTCATCTTCTCTTTTTCTTTCTCTTTTTCTTCTTTTTCTTTCTCTTTCTATTTTTTTTTTCTTCTGTTGAGGTTTGCCTCGACAATACAACTAGGTAAATACCTCAGAAGCATTGGGAAATAAACTCATAGAAATGGTAAAGAACAGATTTAAAGGATTAGTATATAGGTACATGCATATACCAAGGCTTTTTCACCCTTACAAGGGAGGTAGCCAAAAAGGAAAAGGCATATTGGTGGGATAGCAGAAGTACAAAAGTATCAGCATTTCTTTATGAATAGACTTTAAATTCTAATGCAGATGAATGATGTGTGGGGACTAATCTCCCTTTGGCACATGTATAAGACAAAAAATATTATTATAAAATTTCTCAAATAACATAGGTTCACAATCCACCTAATTCAGAGAAAATGTCATTCAAATACATAACACTAATGTGTCATGTATCTGACTTTTGCACTAAAAATTCCAAATTAATACTTTTGCTTACTCCATGAACATAGTGCACTACAATATCCTCCTTTAGTATATTTTGACACTATAATTCTTTCCCTTCCTCACATGGTCTAATTACAAAAATAAAATCAATGACTTACCATAGTCATGATCCTGTATGAACTGGCAAAACAGCTTCACTACACCAATGAATTCCATTTTCTTTAGGTTAGCCACCACTAGACATCTATAGTGCAGCTTCTTCAGCTCTTGTGCCAATACAACAATGTCTTTGGTGGGTACAATCAGGTCTTTCATTTTCATTTGAGCATACTTTGAATTTCCAATTAAGAGGGCCCATTTATTACGAGCTATTTGAAAAAAATATATTATTATGATACATGTAAAGGGAAGAAAGAAGTTATTGCATATATAAAATACCTGTTTCTCTTATCAATCAATCAATATGTTGCCTCAGGTTGCTCTTGTGGGAGATTTGCAGACTCATGATACTTGGCAATGGTGCTTCTCTTTTGGATATTTATGATAGATGAAGAGGTGATGGAAAATAATAATGTAATGTATTTGGGGGGGATAAAACAAGTTGAAGCAGGAAATAAATTAAATTGCTGCTTCAAGTTTTACTGACTGGAAACCCTTATCCCAGGAGCAGCAGGCAATGGTCCTTGGGCCCTTTTTTAGAGCTCTCTGGGATGAAACTGAGCTGATGTCTGAATTGTATAAGCGTGGGACTGATTCTATGTCACTGTTTAAATGTAGTTGAGGGAAAGGAGCCATTGCTGGTTGTCAGCTCTCCTTGCTCTTAAAGGTGGAGGAAATACATACAAAGTTGATAGGAAGAGATTTTGGACCCAACCAGACCAAAGAGAAGTGATGAAGTTGGAAGAGGTAGGAGGAAATGCAAAGTTACATATGTGACAAATCTAATCCATTATTCTACCAAATCCTCACTTTATGTGAAAAAATTTCACAGCAACGTGAGTTGCATGTGGTTGATACTACTTTTTTGTTCTCCTATGTGAGCCATGGGTCTCCTACAAAAGACCTACAGCAATAAATTGACTGACTTATATTACTGTAGGTAAAGGTGATTCATTTACAGTATTCATTCTATGTGTATTCACGCTATGCAGAAAACATCTTTCATATACAGACGCTCCTCAACTTATGTTTTAGTTACGTTCCGAACGGCCGAACGTAATGTGAAAATGAACGTAAGTTGTTAGTGTATGTTCCAGTAACGTATGACCGTTCATACTGTACTATGCATCCATAAATTCTATTACCGTATCTTATAAAACACCCCTAATTCATTAATTATAAGCATAACACTGTAAAATAATAACATTAATTTGAAATAAATTAAATTCAAGCAACATAAAGTGAGATGGTAGAGGAGGAGGAAGGGGAGGAGGAGGAGGAGGCAAGGCACGTTCAGTCTGTCATTTGTGCCATGTAAACAATAGATGCAGCGTCATGCATAAGTATTGTTTGAACGTCTCGTACTACGGAGAGCGCGCTAAACTCAAAAATTCACTTTTTTTTTTTTACCATTTTTTTATAGTCAGTTCAAACGTAAAATTGAAAAAACGTAAATCGAATGAACGTACGTAGAGGAGCGTCTGTATATGGAAGGACAAGGATACTCACCTTTATATTGTCTGTTCTTGGAAATATTTCCTGCTCTGATAGGAATGACAACTGGTCTAGATATGGCAGTATCCCCTTTTGTGGACTCAATCAGGCAAACAATGACAACTTTCTGTAATGCACTATCCTCTTGTGTAATACGACATTGCAAATAGGACCAGTGACTTCCTTTTTCTGTTGACCCAGATGTGACATCATGGGTGGGGCCTTGGCCATCTGAGTGAAGAGAGCAGTAAGCCTTAATCAATACATCTGTTTTAATTGTATGAAAAACAGCTTCTGAAACTTTATTCACAATATATTTATTGCTAAATGAAGTATTAAGTCATTTTTAATCCAAGCATTTCCATTATCATACATCTGTAATCCAACTATATACCAAGGGGCCTCTTCCCCCTTATAAAGGGAGCTAGCCAGCCAAGGCATGCACCCACTCCCACTCATTCCACTCCCATCCACCAACCACTGTTTTCCTCTCATCTTTCTTTGTAATCTGTAATATATGTATATCAAAGCCTCTTCTGCCTTACATGGTAGTGGGGAGTTGGACACTTCAAAAACCCACACTAGGTATGAGCAAAAAAATTTCAAATTTGGTTTAACCCCTAAATTCTTCTTGTATATGAAACAAAATACATTTTAATCTTTTTAAATAGCTCGAAATATATGGGAGATATGATTTTTTTTTCTATTCTGAATTTTTGGCTAAACTTTACCAGAGCTAAGTGTGAGAATGGTGGTAATTTGCAAAATATTTTGGTAAAGAAATACACATAAACTCTAAACCACTGGTCCAATTTTAATGAAATTTGGAATACATGGGGTTTATGGGTTAGTCAACAAATTACATGGGCATGTCAAAAACAATGTGGGACATCTGCATCATACCAAATTTGCATTTCCATGGCAATGATTAAGTTGTCAAAATAATCCTTCATATGCAACTTGGCCTATGAAGGTTTTATGGGTCAACAAATCACCTGAGCATGTTCAAAAACAATGTAGGATCTTCCTTTTATGCTATTCTTACTAACATCAATCATGATGCCATGGCAACGATTAAGACAGTACATACAAGTCCGTGGGTGGCGTCACCATCATGGATGGAATTTTGCTGCCGCAATTTTGAGCAACCCATTCGACTAGTTCTCCTGAGTTTGATTTATGGAATTTTTGGCTCGAAGGCCAAGCGCCGAAGCTGGTAGGCCATTCAGCGCATATTTGTCTTTTAGATTAAAAAAAAATAATAAATAAATAAATAAATAAAATAAAGATAAAATTCAAGTAAAACAGTTAAAACATTAAACATTCACAAACAAACATCAACAACATACACTCACAAGCATTCATATACACAACTTTAAAATTCATAAAATAAATTTATGTCTTTTAAAAACTTTAAAACATTTTCCACATGAGCTTCCTCCCCTAAAATTTCTTTATAAGATAAATCTGTTAAAAAATTTGCCCTGCACTTATCAGAGAATGCAGGGCACTGAGCTAAAATGTGTTTAATTGTGAAAACTACTTGGCAAGTCATTGGGGGGCCAGCCTTTCTGCTCCACTTGCCATCAAAAATCTATGAGTGATGTAGGAATGGCCAATTCTCAATCTTGTCAAGACAATGCTTGATCTTCTGTCCAAAGGAGGACACTTCCAAGGGTTCACCAAGGGGTGAATCTCTTTTAGTTTAGAACTGCCGTCCAGCCTTGTCCATTCTTCCTGCCACTTCCCCATTGTGTAACAATGAATTACTCCTTTGAAGTCCGTATGTGGGACTTTTCGGTCTATTATTTGGTTGAGCCTAGTGGCGGCTTTGGCTGCAGCATCGGCCTGCTCATTTCCAGAGACACCCACATGGGACGGTACCCAGCAAAAGTTTACTTTTATCTTCTTTCCGTTGTTTATGAGAATTAGCCATTCCTGCATTTCTTGCACTAAAAAATGATGAGGCAACAAATTATTTACAGAGGATAGAACGCTCATGGAATCTGTAAAAATAACAATGTTCCTACCACACGGAACAGAATTAAAAACAAACTTCAGGGCGTTGCTGACTGCCTGCAGTTCAGCAGTAAAAACAGAGCTAAAATCAGGCAACTTTCTCTTTAAAACTGTGCTATCAGTTACAACAGCACAACCAACACCATCTTGGGATTTTGATCCATCTGTATAAATAAAAATTGCATCAGCATGTACTGATAAATGTTCTCAAAATTCACTTTTTAGCTCTACAGCAGTTCTATTTTTCTTCTTTTTAAGAGGGCATATTTCAGTGGGGCATCGGTTCCAAGGAGGGAATTTGGGAGGTGTGATCTCAGCAATTGTGTTAGGAACATTTCCTACCTTCTCTGTCCCAACTTCACATCTCACTTCTAAAGGTTTCGGCAGAGTGCTTTTCCTTGGAGCTCTGTCTACCGGATGCTTTACAAATTTAAAGTTTGGATTCTGTTTGGATGTCAAGACCCGAGATATATATCTAAGGCTTAATTCCTCCCTGCAAATATACAGGGGAGGAATTCCTGCGTCCACATACAAGCTATCTACTGGAGATGTTCTATAGGCTCCCGAACAGATCCGTAAAGCCATATTGTGGACTATATCAAGCTTCTTCAGTGAACTTTTACATGCCGATCCATTAATTTGACATCCGGAATCCATTTTGCTAAGGCACAATGTTTGGTAAAGCCTTATTAAAGTTACACGATCTGCTCCCCAGTTGAAACAAGACACTACCTTTAGTATATTAAGTCGCTGTTTAACAGTGTATACAACCTCGTTTATGTGATTTGTGAATGTCAACCTTTTATCCAATACCAGACCCAAGTATTTTACTTCATCTTCATACGGTAATATGACACCCTCTAAGAATAGTGTTGGTATTTCTTCCTTGCGTCTTAGTCTGGAAAACCTTATGGCTTTGGTTTTTTCAGCAGAGAATCTGAAGCCTCTGCAATTAGCCCATGCTGTTGCTAAGTTAATAACCTCTTGAATCTTTTGGCCCGTTTCTAATGTTGTCGATTTGCTGCACACAATAGCGAAGTCATCAGCATAAGCCAATCCATGAACTCCTGTGGGAACTTGTTCTAATAAACTATTAATGGCTATGCTGAAGAGTGTAGGACTCAGAACACTTCCTTGGGGAATCCCTTCCTCTTGAAGATATGCACAAGAGAAAGAAGAGCCCACTCAGACTTTTAGATAACGGTCAGATAAGAAGTCCTTTGAACAATTGAACATATTACCCCCGATACCCCACTCTGCAACTTGCTTCAGAATGCCTCCCCGCCAGGTAGTATCGTAGGCATTTTCTAAGTAAAAAAACACACCAATGCTACAGTTCTCAATTGCGAAGGCAGTCTGAGTCTCACGAGTGATAAAAAGTAAAGGGTCCAGAGTGCACTTATTTCTTCTAAATCCAAACTGTCTGTTAGATAGGAGATTTTTAGATTCCAAAAACCAAACTAAATGCGTATTAACCATTCTTTCATAGATCTTACAAATGCAGCTTGTGAGAGCAATAGGTCTGTAACTTTGTGGGTCATGAGAGTCTTTTCCTGCCTTTATGATTCCTATGATGATTGAAGTCTTCCAAGATTTAGGAGAAGATCCACAAGACCAAAATTTGTTCAGCACATTTAAAAGGAATTTCTTCGA